>NW_017805824.1:941896-981723 GCF_001891065.2 Hippocampus comes
GCTGGAGCCTATCCCAGCCGTCTTTGGACAGTAGGTGGCGTACACCCTGAACTGGCTGCCAGCCAATCGCAGGGCACACAGAGACAAACAATCATTCAGACTCACAATTTAGAGCAAACAATTAACCTACGGTGCATGTTTTTGGAATGTGGGAGGAAACCGTAGCAGCTGGAGTAAACCCTCGCAGGCACGGGGAGAACATGCAAACTCCACACAGGATGGCTGGGGCCTGGAATCAAACCCATGACCTCAGCATTGTGAGACGGACGTACCAACCATTCGATCACTATGCTCTTTCGGCCAATATAGTATGCAATAAAGACTTACTCGTAAACTACAGTGCAGCTCAAGTAACAATACTAGGCCCAACTAGTAGGCATGTGTTACACACTAGTCACTTTTTGGACAATACAGAGTTTGTTGAGTTAGCTGTTTTAACTCATTTTTGGGTGTGGGATCCAAAATTGTTCTCAGATTGTTTTGTTTTTTTTTCAAGTTTTTGAGCTATAGGATCCCCGTTTTCTTTGACGGTGAAGTCAACCCCCACATTTCCTTGATGATTTTCATGTGCCTCCACTCGTCTAAACATATAGATGCGACTGCCCTGAGTCCCGTCGTAATGAGCTCTCCATACTACAGTCGGTGGAATTTTCCTTATCTGGAGTGTAAAAGCCATGGAGAAAAACCTTTTTATACTGTCACTCCTGGTACTAGTCAATTAGTTGACGGCTTTATAGGAAGCATTTATTCAAAATGATGATATCCAGATTAGGATGCATGTACTAGTGCGCTATTTGTCTTCAGTAGAAAGACAATATACAGCATTGGTACATCGATTAGGGCGCACTCGTAGAACGGCTGTTTCCATTTTTTCCATTGCTAGCATCACTTTTGGCCCTCTTGCACGTCTTAAGGATGAATACCAAATTAATAATCATATAGTTTTGATTGCCTTTATATTGTTTAAGGTCCTAGGTACTAGTTGGACAACTATATGTTACTAGTGAGGCAAAACTAGTGAAACACTAGTAAAATTAGCTCATGTCATTTGTATCACCAGTAGCCCACAATTGTCAATCGGCTTGTCATGAAGCCATTTGAGCATTTCTTCGACATCCTTTGAGCGCGCCGAATAGCCTCACCGGTGAGGGCAAAAAGCGGACCAGCTCATGGACTTTGGATATGAAGGCTACGGACTAAATGCTCAATGGGTTTGCCATACGTGCCTGCGTGCGTGTTTGGTTGTGTGCGTGCTTTTGGCCTCCAGCGAGGGAAGGAGACGCACGAGGAGACGCTCATGAGAGGATTTGCTTCCCAAGCCACTGGTGCCTGCTAGTCTCCATCCTCAGCGGACCACAACGCGACCCCCCACACACACACACACACACACACCTCCCACACACACACGGGATCTTTTGACCGAGTCAGCCACACTTTGTTACGAGTTGCACACGGCACTATATTGGTCACGCTGGCTATCTTTTCTAGCGAAAAGACATCATCTCCGGAAACTAAACGTGACACACGTTCTCCTTAACACGACCCTTTCAACTTATTTTGGGGTGGGAGCGGGAGGAGTTGTCTCCCGGCAAAGTTCATCTGCTTTCTGTAAGTGAGTTGTTGATGCCAACATTTCTTTATGTTGCCAGTTTGATTTTACACTAAACGTTCTGGAAAGCCGTTCATTCCATATTGTCAATATCCATCTTACTGTAAGGTCCATGAACTAGGGCTGAACCATTTGTAAAATATCCAATTGAGATTTTTTTTTTTAACCTTCATATTGCGATTGCAATTTAACATGCGATCATTTTTTTCAAGATTCCTTCACATGTATTTTTTTTTTTAACACAAGCAATAAATTAATCTGTATTACAATAAAAACCTAAATTTATTACACCTAAATGTTTTGGTCTTAGAGGTTGGGCTTCCCTTAAAATAAAGCCAAATGAAGCATGAATTCATACGAATGACAGTTTACTTCAATTAGAGTTATCTTACTCAACAGTTTTAACTTGCAGTCTTTTAAGCGTTCATGATGACATGAACACGAGCCAGTAAATCACATGAGGTTGCAACAATGATGCAAACAAATCTGTGGCTTTATCACTTGAACTCTTCTAAACTTGTCGACTGCACTTCTTAAGTACTGAACCTATCTGGACACGCGATACGTAAATACATACATAAAATATACAAACATAAAAACTGACCGACTGCCCGAAAGGAAGCAAAGGTTTTTGTTTTGATTCCCCAAATTGTAACCTTTGCGATTTGAAAATTGCATTCTACTGCACTGCAACGTCGATTTGAATTTGATTAATTGTTCAGCCCTACCATGTACTAGTTCACACTCTGTTCTCACTCGTCAGCTAATTCAGTGCGCTAATAAAACAACTTTCTTACTAGGAACATTTTTTTCCACTACTAGTGACTTTTGTCCTACTAGTATGCTATTGTGCTCTTACAGCTACTGTGCTGCACTAATAGCACTACTAGGCCTAACGCACTACTAGGCCTAACTAGGAGATGTGCCATGCACCAGTAGCCTCTTGGACCCTACTAGTAGCACCAAAATGCCCACTAGTAATTTTGCCTCACCAGTAACACGTAAACGCCCGACTAGTGTGCAGAAATGTCATACAGCAGTGGGGGAAAAAAAATAAGACGGTTCTCGACTACTAGTGCACCATAGTCATTCTACTAGCGCGCCACTCGTCTTGAGCTCGTTTTTGATATCCATTTTATTTGCCATACTAGTGTTGATGGTGAGGCAAAACGATGTACTAGTCAAGTACTAGATGTTACCTCATAGAATTGCACAATGTCAAGGATTGAGCATTTATTTGAGATCCGTGACATCCAGTTTCAGGTCTATGTACTTGTGTTTTTTCAGACAGTTCAGCACAGTAGTAAAACCCCAATCTTACTATTAACGTCTTTTCCACGACTGCCTCCGACCACTGCATGGCATTTCTGCACACTGGTGGCGCAACTCTGTTACAACTGTGCGCTACTAGTGACATACTGGCCAACATCTAGTGTTTCACTAGGAGTCCTAATAGCACACAGTAATAGTAACATGTAGTTGTCCCTCTAGTGCAGGGGTGTCAAGCTCTTTTGTAGTTGTTGGTTTCCCTTGGAGGGCCGCTATGAATTTTGGGAAACCATGTAAATGTTGAATCACCTCCACATATTACATACACAGCGCACAACAAATTGATGGATAGCTAGTTTTAAAATCAGAAGTCAAGAATAATGACTGTTATTGCGGATTACAAATGACAATTTGAAATTTTGGTTCAGATTTTAGCAAGCATCATGGAACTTGACATGCTTGATTTGCTTTTGCGGGCCACATAAAATGATGTGGCGGACCAGATCTGGCCCCCGAGCCTTGACTTTGACACTCACTGTAGTGTGACAAATTTGTCAGTCTGTACGCATGGGTAGAAATGTCACGCAGTCGTGGAAGTGTTCGTTCTACGACAACTGCGCTGAATTGTGTTACTTGTTAGGACAAAGTGTGTACAAGTACATGGACCTTTAAGATAGATATTAAGGATATTTTTAAAAAAATGCTCAATCGGTTTTCCAAGGGACTATTGTGTACCAAGGACTATCGGGCCACACAGTAAACGATTAAAGAAAAAAGATGCCAATTTGCATGAATGAAGTTATAATATTACGAGAATAACGAACATTTTGCTAGAAGTAAAATTACAGAATGAAGTTGCAACAATACATGGAAAAAAAAGGAGAAATCTTGTCATACAACTTGTTTGTATGACAACAGATAATGTTTTTTAACAAGTCTCATAGTTCGACTTTATTCTTGGAAAATTTTTTTTTTTTTTTGGGGGGGGGCGTTTTTTTGGTCAAATTTTGGGATTTTTTTCTGGACTTTGCCATAAGATAAAATGTTTATAACATTAAGATTTGATGGCGTAATATAACAGGAACAGACTTGTAACATTTTGTTCTTCTGACGTTACAGCTTTGTTCGAGTCATTTTCTGGTAACCACTTTTTATTTCATGACTATTATTGTGAACATTGACTTTTTTTGATGCATTACTTTGAGTTACTTTCATTCCCATAACACTACATCTTTATTCGTTATTCTGCTATTTTTGTTTTTCTTGTCACATATCAGACTTTCTCTTTAGGATGATTTTATTCTTGTAACAACATGACAACTTCACTCTTGTATTTTTACAACTTCATTTTTGAAACAATTCAGTTATTCTCGTAATTTTACAATCTTTTTTTTCTTGTAACATGATGACTTTATTTTTGCGACATTACAAATTTTTTGAAATGTCTCGTGATGTACAACTTCAGGCTTGTAGCGCTCCAACTTTATTCCTATATTTTCACGACCTTCAGCTTGTAAAATGACTTTTTTTCCTTACAACGCCGTCCTTGTACCATCACGCCCTAGTTTTGTAATGTCACTCGTAAGACTTTATGCTCGTACTGTTCCAAATTCTTGTGAAATTATGAGTATATCCTGTTGAAATTATGACTATAATCTTGTAAAATTACGTCTTTATTTTCATAATCTTACTTACTTTAATTTTACATTTTTCTTTTTTTTTTTTGCTACCCAGTGTGGCCCAAATCCTCTTTTTGAATTCACCTTTTTGTTTGTTTTGCAAATACAGAATCGTGCTTTAGAGTGCCCACTGAAGAGGTTCTGATGCCGTAGCGCTGTAAACATCATTCCTCACAGTTCGGCTTTACAGGTGTGTGTGTGTGTGTGTGTGTGTGTGTGTGTGTGTGTGTGTGTGTGTGTGTGTGTGTGTGTGCTCACTTTGAATGTGTGTCCTCGTGCAAAGTGTTCAGCCAGTTTGGAGAATGACCAAATGTTTGACACAACAATACTTCCGGACTTTTACCGTCGCAGATTTTCTTTTCAAAAAATGTATGTGGCACAAGCAGAGGAGATGCTGGTGACTGAATGCATAAGCTATCGACCCATTGTTGTGTCAAGTAGAAGAACCCTGGTCGTGTCAAGCCGGGGCTAATCGCATACATGTCTGGAAAGCCCTTTTGACATTTAATAGAATGACTAGTGCGAGCTTTACTAGTGGCACGCAGGCAACTAGTGCACATATTTGCCTCACAAGTAAAATGTATGTCAAAGCTGTGAGTGAGGGCAAAGAGCAGACTAGTACATGGACCTCAAGTCGGGTCTGAAAAATAATTGAATAAATACTCCTTCCATGACATTGTAAAATTGTTCTCGTGAACATCCTACAAGAGATCGAGTCCCACAGATGCCAACTAGTGCACAGCTTTGCCTTACCCGTATCGTGTAGTTGTCCTATGACTACTAGTCTGCCAAAGTTGTCCTACCAGTGTGTAAAAATGTCACACAGTGATGGAAATTAAGTTACTAATTTGACACTAGTGAGCTGGATCGTCTGACTAGTGGATGGATCTGAAGCTGTTTGACATTTAAATGTCCATCTGAAGATCAATGTACTAGTATGCTCGTTGTCCTCACTAGTAGACAATTGAGCTCACTAGTAGAATGACTATGGAGCACTAGTAGAATAATTGTCTGTAATGAGTCATGCTTTTTTTTTTTTTTAATTAGAATTATATTTCTCGGTAATTGATTATTTTGGCCATGCTGTTAGCACTAGTGAAGCAAAACTAATGGCCATTTTGGTGCTACTAGTGCATGACTCATGCATCTAAGTTGGACATGGCACCACTGCACAGTTTATTAGGTTTTAATGAAAACTCGGCAGCCAAAAGAGGCACTAGAAGTGAAAAAACAGTTTACTAGTAAGACACTGTGTATCTGTGCATTTAGTTGAAGACAAACAACGCACTAGCACATGGATCTTAAGCCAGATACAAATGGACGAAACACAAATGGCTTTCCGTACAGATGCGCTTCACCTACAAGACAGTGTACATAATTCTGAAATGCATCTGCTAGAGGACGCTCCTGAGACCTTTTTCTATCGAATCATTCCAGTCGGATGCCTTGACTCAAGAGGAGGGAGGAGTAGAGAAGCTTTTTTTTTTCTTTTTCCTTAAATGTACAAGGCGCCTTACGACCTTTTCTCAGACAAATCCAGGCGTCCAAGCAGTGTGAGACAATCCGCCAACATGCCAACTACTCAGGCCTTTTTGTGACGGGACATACTATTCTCGCTCTTTTTCAAGCTTTGTATGGGCACACTTCCTCCGGCCTGCAGTCACATGGTGAACGCTGCACACGTGCGCACACGGACATACAATGAAGGATGCTTGATTTGTAGACCCAACTAAAGCTGCATTTGCATGCAGACTACCTAAAAAGTACAGTGAACCCCCAATTGAAGAGCTTCATGTCGGGTTTTGCCACCATTTTGGTGCCAAGGAACTATGTTCAAATGAGTTGAGATCTGTGTGGTGCTTTACCACTATCTTGGTGCCAATGCGCTAGGTGGAAGCAAACTGAGGAGCTCCATTTGGGAAAAAAATGGTGCTTTTGCAACATCTTGTGGCATCTTGGTGCCAAGAGAACTTTGTTGAAGAGATTCATATAATGCTTTGCCACCATTTTGTGACATCTTAATGGTTAGGAATGAAATGAGAGTGCATTATGAAGCTTTATGTAATGTTTTGCTGCCATTTTTGTGTCAAGGAACGATGCTGAAATGAGTTCTCGTAAGCTTCATGTCGTGCTTTGCCACCTTTCTGGTGCCAAGTAACCAAGCTGAAGTGGGTTGAAGAGCTTTACGCAGTGCTTTGGTGCCAAGAAACTATGTTGAAATTGAGCTTAATTTAGACGAAAAGTAGTGCTTTGCCATTATGTTGTGACAACTTGGTATCAAGGAACTACGTTGAAGTGAGTAGAGGAGTCTCATGTAGTGCTTTGCCGGCATCTTGTTATCAAGGAACTGTGTTGAAGTGAGTTGAGGAACTTCATTTCGTGCTTTTGAACTATCTGGTAGCATCTTGGTGCCTAGGGACTACGTTGATGTGAATTGAGGCGCTTCATGTTGTGCTTTGCCACTTTGCAACATCTTTTGGAATTGTAAACCATTTCATCGCAGATTAAATAGTGGGGGTTCACTGTAAATGAATACGAGCCTGTCCGACAGGGTTCAGCAGCATTTCTGGTGAATATAAAGAATCATCTTCCCACCATATACATTTAAAAAAGCTGATAAAATACATGTGCAGTTCAGATGAAAAACAAAACAGTGGAAACATATTTTACAGAAGAGTGCAGGCTTCTTTTATCCATCGACTAACAGCCAATTTGAGGCGGCTGTTGGTTTGACATAATGCTGGTGGCACATTTTGATAATGAAATGACACTGGTTGGAGTTGCTTTGGATGAGTGAGCAGAACCTTTTTTTTTTTTTTAATATTTTTGTTGCCATCCCAATTATTATCCCGAGAATTTAATTATGAAGATAAGTTGATGGGAAGGACATATGTGTCAATGTATTTTTTTCTGTTTGCCTTGTACACAAAAAAAAAAAAAAAAAATTGTCACATCCTGTAAAATGTGTATTTCGACACATTGGACACTAATAACAGTAGTGGTTGTCATTTGGTTTTTGATATGCACTAACAGCAAAGCAACATACCTCATTTTGTATGGATCATAAGTGTGCGATGGGCACTGTCGTCCTTTCGGGTACCTTTTAGAAAAAGAAGAGGAACAAAAAAATGACGAATGGCCAAAAGAGTTATCGAAACTCGGTAGCAATCTTAAGCCAGCTGAACTCTTATAATTTATTAACCTAGAAAAAGGGCTGTTTTAATGTTGTGGCTGTTGACTATTGCAAATCGCTATGTTCAGGTTAGTTTAAACACTTCGTGGGGAGCTGCACAGCTTTGTGTTACAGAAAGACTTCTCATTTCCATTCTTTGCATTTCCTGTCGGACCCCTTGATTTTTTTGTTTTTTTTTCAGGCAACGTGCTCATCAACAAAGGACTCATTTGTGCTAATTTGATCTATTTACATAAATGACCAAATAATGTATGTAGCCTTTCACATCGCAGTCACAATATGTATATGGTGATAAATATATATTTAACTAAATGCCTTATTAGACGAGGGACATTCAGCCTGATTAGAATTGCCAATAAAAGAGCAATCATCCTTCAAAGATCTTCTGTCGTCATTTGGGATGGAAATGGGGAGAGTTAACTAATTTGTGCGTGATTGAGCATTTATCCGATATCCATTTTAAGGCCTGTGCACTAGTACACTCTTTGTCCTCATTAGAAGACAATTCACCAAATAGGCAGGAGCATGATGGCACACTGGTAATGATTTTCCCACGACCAGTGCCACTTTTGGCCTACCAGTACTACCTTACTAGGAAACTACTGTGCTGCACTGCTATGTCCTACTTGTAGCCCTTTCGGACCCTACTAGTAGCGCCAAACAGCCACAAGTAGTTTTGCCTCAAAAGTTGGCCGGTTGGTAATTTGCATAAATGTCAGTTGGTTAAAATATGGTCCCCTTTAAGACATAAATTCAACAAGTGGATTGAATTGGCGTACTAATTATGCCAGAGCGTACCGTTACATATGGACTTAACTACATGTTACCGTGCACTAGTTGACTAAGTGCTAACAGGTACGGCCAGTAATAATGTCAGAATGCTACTTGTTTCAATCTAGCGCTTCACATAGTGTGCAGATGTCAACTAATGGTAGTTTTGCCCCACTAGTAAACAAATAACCGACAGTTGTCACACGAGGACAAATGTGAGGAAGGGTTTACTCGTTAAGATGGATAGGAAAGATAAAATACAATGATCAAATGGTTTTCCCTAAAATCAGAATCAAAAACTCATCAGGTGGTCAATTCGTCTTTTATTTCACTCACATGTGCATTAATTGACAGTTATGAAATGGTCTAAATTACATCTTGTCATAATTCCTGAATTATAAACCTATAATTCTAGAAATTTACAAAACATACTAACCGGATGTAACAGCAAACAAATGTTTTTGTGCTACATGATGGAAATATTTTAAAAGTGGGGGAGGACATGAATTGATTTGATAAGAGTAAGAATATGTGAAAATAAATGACAACTAGAGACAAATATTGACATGTTACAAAGACAATCTAAGTACAATTCAACGTGTGCACAAAGCGGAATTGTCAGAAAAACCCTACGATGCATACTTTTATACAAAATAAAAATGATTTACCCGGCCAATGTGGTTGCACCACCTAAAAGACTTATTGCAAAAAATAAAACATCAGAGGGTCCCCAGTTTTTATTGGTTCGACGTGGTGGACATTTAGAACTGCCGCGTTCCTTTGAAAGGCTTAAAGCTGCCCGTGTTGCCGCCGCTGGAAACGGAGCTGCTAGTGATTTGGACGATGCGGCTCATTCCAGATGAATGACTGGGGTGGGGGGAGGGAAAAAAAAAAAAGTTAAGGATCAGGAACATTCACTGTTTTAATTTTTAGAATCAATTATTCTAGACTGTCCCAAGAGATTAATCAAATAATCAGATAAAAGTTGAGTTTGCATTTTTAAACAATACCTTTACAAAATATGCACGTGATTTTTATTATTACGGTGTTATTGTTGTCCGCTTGGGATCGCTATCCTTAAATTTTCAGAGCTGCCAACCTACAGAAATTCAATTTTTCCCTATTTTTATAATGTCGGAACCATCATGAGTGGTTTGCATCTTGTGACATGACCTGTATACAGTATTTGTTCTCTCCAAATTTTCTTTGAACACTGGATTGTAATACCTTCACCCCCCTGCGCTGTGGAGGTTGGTCACGATGCCATTAATGGTGGTCTTTTGATTGTTTCTTCACAGCTCTCACAATGTTTCTGTCAGCAACTGCTGCTGATGCACTCGGATGACCTGTTCGATGTCTTTTGCTCAGTACACCAGTGGTTTCTCCTTTTTCAGGACATTCCAAATTGTTTTGGCTCTGCTCAATGTTTGTACAATAGCTCAGGGTTTGCACCCCCCTTCTCTCAGTGTTTCTCCCAAAGAGTTCTCTGGTCTTCATGTTTGCTTCATAGCAAATGAAGATGTTACATATGAAACCTAAAGCCAAAAACAAGCACGGCATCAATGTAAAAACCAACACGCGAGCAACTGGAAACATCCATCTATCACGTGTTCAAAATACTTTTGCTCACTTAGAATTGGAAGGCTACAACCAAAAGATACCCTGTTTTCTCTTTTATGCTTCTTTAATTCTTGTGCTTGTTTGAGATAAATGATGAGGCCAGCAGTCTTTTTTCTTTCTCTTCAGCTAAGCAAAGATTGATTTTTTTTTAAATTTACATCTTTTTTTACTTCAGAGAGGCAGCTCACCTCTGCAAGCAGCCACTTATTGTGTCCTTCTTAGAAGTCAACTCAAAGAAGAGCTCACTACCAGTGACGGACAGTTTTAGTGGTTATTGAAACAGTTAAAGACTCAGTAAAACGGTCATTGGCCTCGTAGACACATAGTACTTGATCTTCTTTTGTGTGAAAAAAGTGAAATTATTCCAAACTTTTGACATTTTATTGTTTTGCATAATCATTCCTCACTTGTGTTGCATGAGTCTACAGTAACAGTCCATTTGGAAATTATCACTGCATAGCTTCAAGGCAGAGAATTTATTATTTTTTTTCTTCTAAACTCGTTAAGCATCTAAACCCTAAGTGGAGTGTTATGCTACAATCATATCCTGCTTTGTAATAAAATTGAAGGGAAAAAAAAATTGTCCAGATCTTAAATCATTAACACATAATGCTTGACCTGGGAACATTCGAGCCTTTTGAAAACAATGAAAAGGATTGTTTACATTTCATCTTGCAGCCAACTTGAGTGATGTCATATAAGGTGTGCACGCAAGATTACAATTACAGCATGCCATCGCCCTCAAACTGGTCAGTGTTGACTTCAATCATGTTCCTCTCTCATCCACTAACTTCACAAGGGGACTGTGCAAAAAAGAGCAAATTAAGCTGTGGACCTCCTGCATGCCAAATGTCAACGTGAAGGGAGCTCTTGTATATTTTAATGTGTGAAGACAACGTTGGGGCATGACAGCCAGCACAATTTTTTTTTCCCATTTTCAGTTAACATATGACAAAGATAATGACATTCAAACATCACTGACCACCCCTGAAAAAACAGGACAAGAAGGGTGAATTTTTTGACAAGAAACAACATACTCTGGAGTGACAGAGTCCCAAAAAATACAGTACTCTGTGCTTCATGCAACTAATGGTGCCCACATAGTGGTGAATAAAAGAAGGCAAAAAAGCGATTTCCGCAGATTCGTCTATTTGTTTGCCGATTTAATAGAGGTGTTAAAACTGTAAAGTAGAGTCTCAAGGGACAAACTGTTTTACCCAGACGGCGGCGACATCATGCTGCCACGACTGTTGCTCATCCTGCGGTTTTCGGAGAAGCCTCCTCCTCCGCTGCCGCCGCCTTGAGAAGCCGAGCCACCCTGCCATTCCTTCCTCATGCCTTGCTCCCTGCTGTGACGCTGCACCACCACCCGGCGGCCCGAGCTGAAAGGCTGCATGGACACGGTAAGCCAACTTGAGTATTTATTCCATATACTTGAGATCCAGTTTAAGGACCATATACGAGTATGTTTGTTGTCCTCACTAGCAAGACAATTCAGTGAACCAAGCAACTGCATCCTTCAATCACCCCGAGGGCGCAATCAAAACAAATCATTCAATGTGTTGCACTAGTAACACGACAAGTTCCAAATAATTTGGGATTCTTTCGCAAGAAAGTGGGTCTGGAAAGCCCGCGCTCCACTGCAGGTCAACCCCAGTCCAAAATAAACCGTGCAATCAAATTTGTTGATTTACTGTAAACAATGTCAAAACTCTTGACCTGCTGAAGTCCATCCTCATTCAAAATGGCATGCATCGAGACGATAGTTTAAGATCATTCTGCATTTGATCAGTTTTAAATAACCAGAAACACATGTAAAAACACGTTGTTCTACAACTGCACCGTAGTCTCTCCAATCGCGCACTGAACCGTCTTATTAGATAGAACTGAGTGCAGTAGTACATGGACCGGCAGTTAAATTAAAAAAAAAAAAAAAAACCCTCAAACGGCTTTATGTAGGAACCGATGAGTAGTCATGGGTCATCATAAGAAGATGGGAAGCAGACCTGGTTATTCATCACCATGGGTCTTCCTCCGTCCTGATCACTAAAGGAGCCTCTTCCTCGGCTGGCTGAAGAACCTCCTCTGAGTGCAGAACCAGGCCCGTCTCGGCCCGATCGCTCCGTACGAATTCGCATGGGTGCACTGGGTAAACCACAAGAACACCAAAGCAAATAAACTGAGGTAACTAAGAGGAAGGAGAAAAAAAAAAAGTAAGGGCGGCAAGGGGGAAGGGAAGGGTGTACCGTAGCTCGCCCTTGTTGGCATTCATGTCGGTGTTGTTCTTCCATCCGTGGCCTCCGTCCCTGGGGGGGCGGGGGCCGGACATGCCGGATATCCTGGCTCCCATCGGACGATCGTGGATCTGGATGGGCCGCCTTTCGTCTCGATCCCTGCGGTCAGTGTCACGGAGGTCGGTGCGGGAAGGTAGCGGCTCAGCCCGGCGCACGGCTTCAAAGTTCTTGGGGTACCGCTCGAAGCTGGCGCCCTCCCGTGGAGGAGAGATGCGACTCTTCTTTGCTTCGGGCTCTCCGGTGAACCGGTTGCGTCTGTAAGATGACAAAGGTAAGAGTGAGTAGAGGGGGTGCCCGGACACCCTGCGGAGGAAAATCATTTCGGACACTCGTATCTGGGATCTTGCTATTTCGGTCCTGGCCCACAGCTCGTGACCATCGGTGGAGGTAGGAATGTAGATCGAGAGCTTCACCTTTTGATTGTGCCTTCTTCACCACGACAGACCAACACAAAGTCCGCACCACAGCAAACACTGCACCAATCCGCCTGTTGATCTCCCGCTCCACCCTGTCCTCCCTCATAAACAAGACCCAAGATACTTAAAACTCCTCCACTTGGGGTAAGATCTCATTCCGGACCCGGAGAGGGCATGCCATCCTTTTGCGACTGAGGACGATCTTTTTCCGACCTTTGGTTAAGATTTGGAGGTGCCGATTATCATCCCAACTCTTCACACTCTGCTGCAAACCGCTTCAGTGTGATCCTGACATGAAGAGGCCAACAGCATCACATCATCTGCAAAAAGCAGAGATGCAATACTGAGGCCTCCAAACCTGACCCCCTCAGTGCCTTGGCTGTGCCGAGAAATTCTGTCCATAAAAGTTATGAATAGAATCAGTGAAGGAGGACAGCATTGGCGGAGTCCAACTTTCACTGGAAATGAATCCGACTTACTGCGGGCAAGGCAAACCAAACTCTTACATCGGTGATGACAGAACAGCCCATATGAGAGGGTTCGGTACACCATACTCTTGAAGCTCCGTGCACAGAACTCCCCAGGGGACATGGTCAAATGTCTTCCACAAAGCACATGTAGACTGGTTGAGTGAACAACCTCGTAGACCCTGCCAAAGGTGTAGTGCTAATCCTGGGCTGCATACTAACAATTCTCAATACAGATAACCTTTTTCCAACACAACATTCTTACAAACCAACAAACAAAATGTGTTGGGGGAAAAATTTAACAACTTAAAGTCCTTCTAAAAACCAACTTGTTGGGAAGTATGGGAGTGTCTGTACTTTCATACCTAAAACACTAGTTCAGTGACTGATTTGTTCATACTTTGTACAGCTAAGATTTAAGCGAACCTGTCAAACGTGTTGGTCTGCTCGTCAGTGGCCTGTGGGAAGCGGCTCCTCGGGCGGGTGTTGAAGTTGGAGAAGCGGTTCTGTGGCCGGTTGAAGTTGCCGCCTTGGTTTAGACGAGTATCAGCTGCATCGGCCGGAATCTTCTTGTTGCCGTTCCAATATGTGTTGTCTCTCCGACTGAAATGTGAAACATATTGTGATTTCACTCTGTCTTAAGTGTTATTTTAAAGCATGTTCTCATTATAAACCCTGCCATTTAACTGATTGTCGTACTGTCTAACGAATACAACCATGATGTACCGTAATTTCTGGACTATAAGCCGCGACTTTTGTCACACGCTTTCAACTTTTCACTTTCAACACCCGAAAGACATTGTCGTGAAAGTTGACACGAAAGCGTAGATGGTAGAAAGCCTAATGAAGGAATGGTTGACCGAGTGCTACGGCAAGCGAAGATTTTTTCATACAAAAAAAGCGTTACTTGGCTGCAAACAGTGACTTTTGTGTGTGTGTGTGTGTTTTTTTTTTTTTAAACCAGCCCTGTTAGTGCTGTTTTACTGCCGTGGTGCTGCTGCGTTACAGGCACTATTTGGGAAGAAAAGTTAATGTTATTAAAACTTTGAATCCGTTTGCTGTGTACCTTCTTTGTAAATATCTCATGTTACACTGTGGGCACCTGCGGCTTCTAGACAAGTGTAGTGGGTGAGACTTATAATCAGGTGCGCTCTGTAGTCCGGAAATTACGGTGGTTTAGCCTAAAAAACAAGTAAAGAAGGAAAAGCCACATGGCCCAATTTGGAACTGAGATTTTTGATATTTTGGTCATTTCCTTTCCAAGCCACTTGATTATTTCTCTTTCTTGTATGTAAATTGATGTAATCTTCTTCCTTATCAAAGGCTTATTAGTAAATGGAACTCAGTCATGTGACGAGTAGTCCAATGTCTCAAAAACAGAATTGAATAATTTCTTTAAATAAATAACTGTAGGTTGAAACCATCAGAATCACTGCCTGTGGTAAAACGGTACAGGCATTATTTCTGCAGTGGCTATGAAAACACGTTCTCTAATTCCTCTCCATTATGATTTACTTCATTTTAGTTGGATTGTTTATACGTCAGAGATCCCATCATGGAATGAAGAAAATCGAAGAATGAAAATAAATACATGAAAACAACATAATACATAGAATACACAAAAAGTGAAAAGATTTATCCTGCTTTAAATATTCTCAAGATGTAAAAAATATTGGCCAAGTAATTCTGGACTAAATATCGGGGGAAATGTATGTAATTTACCCACATACAAAATTCAGCAATTGTTGATGTCGTTATTAAACTGACTCAACAGGCAGTTTGTAGTTTTTTTCTCTTCTAATTCTTTTCCTCTCTACGTTTGGTTGCCTCGCAGTCTGTTTCAGTGCAAGGAAGCCCTTATTCTCCCATAGTTGTTCACCTTCCCCATTGCAAATACTGCAAAGTGGTTTTCTTGGATCTTATTTAGTGTTTAAAAAATGTGCTGCTTTTAAATAAATGTCCTGCTAACTCTTAGGGAGGATGCCTGTAACCTGCAATGTTGAATTAAGTTCAACGCATTACACGATACCAGAAGTTAAAACACGTTTTATAGCAAAGGTGAGGCCATATTGTACTCTTGTATGCGATAGAATGAGATACTGTATATACGAATCCCGGGGAACATTAATTTTACTTTAGAGAGTTTCTGGATCTCACAGGGAACAAGCGAAACTGAGAAGCACATTGCTAAGCAGACCAACTAAAACAAAACGTTTTTACTTACCCAAACCTACTTTTGGGTTAGAAAAATTAATGTGATTCAGCTAAATACAGTCTGTCTGGGATCCCTGAAGTGTGAAGGGCAATTAAGAAGATGAACATGTGACTTCATACATAAAAGGTAAAGGTTTTTAGATTTTGCAAATTTGAACAAATTAGCGAAAAATTTTCCATCGGATTCTTTTGAAAGTTGAACAACTTGACAGGCATTAAGTGTCATGGAACTGATTCCAGCATTCCTGCATCTTAAAGTCAACAAGACAATGCATAAATAAAAGCGTACAGACCCATGTTCCACATCACGGCCTCTCTTCAGGTTTCTCCTTTCCTGCTCATAACGGAGGTGCTCCTGCTGTCGTCTGAGCTCTTGTTGCCTTGCTATGTGTTCTGCCTCTTTTCGCCGCTCCTAAAAAAATAATAATGATAATAATCCACACTAGAGTAAAAAACTATTTCCAAAAATGACTTCATAAAAAAAATTCCTTTGACACTAGTTCCATTTGCAGGCTGCTGACTGTGTACATACTTGCTCTATTCGGATTCTCTCCCTTTCAAGCTTCTCCCTCACAAAGCGCTCCCTCTCCAGCTTTTGCCTTTCCATCTCCAGTCTCTGCCGTTCACGGAAGAGGTTCTCACGCTCTTCGCACTCCCGCTCCCGGCGCGCCTGTTCCACCATTTCACGGTGCCTATAAATAATCAGCATAGAAAACAATTTACCACTGAAAGAAACTACTACACATTCAAATTAAGTGTGATGTCAGGTCCTGCTTGCAGAGTGACAAATGAAGAGACCCAAAAAGCAATTTGCCGGTCAATGATGTGCCAGAATTTCCTTCTTTAGCAAAAAGTCTTGATACAATTCAAGTATACTCCTACTTCAATATTTATGTCCTTTGTGATTAATATACCTGCGAGTGCGCTCCATCCGTTCACGCATGCTCTGCTCCTTTATCTTCGCAAAAGGAACAAAGCCGTCCTCCTTACTGACAAACCGCTGTTTGTTTTTAATCATCTCCAGCTGCAGGGGGAACAGCAAAATTTTACATTGATGCACCACCCCACGGATGAAAACAAAACAAAAAACATGGAGAAAAAATATATAAAAACCTCTTCAGGGGGTATCAGCCATTTGGGACGTCTTTGCATGGGCATCGGAACAAAAGGCTGGAACAGAACAAACCAAACACAATTACACTGCATGACCACGTGAGGATGCAATAAAATCAAACCTGAGTCTAACTCTTACCTTCTCAAAATATCTTGTTTTCCTAAAAGGTCTGGTTTTGAAAAAAGTCAACTTTCCTTTGGTTTCATCTCCCTCCACATTACTGCCTGGACTCTTTGACCCTGGAGCAGAAATAAAACCAAAACAAAACAAAATAAGCCGCCTCATCTGTTAAACTGAATTCCACATGTTAAATATATAACAAAAAATGTCCAAAGGATCTGTCATGTCTCATTGAAGAACCTTGTGCAGAATTTGATTTACCAGAATCACATTTGCCACTTTTGTTGTCCTTGGATAAATCTTTTTCCTTTTCTCCAGATTTGTCATCTTTTTGGTAAGGTTGTGATCTACATGGAAGGAAGAAACATGTAGTCATTACACCGGGAAGGCAGTCCTTTTACCATTTTATTCCTCACCCACTTGTTAGACAACTTCGTCCCTGTGGAACTTCTTTTTTCACTTGACTTGCCAGTACTTGCTTTTTCATCCAATTCAGTCTTTGAGGATTCTTTTTTGAAAGGATAATTTTTGGCCTAAGAAAAAACACCACGAGGTTACAGAAATAACAGTAGCAATGGATCAATAACACTTTTCTCAGACAGTCTTGCAATTTTGATGCAAATCTTTGTTTTTTAAATTTAATTACCGTACTGTTGAAAACAATGGATCAATAACACTTATCTCAGACAGAGTCTTGCAATTTTGATGCAAATCTTTGTTTTTTTAAATTACTGTTCAAAACATTAACTTTAACTATAGCATAGGCATTGTGGGCGTGAATGGTTACTTGTCTATGTGGGGCCTGCAACTGGCTGGCAACCAGTTCAGCTTTAACGTTCTAAAGTTCACATCACTTACGCATTCAACATATATTTCTTGTCCATCAAGCTCTGAGCAGTCCAGCTGAGAGATGCAACGTGTCACCTCTGTATTGGAAGACATGGTCACCAGACCATAACACTTTGAGCCAGGGCTGCGCGCGTTTGTTAGGACTTTGGCACTTAAAACCTGTAGGCAATAGGTAAGAGTTTGATTTCAACCATAAAGGGCAGAAAATAAAAAGACGTCGGAAAATTACCTTGCCATATTTGCCAAAAAGGTTCTTCAGATCCGCTGCTTTGGTGTTGAAGGACAGGCCACTCACCCAAACGTTATGAGAAGAGCTAATGCTGCTGCTGCTGCCAACAACTGCTTTCCCACAAAAAAAAAAAAAAATACAAGGATTGGATATTAAAAAATGCACACACACAAAAAAAAAATTACGATTTCCCACACGCCTTACCCTTATCATCTTTTGCAGCTTTTCCATCTCTGTCTCGGGAAGAGCTACAAAGGAAATAGTGCCACAACAAACAGCCGATGAGCTTTAGCAAATGAAATATTCACGTGGAGACGAGGATACATCTTTTGGTGAAAAAAAACATACACATTCTGTAATTTTTCAAAAGAAATACAATCCTGTGAACAAGGCGTAGATGTGACAATGTCTCAAAGGCTTCAGAGGTTTTCCAGGATGGTGAAGGGTCAGGATGTCAGCCAATTAATTCTCTTGACCAATGAACTCTTCAGGTGGCTTGTGGACCACCTCAGTGAATACAAAAAGTGCCATCAAGAGAACTAATGCTCTTATTGATGCACTTCAGCCAAAAATGGGAAAGGCTTTAACAGCGCTGGAAGAGGCAAAGAAACAAAGTGTGCGTTTTCACCTCCTGGGTACTGTCGCAATTTACCATGAAGGGGAAGAATACAAAAAAAGAGGGATTCGGATCATCTGTGAACACTTCCCGTATGGCAAAAAAAAAAAAAAATCTTGAAGCTACCCACAATGTTGCGCTGTTATAGAGGTGAACTTGATAGTAGTATCAAAGAACTGACATAGAAAGACAAACCTCTTTGCTTGACCAGATACCCCAGTAGATGAGGGGCCTTTCTTCCCAGAATCTTTTTCTTTATCTCCGGCTTCAGCTTTCTTTGTGACCTCTCGGCTGTCCTTCGAGGCTTCGCCCCAGGCTCCATCATCTTGCTTACCATCTTTATCTTCCATCTTCATGTCATCATCTGTATTCATCTCGGCAGAGGCCTCAGGCTCATCGCTGCCCTTGTCGGCCTCTGAATCTGGAAGTTTTACATGTTTACCTGTGTCCAGAAGATCATCGCCATCAACATCTAAGGTGATGGCATCTTCATTTTGCATCGACACAGATAGGTGATCGTCCTCGGCTTCTTGCAAGGAATCCATGGCTTCAGTAGCCATCTCTTCTTCGGATTCCAATTCGGGTTCAGCCTCCCTGTCCGCCTCAGGCTCGGCTTCCCCATCGCCATGCGGCTCAGCCTCTGGCTTGGCTTCCCCATCGCCATGCGGCTCAGCCTCTGGCTCGGCTTCACCATCGCCATGCGGCTCAGCCTCTGGCTCGTCCTCGCACTGCAGCTCGGCCTCTGCCTCGTCGTCACCCTGCGGCTCAGCCTCTGCCTCGTCGTCGACCTGTGGCTCAGCCTCTGCCTCATCGTTAACGTGCCACTCGGCATCGGCCTCAGCCTCTTGCTTGGCATCCGCGTCCACCTCTGGCTCGACATCCGTGTCAGCATCCCGCACCTCAGGGTCTGAATCGGCCTTGCCGATCGTGGCTTCTGTCTCCGGTTCAACCTCAGGTTCAGCAGTGGTCTCACCCTCAGGCTCAGGCTGAGCGAGGTTGTCCTCGGTGAGCGCAGGCTTACAATTTTCACGTGTATGATCATCTGTATCTGTTACATCTGAGGGATTCAATAAGGATACACATGGCAAAAAACACGTTTACATGAACATGTCACGTTTGACCTAAAAGTAGAATAGAAAGCACATTTAGTGTTAGTGGTCATCGAGGGCGTAGACACCACAAGAAGACACAAAACACACAATCTTCATTGAAAGGGAGCGAGGATTGAGTATTCATCACTTGGAAAGGACTCCAGCGAAGACAATTCATTGTGAATGTCTCATTCCTGATGCCACTCAATGTGGGGAAGCTTTCCTGGTGGGATTCAAATCAGAAATGGAGGGGAAGGAGGGTTTAACCATTCACCCCTTACTTTCATCGATCGCGGTGGTCAGTCCATGAAAGGTGATCTGTATTTTTCAAAAAAATTTAAAATAAGTCCTGAAGTCCTTCCTTTTGATGACTGTCTTTCACAACTCTCCGACGTGTCCAGTGAGCAAAAATACAGCTGCGTGTACAACAGGTTTCTCTGTAACCAAACCAGTCTTTGTCGTTGTAGTCCAAACATCGGTGAACTGTCCGTGATTCACGGAGAAGAAATCCATGCGATTTAGATTGCCAACTGCCTTGAAAAGTTGACTCAATCCTGTGATATCCCAAATGCCGATGCATTGTGAGCTTTTAAAATATAGATCACGGGCCGTCTCTTGCAGCGATCTCACGTGATGGCTGCTTTAACAAGAGTCCATCTGACAACCATTCCGTTCACTTGGGCTGTCCATGATGTCATGTCCATGATGACAATCAATAATGGCAAGATGATCCTCAAAGTCATGAAGTGTTCATTTGATCACATAACCAGATATCAGTTAGAATGCCATCCGTTGCATCTTGTCACTCCTGCAATGTGGCAGTCGCGTTCCAGATCCATTGGAAGTGCTGCCACAGTCGCATTCCAGATCCATTGGAAGTGGTGCCAAACCAACAGCATACTTCCTACAAAGTTTGAGCGCAAGGCTTTTCCATTGCAACACATGTGGGACATCGATAATAAAGATATCCATTTCATGTGCCCTAACCTGGAAAACGAAGCCACTAGGGGAACCTGGTGTGCATATGACCCTTCTGGCCACCATGTGGACATGATTCATGTAATATAAAATAACCTTATGCATTATTGTTCCAGTATACATACCTTTCTCTGACTCATTCTCCTCTGTTTCCTAGAAAAGACGACGAGTTAGGTGAAGTGAGCCATGAAGTATTTAGAAACAACAAACAAGGAAAGAAAGATATCTGTGTGGGTTTGGTCAAGTATGCCACAAGATTCTTTGTTAGACTTCATATCAACTACTTTAGATCTGGTTTGTAGCAATCTTATTTTCTTAAGTGTGAAATGATCTCACATTGTGGCTATTGTCTTATATGCACTCTTTCGTCATGGCTTGGTACCATTGCACCAACCTATTTCTACATGCAGTGGGATGTGAACGTGTAGCAATGTTAGTACATGTCGAGAAATTATCCCCACAAAGCTTTGAGGCAGACTTTGCCTCAACTTTAAACAAAGACCAGGACTGCAACCAAAAATTATGTAACCTACCTTGGAAGGCACATCATCTTCCATGGTAGTCTCCAGGTCCAAATCAATTTTACTACCTGAAACGTTGAGTGCTGACATTGAAAACAGCCCAACTTCTTTGAGAGCCACAATGCGAGCCATGCAAACAAGAGCTTACCTTTGCCTTTTCCACTTTTACGAGTAGATGTGCCTACTGGAGGTTGTCTTTCAACACTGCTGAAGTCTGCATCTTCACTCTCAAGAGCCTTGATCCAGATAACCATCTTAGTTAAACTTGTCAAGTTCATCCTAATTACACTTCTGACAAAAAGTGGCTACACGAATCATGTCAGGAAAAACCTGAGCCCACCTGCAGAAACTTCCCAAGTGCTTTTGAAAGAACACTAGATGAGAAACATTCGCAAAGCCAAACGCCTTCAATTGTTCTGTCACAAGCATTTCGTTGATGAAGAAACAGATTTTCCCCCGAGCAACTTGGCTAATATTATTTAAATGTCAAATCGTCACACTTGCGTACAAACAAATGTGATAATCATATGTGGCCTCTAAAAACATTAAATTGTGATAACACAATCAACAACAGCGGCTCTACGGGCAGAAGAAAACATCACCTACTGCGAATAATCCCATACTTTCATGTAAAGGCTAAAAGTACAGAACAAAGACAACGCTGTCCTGCGTTGGCTTTGTTCGTCCCTCAACATTAACATATATGCAATTATAATCTTCATTTTACTTTTTCAACTGTCGTGGCAATATGTTACCATGACTCGCTATTGTTGTGGATTTACTACGAATAGGGACAAACGTAGCTAATAAATTGCCTCACGAGACAAAGACAGATTTTTTTTTCAATTCCATTAAACACTGCGTGGCTTTGACCGTTTAATCGCATCCAGTCGGCTCAGCTGCTTTAACCGAGGCTTTAAGATACCTAGCTCAGAGGCTAACAATTAGCTACATGCACTCCATAGCGTTGAACACACAATATGCGCTGTGTTTACCTGCTTCAGTCTGGCGAGAAGGACACTCTTAACACCCGTAGTGTCCAAATTCCGTCGTTTGAGCTCAGATTTCAGATCAACAACCCTTAATGCTGTTATTTTCTTCAGAGCCGTGGAAATGGCTACCGACGCCATTTTACCGACTGACTTATACGTTCACGTGCGCAGATCGAATTCGAGCATCTTTTTCCTTGCTCTCCCCCCCCCTCCCTTTTTCCACTTGAACGCAACAGTGCCCCACGCTGGCCTGGAGTACCCAAGCACGAGTACTCGTGGAATACAAGTAGAAAGAGTAGGGCGTATAGGTAAATAGACTCTTACCAGTAATATTTGTTTTCCACGACTGTACTCTATGACATTTCTGCATACCAATGTAGGGCAGATTCGAAATCATAACAGGACAACTACATCTTATAGTAGTGAGGCAAAAATAGTCCTACTACTGTACTAGTGAAGCATGAGATGAACCAGTAGAATTTTACAATGTCCGACTCACCACTACGAGAAGCACGCAGTTGTCAACTACTGCAGCTGTGCCTCACTAGTAACATGTAGTTGTCCTAGTAGTAGTGAGGACAAGGAGCCAGGCCTAATACAAAGACTGTCAAAATAGAATATGGATATCAAGGTTATCGTATACCAAATAGCACAGCTGTCTAAGACAGTCAGTCACATTTGAATGTTTTCGGAAAACAAAAAAACACATTTATTTTCAAACAACATATTTTGTTGATATTGTGACAGAACTTAAACATTCATGAAGGTACCCTCCACAATTATTGGAAACCTGTGGAGTGAGCAAAGAGGAAAGTGTATTGGAGAGGACTCAGGTTGCTGGGTGATCTATAAAGAGACCGCAAAGTAGAAGGGTTGAAGATCCCTCTTTCTATATTCTCTCATCTTGTGAAACATTATCGGAGAACTTTAGGTTCTGTTTTGTTGGCAAAAGGGGTATTAACATCAGGAGTGCTACTAATTGTAGCACATGATTACAGTCTCAGACTACTAGTAAATGGGACAGGAGAAGAGAGCCAATCTCTTTTTCTTTAACGGATGCTACAGCTTGTTGGTTTCAACTTAGCTTCTAGCAGACGTGTGCACATTTCAGCATGACATCTTTGATCCACTGGTGAAAAGGACACTTTGATTCGCTCCTCTCTCATCTATAACTGCTTCAAACATCAAAGTGTATGCAGGAAAGTGGTTCAGATTGCACGATTGTCTGTGTCTATAATGTGTTGTCTTATATTATTTTGTCATTTTTTGTTAACTTTTCTTCTGATGGTGGCACCCACAGCGGCTCCTCTTGTTGCATGTTGTCTTGAGAGGGAAGAAATTTTATCTGTGCTGTATGTTGCACATACTGCACCTTTGACAATAAAGTTGTACTTGAGTTGACTTGATATCAAAGAATTATTTCATAAAGTGGGGTTTTTCAAAACCCCACTGATTAGATGCACTTGAATTACAGGCTGGATTTTCCCATTTGCTCAATGGAGTTGGGGGGGGGGGCATGTCATAAATATATTTTCAAATATCACCATGTTTACTAACTGGGACACATAGTCACAAGGTGTGTCGGGTCAACGAATCCAATTGTCGTAAAAGTGTCGTAAATGACTAGCTGAGATCTGGCGACCCCGTGCGGCAATGAATACAAGCCGAGTATTGTAGCCAGCCAGAGCGCACAGACGACCTGCTGGGTAAACAACAGTGTTCACTCGGGAGACAGGAATGGGGACTTCGTCGAGGGCTCAGAGTGAGGTATTTCCATTTCATCTAGTAGACACACCGCTTATATGTTGTTCTGTCCTTGTTAGTTTGAAAAGAGATGCTCGTGGCTTTAAATAGTGCTGTGAAATCGTCTATTTGCTGAGTGGAGTTGAGCTAGCCTTCACATTAGCTTAGCACATAGCCCTCCAGGGCCCATTGCTTTCGATGCTGCTTTTCAATTCTCATCGGGACTGTTGTCAATTTCACAATCCAGCCATTAACAATTGCGATTTCTATGTAGGCCCGCCGAGTTACAGCTTGTGTCAACGTTGATATGTATGTTCCGTTTCAAAGCCTGTCAACATTTTCGCCGGGTTTTAACCTCCACGTCGAACCAAAAGACGCGTTTGAACATTAAACATGTAGAATACAGATACGCGTATTCTTTGTTGTTTTCTGTGTGGACTACTATGTGACAGTCTTAAGCGGTTGCTAGCTCCCCCATCTAGTTTTGCCTCTTTCAACTGTTGTCGAAAATGATCTTTCTGAGTTGGCTTGTCCTGTTTCCTGCGTTTCTACACGAAAATAAGTTAATAAGTGGTTTCCATTATGTTTGTGGGAAATATTCGGCCAGCAGATAGTAACTGTTAACCAACCGCCCGAGATGCTTTGATAACATATGCATGCGTTAAGCAAATACGCGCGTTTAATTTCTTTATTTAACTAGGCCGAGAGTCCCAGTTATTGCTTTCACAACCCCGCAGTTGCAATTGCTTTTCAAAACATTTGCTTCTAGCATCAGTAGCCACGTTGGCTCTAATATGGTCATTTGATCTCAGGGAAGAAACATCTTTATTCTTAGTATGAAGAGAATCTGTCCTGTGACTCCTGATGCTGAGCTAGGGGGGAAAGAAATGTGCGCCATTTAGACAGCGTCTCCATTTGGTAGCCGGGACTCGCACGTCACTCAGTTGCATGTCAAACTAGACAGAGAGTTCTTATGGAAAGCAGTTTGATCATTTATTCGATATCCTTGATCTCCATCTTCAGGTCCATGTAACAGTATAGTGGTGCATGAGCGAATTAAACTATGCAACCAAGTGCCAATGTGAAGGGAGTTAGTGTATTTTGATTGAATAAGATTTTGTTTTGTTATTTATGATTTGATTAATATTATTTCTTCTTCTGTGTACAATGCTTTGTTATAGCTGCTGTTGTTGTGATATAAATAAAGATGAGTTTAAGCAACAGATGTTGGAACACTATGGCACAGTGACTCAAAGTGCAGAGGTTGTGGGTATGAATCTGGCCCTGGCATTCCTATCTGGAGTTTGCATGTTCTCCCTGTGCCTATGTGAGTTTTCACTGAGGACTCAGGTTTTCCTCCCACATTCCAATAACATGCGTGGTAGCTTGATTGAACACTGTAAACTCGGTCCCTTGGTGTGATTGCGAGCGTGAATAGTTCTTTGTGTATGTGTTGTCTGCTGGGAACCAGTTTGGGTTATAATTCAGATACTGGATAGCATGACAGGAAATAGGCAAAAATGTTAATCGTTTTTCTCAATAAAAGTCAATGTTTTATTTTGATTCTATACAAAGACAATCAGTGTGCTTTCATGAAGGACTACAGAAATCAGAGAACATTTACTGTTGAGAAGCTGAAATTTGGATTATTTGGACAATCTTAAATTCAACAAGGTATCAGCGATTCATTGATAATCCAAAATAACTATTGATAAATATGCTAATAGATTACTTATCGAGTATCTGTTGCACCTCTACTCACAGAAATATATTATTAGTTGGAAGAGAAGACGGCTAAATTGCTGCCTGGTCGGGGCCGGGGGCGGGGGAGTGTCAGGATCCAATCCATGCTATTCTCGCAAAAGCTGTGCTTGCCATTGTCCCAGCAGTAGTTAGGCCTGGATAAAGGCTGGTGCACTGCATGCCATGGATCCACATTAAACAAGCCAATTTTCACATGGTAAAAATGTCAATAGCAGGGGCCACCAACTTTTTTTGAAACAGAGCGCTACACTTTGGACACTGATTCATATGTTGAAACATACTTCTGAAATAAAACAGATCAAATTACCTTGAGTTATGTTGTTTTCAAATGCCACTGCAACACAAGAGACAATTGACTAAGTCCATAAAGAGCGCCAGTGTTTCAGGTTGCCATAAACAAGCGAACTGTACCGCATCAACCGCTACTTAGATGGCTTAATTCCCCAGAATTTGTACTGAACGATATTGAACCGAACTGTACCGCGTGGTGAAAGGGAGCATGTAGAAATGTGCTCATTTCAGTTGTTTTTCCAATTGCTATTCCCTCAGAAATCATTTGAATACTGCAGTTTATGCTTGAAGGTCAGACCACTGCTGTTTGTTCTGTTCATGGTCATCCTGGTCTTAATCTCAGTTTAGGGATTGTTGAAGTCACCGTGGACCATGCCCTTTAAACATCATCTTCGTTGTATTTTAGAAGTGTTTTAAATGTCACCATGCTGGTGTTTGGCATTAGTCTGGCAGAGTTTTCGCTGGAGTGAAATTTCTACCAGAACAAAGTACCTATTCTATTCATCTTGGGTGTGACATTTTGCTACAGATTTATCCTAGTTTGAGTTCAATAGTACAGCAATTCCATATAGTGGCCCATTTGCTCAGGTATTCCAAGTGATTGTGGCATCCAGTCGCATTGGCCTAGCAAGTGGATGACTTATTGAATCAAATCTCTTGGAGATATTAGTCAAGTCAAGTCGACTTTATTGTCAAATGTGCCTCATGTGCAACATACAGCACAGATGAAATTACTTTCCTCTCAACCACAGGAGAGAGAGGAGCCGCCGCGGGTGCCGTCGCTGCCATCAAAACAACAGTTAACATTAAAGTGACAAAATAATACAACGCAACACATAAGACACAGACAGTCGTGCAATCTGAACCACTTTTTCTGCATACACTTTGTTGTTTGAAGCAGTTATAGATGAAAGAAGAGCGAATCAAAGTGTCCTTTAGTGGATCAACGACGTCATGCTGAAAATGTGCACACGTCTGCTACAAGCTAAGTTTGAAAGTAACAAGAAGCTGTAGCGTCCATTGACGCAAAAGAGATTGGATAGGATTAGCATACTTTTGTTCATTTTATTTTGTTTTTTTGACTCAAGCTTCATCAGTTTTCAAACTATCCCTAGCCGCCCACCCACCCAAATTTGGCCAATGAAAACTTGGAGAAAACTATTTTGGGGAAGTACAGGAAGAAACATATAGAATGGATCAGAGATGAACAGGTTTTAACGGATGCTCGGTGGGTGACCGATATGATGCTAAGAGGCTCCAAAGCAGCAACCTCACTTATTCATTTCCACTGAGCTCTCTTGCCCATTGGCCAAAATCCAGATGCCATCGTGTGAGTTTAACCAAATGCGAGAGTGTAAAAATAAGACTTACTACTTTAATTTCAGCAGGAAAGGCATGCCATATTAATAGAGCCCAAATAGAGATTCCTCTATTTCGACTTCTTGTTTGCACTCAGAGTCACCAAAAGACCAACAGGTTGCTTTGATCTCTTTATGCGAGACCTGTTAATTCCATGTTTGTTATTATTTTATCATTAGGCTGGGGCACCATCTCTGACTCAGTCAAGCATCTAATGTTCCATGTCATCTAATAATATGCTCAAGCAGATCTTGACATGCTCCCTGAATTTATCACTGATAATAAAACGGGCCATTTGTGAATGACCTTTATTTAGCATACCTTTAATCTCGGTTATTGGCTCTCAGAATGAAGTCACTAATAGTAGGCTTTCAGCACAATGACTCTGACGGTCTTGTTTCTCTCTTTTTTTTTTTTTTTTTTTTTGGTAGGTGTTTTGAAGATGAAGTGGTTCGAAGCATCGGAACTGCACACTCACTCTCTTAGGCTGGTGAGGACAGAGCTGCCACTATGAAGAGTGAAGTGCCGTCTAAGGCCTCCAGCAGACAGGAGCATCTGAAGGAGCCACTGGTGAACCCAGAGGTAGGTGTTTTGAGATGAAGTGGTTCGAAGCATCGGAACTGCACACTCACTCTCTTAGGCTGGTGAGGACAGAGCTGCCACTATGAAGAGTGAAGTGCCGTCTAAGGCCTCCAGCAGACAGGAGCATCTGAAGGAGCCACTGGTGAACCCAGAGGCCATGGAGGCAGCTAAGAGCTTCCCTAGCAACATGGAGGTGATTGGAATGGCAGACAGCGAGTTTGCAACCCTGTGTTCCGAATCGAGGCATCGCACCTTGAGGGACACGGCGGCTCACAAGGACTCGGAGCGAGGTCTTCCCGGACGTAGAAAAAGAAAGGTCCAACAGGCAGGACCGTCTGACTGTTCCCTTAAAGTCGGCCATTTTAGTGAGACTCCTGTGGCCCCTCAGCGTCCCAGGGAAGAACTCTTGCATCACTCTAGCGAGGATGAACTTAATCATGAGTCATCTTTTAGTGACTGTGCCTCATCACCTTCCTCCAGCTTACGATTCGGTGACTCGGAGACACTGAGCTCTGAGGAGGATGCGGAAGCTGGACCAACAGGAGGCCAACAAAAAGCCCCCGTCCTCACAACAGGAGCCACTGGAATTAGTCTTCGCCCCGTCGTGGGTCGAACGAGGCGGACCCGCTCACATAAATGGGTGCGACCTGAGGCGGAGCCGATGTTGCTGAAGCGGCCGTGTTTGAGCAGTCGGCGGCCTCTACATAGGAAACGATTTGTCAAATCAGTTCCTGGGGGAGGGCAGCGCACACAGAAGCAAAAGGAGCGACTACTACTGCAGAGGAAGAAACGAGAAGTGATTGCACGGCGAAAATATGCTTTACTTAATAGCACAAGTAGTTCAAGTGAGGAGCTTAGCAGCGGCTCGTCCTCCCCCTCCTCGACTGAAGCAGAGGATGAACTATATGTGGATGTCAGCAGCACCAGCAGCCAGCCCAACAGTGCTGCAGTAGCCACAGGTAATTAGTGACCTTGATCCTCCAGTTCTGTACTCTTCTGTGTTGCACACGCTGTGTGGCAATAGTCCTCCGGACGTCATGTGACTGATCACTGCATGCGTTTGTTTACACCGCCCATGCTGGCACAATAGGAGTGATACTGGCGTTGGAAGGATTTATAATCAAACCAGTGATCAGATTAGCGTTTATTAGTAGGGGTGTCCCAATCGCGCTTTTTTGGGCCTCAGAGTCTTTGGTTTTAAGTGTCTGCTGTTACTGAAAAAGAGCATGCGTCCGATTTTTCCTCAAATTAATATAGAAATATGTGTGAATCGATGTTATGTCGTTCTCTATAGTTATATTATATGGACCATATTATTGGTCCATCTCAGAACTTGTTTTATCCTGTCAGTTTCTTTGTAGTGAAAACTTTTATTGGGTTTTTAGCATAAAATTAGAGAATTCATCATCTGAAAAACACGCGATCGACCCCGATTTCTAAACACGTGATCGGATCAGGACACCCCTGTATATCAGTCAACATTCTGTCCAGGTGAACTGAAATCTCACTTTCCTGAAAATTCATATGGGATAAATATACAAGGGGAAAAGAAGAATTTGCCCATGTAATGATTTCGTAGTCATGAGAACAGCTAATAATAGTGGGTTGTGCTCATAATGTTTGCATTATCTTACATTATGTTCATTTTAAAAATATAGACAAAAGACGTTTTGTGTGTGTGAATGTTTATTAAATAATGAGGTAATCTTAAAATGTGGAAATATGTCATTTTGGTGTGACAAATGTTATATTTTTCACAAGTTTTGAATTTTAAAATTCTAATTAACAACAGGCTGTACCAGGGCTACACAAATGGGGATACAATTTACTACTTTATTTAAAAAACAAAAAAAGACTTTAAATTTATGTTTAACACAATCGAGTTAGCATTTTGGTGTAGCCTTTGGCAATTGTTTCAGTTTTTCCACAAGACAGCTTTGAAAAATTAATTGCGCACCTGCGACTTGTAATATGAGACTGTGTGCGACCGCTAGATAATTTAGCACAGTTAAGGCCAGCAGTCTGGTCCAGTACCCAATATTTTTTTGCACCAATGACCGCTTTTACGTATTGCGGACCATCAAAGACGCACAGCAACGAGACCGAGATGGCGTCCCGTCGGCAGTCTCTCTGTTTTCGGCCACCACTTGAGTCTCACTGCCGTTTGTGTGAGCGCCAGCTAAGTCACGCCGGCCACCATACCGGTTGTTCATACAGTCAAACCTTCTTACAACGTACCTCAAGGGACATAACGAATCTGTACGTTATAACGGTAGTTTGTTATAACCATTTCCAATAGAGTTGCCGCCAACTACGATGTATAACACAGTATGAACATTTATAGATGTAACAACATGAACCTGTAATACATTATAAACATGTCAATTACAAATACAGTATGAAGAAATAATGATTTTATGAAACATGAAACAAACAACTGTCGTGTTCCGACTTCATCTCTGAAAAATTTCAGTCAGCAAATGAAAAGGGCCTTCTCCAGCTCAGGATGTGTCGCGCCCCAAATCCATTTACAATCATCTTTCAATCTGTTGGCCTCGAACTCTGCTATGATTTTGTCGCCATTACGGATGATCGTGGAAATCGACGACTTTGCCCATGCGTAGTCTCGGCTGAGCTTCGTCTGGGACACTCCTTTCGAAAGTGAGAGACAATTCAGCCTTCACAGACAGCAAGATTTATTTCTGTTTACTAGACACATTCAGAGCATCTGCTCCATGTCTCCAGAAGTACAACAATGTACAGAGTATATCAGTAGCCATTCTCACAGAAAGCAAGAAAGAAAAGGAATGTCATCTGTTAATGCAAGGCTACCTCTTGGCCAATCAGAGAAGGAAGCTTCCTGATGTCCGAGAAGCGTAAAGAGGCTCGAATTTTGGAGGCACTCTCTTTTAAAACATTGCGACGGGGAGTTCCAAGAAGTGTTTTCTTCACCTTATAAACTAGTTCCAGCTGGTTTCTGTTTTCCTGTTTGCAAGCTTATATTCTTAGCTGGCCACTTGCTTTTCTGTACTTTCCCTTTTTTTGTCCTTCGGCTGTCCCAAGCAAAATGTTGACCTCAACACTCCGAATACATCCATAAACCACATAATCTTGATTATACTTATATTAATGGCAAAGCTGTTTTTTTCTTGCAAAATAGGTGCTTTGGCTCCTCATGTTGAAAAACACCGATGTTAGAATTAGTCTCCTTGATAAAATTATTATACAAGTCTTATATGTTGCACATAGACTAAGATGTTTAATAATTCATATCTAATATGGATAGACTCATGATTATGTGTATTATTACTCTCTAACTAATGATAATTATGTGTGAATGAGCTCAGCTCCTGTATGAATGTTAACTTCTAGTCTGTAAGATCAAGCGTTGTTTTTGTAAGCGCGTGGATGTCTCACCAGAGTCCCAGTTAGTTGCAGAGGATGCTAAGCAGCAGTGCTCAGGGGACAATCGGAAGAGAAATCCCATTTGGGAATCATGAACTTCATTTACGTGGCACGTCGCCCACTTTTGTGTGCACAAGCGCACCCTGCAGTGCAAAATGAACTGTCGTGACATGATTCCTGTCAAGACATGACAAGACTAACTTCATCAATTTAGCATTTAGGATTGCTTGTATCTCCATATTTGTCTTGATTTTCAGAAGCTCAAAAATAATTTATTGAGATCCTTTTAATAATGTGTTTGGGACAAAAAGAACGGATGCCCAAAAGGTGTACGTTTCATTCACGTGCATGTCATGTTCCTGCGCACGTGCACAGGTGCTCTGGATGAAGACGTGGTAGTAATTGAGGCTACTCCAGCTCCGGCACCTGCTGTCCCTGCCAGCGAGGAGATCAACGTCACCTCGACAGACAGTGAGGTGGAGATCGTCACAGTTGGAGATGGTTTCAGGTAGGCAAATCACAAAGTATGCTAGCCGTAGGTTACCATGGTGAATTGTTGCATTTGATTTTGATTTGGTGAAAATGCACGGTCAAGGATTCTCCTGTACTTATGTGTGATGAACCCACTCCATATTATCCCAGTTGTCTGGGACGGGCCTACTTTTTTTTTTTTTTTACCCCAGGGATCACTTCTTTACTGTGAACACATGTTGTTCCATCTGCTGGCTGTGTACGGGCAAAAGCAATGAATGAAGAGAATATTCCAGTGTTTCAATAGTACACAGTTGTATGCCGTCCCACCCGGATCGCAATGGGTTCCCGCAAACGGCATACTCGATATGAATCAATAATAAACACACTTGATCGGCCCCTGTTCTCAGGCTAAAGTTGAGCTCAGGACATGCACGTTGTCAGCTTGGCTGTGACTGTAAAAACACAATGTTGGCTTCAGCAGCGTTTCAATATTATCTTTGCATATTTGATGCTAGGAAGGTAACTGTTCTGTGAAGCGCTTTGTTACAGCTGCAGCTGTTGTGAAAGCACGATATAAATAGAGATGCATCGTAATATACTTCATTCTAGAATTGGACACAGAGGTATAGTTGCATTTGATATGACATAGACATTTTGTCGGATGATTTTATATTTTTTAAGTTGTAGGGAGATGTTCTAATTTGAAATAAGGGAAAACCATTTTGTTACCAACATAAGAGGACTTAACTGTTTTTCCGTCTTAATGTGTTTGTTCATAATGTTGCGTCTTATTTCTAGCAACTAATAATTGCATACCAGGCTTTGAAAGTAGAGTGTCTATGACAAATATCAGTGTTACTACGAGCTTTTTAAAAATATTTGCCTTTTATTATCCCTCGTTTTTCGCGGTTAATGGGGACCAGAAACCCCTCGCGAAAGGTGAAAACCGATTTGCTCCCCCGTAGGAATTTTCATGTATGTATATGTGGGTAGCAGCATGTTTAAAACATGTAAACGGTATTTATACTTTACATGTTTGAGACAGATTACAACAGTACACCTATTTACTTAAATCTTTAATTATAAAGAAACAAGACTTCATTCTACAATATGGCTGCCGATATGTCTGTATTTTTTTCATAAATTTTTTTGGGGGGCGGGGAGAAACGTGAAACACCGAAGCCGCAAGAAACGTGAAACACCGAAGCCGCAAACCTCACTGTATACTGAAGGTGTTAAATAGGGTGGACACACATTTACATTTCTCTTTGGTTAAGTTGATCCCATTGAAATGGAAAAATGAAGGTGCTATATTTTGTTTTATCTGCGAGCCAGATACAATCATCGAAAGAGCCACACCTGGCTCACGAGCCATAGGTTCGCGACCCCTGTGCTAGAGGGTATATGTGAAAGATGAGAATTCATGTGGCATTTAACAATGGCAACTATCTCGAGAAAATGTGCTGACATTATGCCTTATCATTTTCCTTGATGGATATTCTGTTGTTTTATTGGTCTGAGGTTAGTATTTTTGGGCTCTGTTTGAGATTTCCAAGTGTTGACCTAAATTGTATTCCAACACCAACAGAATCCTGAACAGAGAAGCCATAATGGTTTGCCGCAAAGTTCCATTTCTGTCATATCATATTTTTTTTTTCATCCTTGCCAGCTCTGGTACTCGTCTGAGGTGGCACCATCAAGAAAAAAAGTGAAAAAGCAAATCACACTCTTTGTAGCAAGTCCATTTCGAGGCCGTATCGTAGGCTTTGTTGAGTGACCCCTATTCCAGATTGTGTTTATGTTGACAGTGCAATATTGTCCTCCAGGCTTCACCCCTCCCATCCTCAGTGTTTTATGGTGCCCAAAAGATATTTACAAAACAATCCTGAGTCGACTTCATTAGAGACCCTTCCCTTGTGGATTTTACTCTGCCCTGGGAAGAGCTGAGGAGCCTGACCAATTCGTGTTTTTCCTCTGCGTACCACTCGCACAATTTGGACCTTTAGTGTTTATTGTGCGTGTGTCATAAAAGCGAATTTCAGAAAGTTGGAAAAAAAAGTTTTATTTTCCCTCTGTGAATGGAGACGATAGGTCAGCTCACAATACACAAGACACCTATTGCACCATTCATTATTATTCCCTTAACTCACTTCGCATACTTATTTAGTCGGAGAGTCATGTCAGAAGCAGTGCAGTTGCAATGAAGTTGCAATTTACCATGAAGAATTCCCCCGTTAAACTTCTGCAGATGATGAAAGCTCTCATGAGAGGTGCAATATTCCCCAACCACGAAGCTCCATGGCATCCCACAATGCAACACCCCCTGTACTGTATCCCTTTGTGTGTGTTCACTTTATGGCCCTGTGCGGTTAAATACGACTATTCCCTGGACACGCTCACTCCAGACTCTGAGAACTTGGTGACATGAATGTAAGACTGCAGCTCACAATTTGTTTAATAATCGATCTGTTGATTATTTTGTCAATTAATCTATGCATTAAAAAAAAATACATCTCTATATTCCAAGACATTTCAAATTAACAGTGGAGCGTGTACATATATAGATATAAAAACCTGTCCTGGGTTGATTTAAGTACTTAAACCTCCCCATGATTCATCCATCTTCCATGATTCCTGTTATCTTTTTTTATGACTAGGTTTCATCACACCAACAAACCAGGATTTGAGCACAACCCCAAAGTTTCACAATATTTATTGGCCTTTTTGTACTCACGATGTTGATGGACCAAATTGTGACATTCGCATTAAATTGTCAACTGATGGGTTCTCGTCTCCTTTCACACCAAAAGCAAACATTGCCATGGAAATTATAGTTTGCCTCTGTTGAAGGCGACGTGTAAGTAAGCACCATTATGCATTTGTGTTTATAGGTCGCGCTCATTGGGCGGTCTCAGTAGGATATGGGCTAACAGTTGCTCTCAGAACCGTCTTCAGGAGCCCAGAGGACGTCACAGACTGTCCACCGTCATCCAGCCGCTGCGTCAGAATTCTGGGGAGGTGGTGGACCTCACTGTTGATGAAGATGGTAAGTAAAACATCCCATTGTTGATACTCTACATCTAGGGCTGCCGTAGACGCTCAGCTACCGCTAAGCAGGAGAAGAGAATGAATATTTTGAGAACGCTAATGCAACTCGTTACCTATTCCCATGGCACCACACACCATTATCAAAGTGTGAAAGGGGGACTGAGGCACAATTTAAAAGCACTTGGAAGGTAGAACAGCACTATAAAGGTACTATATACGCACTCCGTTTGGCGCAAAACTGTAAAGACGATTAGATGATAAAATGGGCTCGATATATCAGAGACAGATATTCTGCCACATGTTGAGTTCACACTTTTAGACCTCGGTGACACTGGAATTTTGAATTTTGCTCGGGTTTTGATTGATATTTATGAATTACTTGGGTATGCATTCTTATTCATAACTGAATGGAAACATATGAATGTTCAATGTTGAGAATACAGACAGTACTCTTTATTGAGCTGAGTATGAGATTAATTTGTGAATAAGTAGATGCTGTGCACACCAGAATGCTAATGAGTTTGTCTTCTCCTCAGATCTTGAGCATCTGCTGATTAGCACACACTCCTTCTTCTCATTCTCTCTCTCTCTCTCTCTCTCTCTCTCTCTCTCTCTCTCTCTCTCTCGCACAGAGGTTTACTTTCATGACTGTGGACACATGAAAGTGTATATTCAGTTGGTGGCAAATTTCTTGATATTATTGCCTTTTATAAATGAAGCAAAACGTGAATGTACACCAACCTGATTGTAATGTCAGTCCTAAAATTTAAATGATCACGATAATCACATTGTTCATTTGTTTGTTTGTTTTAATGTCAAAGTTGAGCTGAGGCAGCCTAGCAGTACTGTATATGATGCAGTGGTACGATTCAGGCAAGGGCTATTGCAACACAGTGCAGCAACGCATGTAGACAGGCAATCTCACAGGTATTTATTACTTCCTGGCAAAGGCGACAGTATGCAGCTTACCCCTCAGTTGTGAAATTATTCTTCATGAATTACTTGTGTGTTATACTGACACCCCCCCCACCCCCAGTGACCAAGGTATGCACACCACAAGGAGGCGCACAATGACTTAGGATAACAAACTGTTTAATTCTTTACATTCTATTTGTACTGTCAAGTGCTATTTTTTTCCTTCAAAAACAAGTCTCAATTTTTGTTGTTGTTTCATGCGGGGCTTGAACAAATTAATAGAATGAACATTTCAGTGAAGGAAGATTATTTGCGATACAGGTGTTTTTGTGGAGGGTTGTCCCCAGAATGGTCAAGACTATATTTCTGTGTATCTTATATCTGCTCTGGAATCTGTCTTTGTCTTTAGACCTCTCAGTTGTGCCAACAACCTCTGGCAGCATTCACCCTCAAACAGTCAGGTCCTCCTCCTCATCATCTTCCCAGCATGCCTCTACCTCAGAGCTCAATGATGCCGCCGGCCCCTCCACTAGCTGCCCCGCCTCAATATCCAACAGTATGCACGCATCGAGGCCGAGTGGCTTGACTCGAACAGCCACAGAAGGTGAGAGAGCATGTTGCGAGCAGATGCGTTTATTTATGTAACCTTTATTTGTCCAGGAAAGACCATTGAGAACATATGCCTTTGTCTTCTTGTCACCAGATGACAGCAGACCGGGTTTGTCAGGTTCAGTGGGAGAAACCGCAAGCACGGCTATGCCCAGGCTACCGTCGTGCTGTCAGCAGCACTCACCGTGCGGAAGGCCCTCCCCCGGTCATCTGTCCCTCAGCCACTCCCATTCGAGCTGCATGCAGGCCTCGACCTCTCAGGCCAACGGCTCGCAGCATGGTCACGGCAACGCGCACCATTTTGTCCTTCATGTCCACCACCCCACACCACAGCCCCCGGGTACCCTGCCTTTCCAAGAGCCGAGCTGTGCTGTGGAAAGGCCCAGTGCACTGCCTGCACCTTGTGCTGGAGTGAGCGGCGGGAGTAGCAATAGCAGTGGCGGCAACAACGCTGCATCCCATTACCATGACCAGGTAAGATTTCATTCCAATCTAACATAGTAGTAGTTTGTGTCACTATGAAAAGCCTTTGGGCATTTATTCCACATCCTTAACATCCAATTGGAGAGTAGCGGTCTTACCAGTAACGTTCCTCCGTCCCCCTTTCTTCTCACAGCAAACTCTGCCAGTGGACCTGAGTAACAGTAGTGTTCGAAGCAGTGGTGCTAGTTTCCATGGCAGCACGTCAGCCTTTGACCCCTGCTGCCCAGGCTCCACCTCACGGCCTCCCGCGTTCGTTTCCCAGGCCACCCCTGGCCCGAGCCAACCGGCTGCGGTGGATTCTTTCAGCGCCGGCATCGTGGCCCAGCCTCAAACACAGCTACAGCAGCCTTGCAGACATTACATACACCCCTCGTGTAAGTATGAACTTTATGAAATACTCTTCTTTGTTTTCGTCGTCGGCTGGTCAAGTTAGGCTGCAAACGCAGGTTTGTTTACTTGTATATTTGATTCGTTCATATTTTCTTCACAGATGGCTCTCTGGCACGCTCATTGCATCATCAGCCCTCCACTGCCTGCCCTCATTCCCACGGGAACCCCCAACTTACATCTCAGCCCCCTCCACAAGGCGATTATGTCCTTCCCCACAATGTCCACTCCTTTCATCCGCCGCTGCCATCCCACCCGTCAGGCCACACCGTACCCAGCGCCCCTCCTCTATCCGCCCACCACCTCTCCGGTTCGAGTGCCCCACTGGCACAGCACCTGCCCGCGGACCACCAGACCCTGCCGCACCATATGCCACCACTCGGGTCAGTTCAGCGGCTCCATCAACACGAAATGTTGCAAAGGATGGAGGTCCAGAGGCGCAGAATGATGCAGCATCCCACGTTAGTACTTCTGTCTTCCATCGCATTAAAAACACCCGTTGTGTATTTTAATACATAGCGTGTCTTTAACACTTGCATATAGTGTTGCACCAAGTACCGGCACCAGTGTTGTACCGTGGATTTTAGCCGGCAAAAAATGACACGATACCACGCCAAAGCACTCCAACTCAGACACAATACGGAAGCCCGTCTGTGATGCACGTTGTACTGGCATTTTTCAAAGGACGTTGTGTATGAAGTGCACACATTTGAGGCGGCTCTCCTCAATCGGCCATATTCACTGACACGCACGCACTCTACGTACTTGCTTGGTGCGTTTTGGAGTGGATGCATATCCACTAGATCCACAAGTATAAAAGGAATTATAAATTATATTTGTAATGTTGTAAAACACGATGTATGCAGCCGGTTGTGTCTCCCAACTGTCAAGCGATTGCAAGCTTAAAACGCAAAGTTATTTATTGTGCATGTAAAAGCGAGTGGATCACTCAGATCACCATGTCGTAAAACAGGTAGATGCGCATACGTGAAGATTTGTGTTAACGTTTGTTATACACTCCACCTTTCTCGTTAATATATAAAACAGGACAATAACGAGAGTAAACACAAAATGGTTTGTCTACACGAGTGTCTGTCTGTGTGTGTAGTATTGTGATCTAAGGTTATTTGTGACGTTACAAAGAAGAGCGAGCTCAGCTAAGCTAAAAACTTAATTGTACTTACTTATTCATGCATATGAGGGTAAAGCCTTAGAATCCTAATTAGGTTCTCAATCCTGTACGGCTTGTTCATTGCAGACGAGCGCACGAGCGTCCTCCTCCTCACCCTCATAGAATGCACCCCAACTATGGCCATGGACACCACATCCACGTGCCACAGACGATGTCTTCCCACCCTCGCCAGCCAGAGCAGAGAACCGCGTGGTGTGTCTCGGATACTGTTTAGTCTCTTTTCGGTTGTATGTTCATGCCCACTGTCATGGACATGACTAAAAAGTGGCGAATGTGTTTGTCAACAAACAGGGAGCTCGGGATTGAGGCCGGAGTGACTGTGGCGTCGTACCCTTCGGGGCACCTGCACTCCCACCTGCACCACTACCACCCCACCTCCAGACTGCACCACTTGCCCATCCCCTTCATGGTAACACATCAGCATACATTTGCATAAATAGCACTCACTTTTAATTGAATTGCGTCTTAGATCAATGATGTTTTTTTTTTCACATCTTATTTCAAGGATGGTGTGGCAAAGATCATGAATTATGCATAAGCAATTAATAAAAGCACATCAGGCATTTCAAGTGCATAATCAAGAAGCCTTGAGGAAAAGTCACGGCACAAATGCAGTCGACTATTTCCTCGCGTCATTTTTTTTTTTCATTTTTTTTTTCGTTTGGTCGCCCTCAAGCATCTTCTGATTTTCTATAGTTTAAATTTAGCACAGTGAGCATCCTCAGATTTAATTAATCATTTTCTATCGTACAAATTTAGCACAGTGAGCATCCTCAGATTTAATTAATGGAAAAAAAATGATTCAGAAGGAACATATCGGTTTGACCTTTTTAACTACTCTAACTGCCGCAGCAACCTTTCTAATGAACAAAATGTGCAACGATGTTCAACAGTACAAGCTTTATTTAAAAAAAAATAACACACATTCTTGAGACATTTTTGGAGTTGACACCCCACCCCTTTAAAAAGTGCTGCTTTTTTGACTGCAAATATTCTAAAATCTAAAAATAAATGAACATTCTTTGAAGTAACAATAAACCAAATGACTCTCTGAACTGACACTGTTGCTGCTGTAGGTGCAGAACTCCTTACCAAACCATGGACATCCTCAAATTCTCGTTTTACCCAACAGCCTAAACAGGAGAAGAAAAAGAAGTCCTTTTGTAACTGCTAGAAGTAACGTGTGTTTTTCTTCCTGACAGCACACTGGTATATCTGAAGTCACCTACCCGCACATTCGCTACATCTCATCTAGAATGACTGGCTTTGGAAGAACCTATGAGGTGAGTGTGCACTGATTGCTTTGTCTACACATAACAATGCAATGGTGGAGTTTTGTAAGGGCAGGTCAGTTTTGTTAAGCAGAGTAATTCTCTTTTTTGAAAATATTTTATTCTGACATCAGTGTTGATGTATTATTATGTTTCAGAATCAGTAAAGCTGAGTTAGTTTTAAAAAAGAAATCCAATGGGCGTGAACATTATTTTTTTTTTTTTTTTTTTTTTTTTTTTTTTTTTTTTTTGTTTTCTCTTT
>NW_017805824.1:981890-984650 GCF_001891065.2 Hippocampus comes
TTTAAAAAAAAATCCAATGGGGGTGAAAATTTTTTTTTTTTTTTTTTTTTTTTTTATTTATTTTTTTTTTTGGAGTTACCTTTATTTACCATGATTTGTTTCCAGAAAAGCCATTGTTACTGGATCAAAATATCATATCGAATTGTATCGTTCGGTATTTGTAAAAGAGGCAACGTGAAAAGTAGCAGTGCGCAATCAGGAGCGTTGAGTGTATGCATGTTGTGCCCCTTGTAGGACCTGCTGCATTTAGAGGAAAGACTGGGGACTGTGAACCGAGGAGCCTCTCAGGGAACCATAGAGAGGTGCACTTACCCACACAAATACAAAAAGGTGAGACTTTTTGCATGTCCGTAGCAGCATATTGAACACGTATACGATTGCATGGAATGTCCAGTTACTTTTGTCTAGTGCTGTTACCCGTGTGTCCTGGGACAGAGTGGTCTTTTGTACTCACTTAGCCAAGTGCTGTAGTGTCTTTTAGCTGTGAATGCAGATCTTGTCGGGGAAGGCTTTCCCTAGGTCTAACTAAACGAGCCGTCTAACACCCTGCCACCCAATACAGAAGGTGTTGGAGAGAGACATTGACCAACAGTTAACCCCCGAAGCTTGGGCCTCTATTGGGAAAAATATGCACGCAACCCCTGAATCGGTGAGAAATAATGAACCAATCAATTTGGAAACAAGTGTTAGCTGTAGTCTTGGGGGAGGGGCCTTGTTTTTTGTTTTCCTCTTTTCAGGACAAAAGGACCATTCTCTCTGTCCCCAAATAAGAATAGATAACTCTTTCAATAAAATGTTTGCATAGAGTTAAATATGTATAGCACTGTCTTTAGGTGAGCATTTTCATGTTTGTTTTTTTTTTTTAACACAATGGGATTGTTTGCACGTGGCTTCTGATGTCTTCAAACGTTTGTTACCTGTAGAGAAAGCTGCATGGCAAGCAGGATGAAGACGAGGGGGCGGATGAAGACACGGAGGAGAAATGCACCATCTGTCTGTCCATACTGGAGGAGGGGGAGGACGTCAGGTGCGTCCCCGGGCTTCTTTCACTGTTTGCTTTAACAATCTCCAAGGTATTCGCAGAAAACCCACGAGTGTCTCAAATTGAAGCCCCACTGGGTCACCGTTTAGGGCTCGAACCGCACTATTTATTTATTTGTTTACAAGGCTTGCCCTCCGGTGGCAAAGTAACGTATGCATTACGAGCCTAATTGCCTGAATCGTTTTCAATTGAAATTTACCAAATAAGACGCCAGTTGCCTCGTTTCAACCTTTTTATATTATGTGATCTGGATGGCTGAGAATCTACAAAGACATCAAGAAAAAGATTGATTGATTTATTTTATGATAATGTGACAGTTAAACATGACTTAGCCAATGATGCTATTAATTAACCGCACAATATGATACATTTCCCCTCATGAATTCATTTTTTTTAGATAGTATAGTCACAAAAATAGTGTCGAGAGAGCCAAGTTTGGAAAACATGCACAAACACAATTTGAGTGGAAGCTCGCGTTTTGAGCCTGCATCTAAGAGTCACTGTGAAGCACACGCGAGCCCCTTCAAAGACAGCATGGGTTTTGTTCTTGTCAGCACTTCCATCATTTTGGACCAAGATCACACTTTACACTGAGTTTATGGATCTGGGTATGTGGTGCATGAGGTGAACAAATCACTATTGACGAATCCACATGGCACGTATAGAATCAGCTTTATTCACTATTGACGAATTTACATGGCACGTATAGAATCAGCTTTATTGTCATCGTACCACAGGGTGCAACGAACAGACAGAACCTGTCCGAGAGACACCGAAAAACAATGACCGACCGGGGGGATACGAAACGCCAGTCCCCCGGATCACCTTTTACAATGCCCTGCTTTTGCAGATAAGAAGAAAACATAACGGGGGGTGGACAACACCCTAAGGGGAGCACGGTATGGATTTGGGTTGGGCCTCAGCAACCAGGCCGACATGAATACATGACACACAGACTCGCACCTAGCACAGTTCAACCTGCAGCGGGCAGGCTTCATAGCCAACAGGGTGCCGCCAGGCCACCATTCTGCAATTGCGCCATCATCGAAAGGAATAGAGGGCTTGTCGCTGGAAGCCAACAAAGGCGTTGATAGATCGCGTTGTGTCATGTGTGATCATGTCAGTGTGTCCCGTGCAGACTGCAAATAGTTTAACCCTTTCAGGTATAGCGGTTACTACAGTGCACAGCTTCTCATGTTATCAGGTTACACGGTGCTGGAAAGGGATATTCATATGTATTTTACAAAATGTTTAACTCTGAACCAAAAAAAAAAATGCCTGAAGTTTCTTTTTCAGACTTGAACAGTCACCAAGTAAGTTTGTGCCCATGTTTGTCTTGGCAGGCGCCTGCCGTGCATGCACCTCTTCCACCAGCTGTGTGTGGACCAGTGGCTGCTCACCAACAAGAAGTGCCCCATCTGCAGAGTGGACATTGAGGCGCAGTTGTCTGCTGAGAGTTGATGCTGTTTGATTTGTACCCCCCTCCCTACCCACCAACCGCGTCTCTTTCTAACAAACACCTTTGTTTCCATATTCATTTTCATTTCCTCCTGAGTACTGCAGTCAACCAAAGAAGGCAATGAATATACCTGCGCAGCTCTACTACTAGGAACATCTCGACAGTGCCGGCTTTCACTTCTTCTCCATTAATTAAGAGTTTATGTATTTATAAAGCTTTTATGTAGCTTTTTGATCGTTCCCTCAAGTGTCATTTATCT
>NW_017805824.1:984697-1058063 GCF_001891065.2 Hippocampus comes
TGTACCACGGGCTTAAAGGCGAGGAGAGCTGCTCTAGTAAAGCCACAAGGCCTCGCTTTACTGGACTAGAATGTCAGCCTCCACAACAACAAGGCAGAGTTCATTTTTACCAATCATCGTATTGATTAGTTTGTTTAGAGGATGTGGATTGTTAGTGAAAGATGTTTTTTTTTTTTTTTAAATAAGCATTCCTAGACATTCCTAACTAGGGAAAACTATGTTTAACAGATCAGCTGCTGTACTAGTACATACACACACTTGCACACAGTATTTTTTTCCTCACACGGTGTTACGCCCCACAATTGTCAACACACTAGTCGCATCCATTTCACACAAGAAGAATGTCACACAGCCCTTTTCCAGAAGCAGGGCTTGTCGGTACGTGTGCAGGTGGTCATATCACAAAGAGCTAACTAAGCTAGATGGATATTTAGACGGCTACATATAGAGTGTTTCCCCGCCCCCTCCTGTCACTCCGTCTCTGTAGATGAGCATCAGCTGTGGGGAAAAGATGACACACAAAAGTGTCCACTGGCATAGACTTGCACAAGAGAAAGAGAAAAGGCAGGATTAGTTGCGATCACAACACCGTGCTGAGGCCATGTATTTCCACTCTGACTGTGAAATACAGTCCAGTTAAAAAAACAAAACTAAACATTATTTTGAATGGAGTGATGAAATGCAGTACTTAATGAATCAAAAGCAGGTATACATGCGGTCATCACCCACCCCCTTCAAAGGCACCAGAAGCATATTCTGTGGGATTTATATTAGTTTAAAAAAATATTAATAAACTTGGATAACTCTTTGTTTGAGTGGTTTGTGTCATCTTTGTTGTTTGATGGTTTGCTGACATGACAAGTTGTGAAATTTTCAGGTAATGTATGAAATTAAAGATGTGAATTTTTGTATGGTCAAAAATTAAAATCAGCAGTATGGCCTGCCAATGTCTGCAATAGCACTTAAAACAAACTTTTAAGATGTATTAAACTACCCTTTGGGCATTTACGCAATAAGAAATGTTAGGGAGTGCAGGCAAATGGCAATGGTGAGGTTGACTGCGTGGGCAATTATTTGAGTACCTGCATCAGGAGAAGAGTGAAGCGTCTCTTGGGCTCTGCACGAGGTGCATTCAAGGTCCCTCAGCAAAGCTCCAAATCAGTCGACAAAACTTACGACCTCTACAGGTATTAGTAAATTAGTATTACTTTAATAACTATGGTGTGCTTACAAAAATATCAAATAACCAATTTATTAAATTCCTAAATAAGATCTGGACAATTCCGAAACAGATCGGAACGTGAACAAGTCAACTCTGGTGTGAATTAGACGTTTTAGTTCAGGGGTGTCAAACTCATTTCACATGGTGGGCCACATACGGCCTCGGTAGATGTCAAGTGGGCCGGACCATTAAAATGATACAATGCTTTGCTATAAATAACCAAAACAATATGTCTTTCCTTTGTTTTGGTATAAAGAAGCACAAGAACATTAGGAAAATGTTGAAATTTAATGAACATATCTTTTACAAAACATTTCATGAAGCACCTTACATTTCCTTCGACAAATGTGCAATTTACTTTTATCATTCACATATATGCATTGCAACTGATCCCACTGATTGTACAAACTTTAACAAGTAATTGGTATTGAAAAATATAGTAATGCACTTTAAGATTAAACAAGATTCATAAAGAAAGCAAGTTTTAAAGCATTTACACGTGCATATAAAATCTAAATGTAATCCCTGCCTACACCTTACAAACTAAGGAGAGTGCTATTAAATGTGTAAATGTGAGAGTGCTATTGATAGCGTCTGCTGTCATGGGTCTGTCTCAGTGACAGACTGAGGCTGCTGTTGTCTTCTTCTCTGATCAAAACAGTGTCCCCTTGCGGATACTCAATGAATTGCACCTGATTAAAAATATTAATTCTGTGTCTTTAATGCATTTTTTTCACTTTTACATTATCCTGCGGGCCTGATTGAACCTACTTGCGGGCCGGTTCCGGCCCGCGGGCCGTATGTTTGACACCGATGTTTTAGTTAAATGTGCCCTCTCCAAAGGCCTCTTCGTGTGACGTCTTAGAAGAGGTTTCCGAATAAACTTTGTTACATTACATGTAGGTTACGCTGGGGATGTTCAGGTCCCAAACTATCCTAAATAGGCTGAATATAGTATAAAGACGGAATCGTTTGAAATGAAGACATTTGGAAGGTAGCGGTAAAGATATAAAATCTCTTGGGAATTTTATTGTGAAAATGTGGGACTTGGGGGGGGGGGGCACTCTGATAAATAGTTTCATGTTGTAATGAACTGAATACTGTATTGGGAAGTGGGAATTTAAATGTTGGAATTGTAGAAACAGGTAGTCAACGTAAAGTATCACTTCAAAAGGTCATTTTATTGTGAACATTTTGGAATGGTCTTTTCCCAAGACGTTCTGAATGAGCTGCAGGCTAATGAAACTGGGAGAATTCGAGGAATGTGAAACAGCTTCCAAGATGTCTTGAACAGTTTAAATTTGTGGAACAAGTTGTGAAACTGTCACTGATGGCGTAGTGGTACGCTCGCCTCACTTGTGTGGGGGCAGCGTGGAATCACTTCCCAGTCAGTGACGGTGTGGGCGTGAATGGTCGTTTGTCTCTACGTGCGCTCTGCGAATTGACTGGCGACCAGTTCACAGTTTTAAGTCTGCCTTCCGCTCGAAGTGTGAATACTTGTGAATACTTTGTGAAATACTTTCCACGATGACCTGTGGATTCGCTGGTGGTTTATTGGTATTCACCTGTGATCGGTTCCCACTCGGTGTGGATGTGGGTGTGAATGGTCTCTATGTGACCTGTGGCCGACTGGCGACCTAGACTCCACCAACTCCCCGCAACACTGTTAAGGATGACCGGTGTTGAAAAGGGATGGATGGATGACGATGACCTGCATGTGACCATTTAAATGGAAATGGTGTTTTAATCGATGGAGAAATGCTCTTCAGCAGTCACACATCGCTGAAGGTTTAGAATGATCCTGGTACACACATTGGAAATGAAAGCAAACAATGTTCAACAATACATGCTTTATTTTTAAAAAACAAACAAAAAAAAAAAGTCAATTACTATCTTGTATTGCACAAGGATGCTTTTGAACCATCCAAGATCCAAAGTGATGAGAAGTCCCAGCAGTTGAGGAAGCAACTTCGAGCACAATTTGATCAAACATAACCAAGTCGGAGGAATGTAAAAGAAAAATGCAACTTGCAGTGCACAAAAAGAAAAATAACAGGGCGAAAAATCACTTCTCTGTGAACACGAACGATAAACAGGAATCACCATTGTTTGTGAGAAAAGCGACCCTGCGAGTATTTGGACGAATATAACAACAATTCTTCATAAACTGACAATAACAGGTGCTCTCGTATGGAATGTCATTAGAGCATTTATTCCGTATCCTTGATGTCCAGCTTCAGGTTCATTCATGTACTAGTGTCCTCATTGTCCACCAGCGATTTGGACATTTATTAGGCAAACATTGGCATTCTCCGAGGACAACTACATGTTACAAGTGAAACTGTGCCAACTGTGCTACTACTTCTACTAGTAGTGCCAAGATAAAGTCAAAAATTGCGCACTTCACTACAGTAGTAGTAGTAAGTGCACAAACGCCAAGTCGTGCACTTTTGCCTCACTCGTAACACGTAGCCCAAGTTTTCCTACTTAGTGTGCAAAAATATAACAAGCAGTGGCTTTACTAGTGTCCCCTATTCATTCCACTAGTGCTTTAAGTTGTTTTACTCGTGAGGACAAAGAGCGTACTAGTACAGTTTTTCGGACTAAATGCTCAAACGTCATTAACCACGTGAACCCATACAGAAAGGGAGTTCAAAATACAATTGTGTAAAAGCGTAAACAAAATCCCGTGGGCCTTCATTACTTGACTCGACGAAAGTGTTGTGTCCAAGGTAGTAGTACCTGTACTGATAAAGTGCTAACACACCACAGACAGCGTGCTCAGGTTACAGTACACACGGAGATTCTTACGATCTTTGGTGTCTAAAAACGTTATAAAATCACTACTTAACATCCATTCCCTGCGAGCTTTGCATTGACGAAATAAATATGACGGCATCTTTTAGGAATCATTTTATGATAAGAAGGATTTAAAAAAAAAAAAAATCATAAATCACAGCCTTTCCCCAGATTATGCGTACTGTAACTTTAAAAGAGTTCCTCAGCAAAAAAGGTGATCAGGAAAGAAAGCATGTATAAATACAATAAATAGTTGGGGTTTTTTTTGTATTTTGTTTAGTTCAGCACTTCTGAAAAGAACAAAAGTAGTCCTCTTGTGTTGGGGAAGTGGACTGACAAAAGAGAGTTTACATTCATGTACTATGCAAGGCAGTAGTGGAGGATTCATCCGGAAATCCCACAGTGCTTCTTGACGCTCCACCGGCAGGAACATTGGAGGAACTCCTTCGTCCCACCCGTCCATTCGTCTTTCCTCCTTCTAGATCTTGGCTACGTAATTATTGGGGAAAAGGCCTTGCTTCCCTCGCAGACGTCCTGACCACCATCCAGAAGCGTCTGAAACAATGCGAGAGATTCATTAGATTAAGTCTACATTAAGCCCTGCGACCCTTGTGAGGATAAACGGATCAGAAAATGGATGGGATGGTAAAATTGTTGATCAATATTGGTCTTTTAATATTTAAAATAAACTGAACAAAAAAATCACAGCATTGCTGAATGATGTAATAAAATAAACATGTTAAATGTATATGTCAAGCACAGCAGGTTTAAATTAATCCCCATTATGAATTGCATCATAAAAACAATTATTAAATTGACCAATTATTTAACCAAAAGAAAATGTGAAATATCGATGTAGAATGACTTCTTTCAACAATACTAAAATTAATTTTAAAAGGATTGCTTGCGCCAGTGGTGGTTTTGAATGGGCACCATTCATTTGCAGTCTGGACAAAGAAGAGACAACTGCCAATTGTCCAAAATGACAACCTACAATGTGTCCTGGATTTACGTGATGCACACATACCCTCTTTGATGATGTCAATTATGTCATTGGCATTGAAACTGAGCTCGTCCGTGTCTTGGGCATCGTAGGCGTACAGGGCTTTGCACTGGGGCACCTGAGGTTTGGGCTTGGGTGCAGGCTTGGGTCGTCCGCCCCCTGGTGGAGGTCTGGTGGTTGACGGTCGGTGGGCTCTGATGTAAACACATCAAACAGGACCAATGTGTCTCAGTTCCAAACGCACGACCGCGTAACAACTGCACTATTGTCACAACAAGAAGTTAATCAGCTGTGTCACTGCATGTTATGATTTCATCGTTCACGGTTCGGTTCTAACTGTTTCTACGAGGATTATAAATGGTGAGAAGCAGCCATTAATTCGTCCCCCCCCCCCCAAAGAAAAACAATAAAACTAGTTTCTTTAATGAGGAAAATATTTGAATATACGTGGATATCATTTTTATGTAATTATATAATTAGTCCCCGCAGGATTCCGCGGAACTGAAACCAATCCACGGGAATAAGGGCGAGTGCGTAATATCACAATAGCTGCAGTTTTCATCCCGGCCGCTAGATGTCGCGGTCAGACAGGCTAACGTTCACACTGCAGCGTGCTGCCCAATTCAGATTTGTTTTGTTTGATACGATCTTTTTTTTGTTTGTTTGTTAAATCCGCTCTTTTTATATTCTTGTTCAAGCATTCCCATGCATGCTTTTCAAGTGGAAACAAAAACACTAGCATAAAAATGCTGACATCCAAGTATTCTTTTTTGCCATTAGGTTTAATATTCTCACTATTTTTATCCCAATGTAACTTATTTTTGGAGGTGGTGGGGGGAGGGATCACACATTTTTCGTTATAATGTGAAGGCTAATAAAACGCTGCCGTTAATGATATTGTGGTATTTTATACCCCCCCCCCCCACACCCATGATTAGGGACAAACAATCAGCATTGACAGCAATGTTTTTAAATGTGTGTGTGTGTGTGTGTTACTAGCATTGCCACTGATACAGTGTCAATATTCTCAATAGTTTGTGTACAAACTAAAATAAAAAAGCATTTTCATTTTAGTACTTTAAATATGCTTTTTCCTTTTTCCCCCACTACAGTAGTGTCTTGTTTTGGCCTACTGGTATTAGCTCAAGTTGGATATCGAAGAAATACTCACATGACTTTATGGAAAGCCAATTAATTAATGCTCAAACGGCTATACTATAGTATAAAACTATACTATAGTCCCCAATTTTCTTTTAAAATAAAAACTATTTAAGTGTAAAATGTGGGAGTAAACACACACAAAAATACAAACATCAATCTCGGGTAGCTTGAAAGCATAATCCACTGCTTTGCTTATTATGGAATGTTCGTTTTCCAAGTCAAGGCGTTGCATTGGAGTAAGACCTCTGTAATTAAAATCCTTTTGTACTGTGATCTAACCACCACCCAAGACACAGCAAACACTCACATTCTTCCATTTGAGGCTGCTCCACTGACGCCATAACTACAAAAAGAGTACATTATCTAAATTATGTCAACTCAGAGACCCGTGTGTGAGCATGACCAACAACACATTTGGAAAGGTATCATCCTGGATGGCAATGTGTCTTTACTAACGGTATGTGTATACCGTAGGTCATTTTAGAATTGGAGAAAATATTTTAGCCATCTCGAGTAAGAGGGAAAAAAAGTTGAGCTTCATTGAGCATGTCACTCAAACCGATTCAACCATGTTACTCTTTGTTATCATCAAAAGACATATCAAACTTTTTCTTTTTTATTCCATAGCTAAGTCTGTTTTTTTAACAATTAGCGTAGCATTTAAAACAGCTAGCATGTACGCCTGAGCAAAAACTATAATGCTAGCAGTGATTTGCAAACCCCTTACAGCAAGGGTGTCAAACTCACTTTTGTCCCGGGCCACATTTTAGTCACCGTTTCCCTTGGAGGGCCATTATGACTGAAGCCATATAAAAAAGCAATTTATTGAACTATTGTTTAAGGTACTGTCATAAGGGGTTTGGTAACAAGAAAATGCTGACAATATCTCTCTTATTTATTACAAAGGAGAATTTAAAATTTTGGTAGGGATTTTAGCAAGCATCAATGAATTTGTTATGTTTGATTTGCTTTTGTGGGCCATAAAAAATGATGTGGCGGGCCAGATCGGGCCCCCAGGCCTTGAGTTTGACACCTATGTGTTAGAGCAACGACAGGACACAAAAGTTACTGTTCACATACAGCAATATATTTGAAATAAATCTGTTCCAGGTGACTGAGTATCAGTTGACAATAACCGTGTACCGTTGAGGTTTATGACCTATTTTTCTTGGAAACATAAAAAACATTATACATTAAATTATGCTGAAATTTTACGTGCTTAAGAAACCCTCCTCCAATTCTGGAATGACCCGCATTTGCGTTGAATCGTCAATTAAAGTCACTTAAAACCACCAGTATCAATATTAAGCACATGTGCTATCCAACCACAAAAGTCACTTGACCTTTACTCCCTTGCTACGCATATGAATGTGAGACTCCTCACCCTGCAGCGCCTTGATCAGGAACCTTGAGAAAGTCCAGATTGGGTCCAGGTTGCGGCCGTAAACTTCCCCTCTCCCTGGGCTGGCTGAGGTTGCTGGGGAGCTGAGGGCGAACGGGTTCGCCCCGCTGATGGAATTGCGAGTTCCGCATATTGGCCATGTGATTGTTGTTCTTCAACCCGCCGTTCTGGTGAGCGACTGTGAGCAGGAGACAGAATAAAATTCTGACAACCAATTAAAAGGCCAATTCATTCCAAAAATATGTAATGCATCAAAGAACTTATTTATTCCTTTAACCCATACAACAATAATAAAAGATGTGAATTACGGGCACAATGTCTGACTGTTTTCACAATGCTTTGTCCAATTGTACCTGTTTAACTTTACAACACAGTGAAAAAGAAGCAAAAATTGGCCGATTTGTTTTACCTATTTTGCGCGTGTGTGTTTATTATTGTGTGAAAATGCCAAAAGGGGACTTTGGCCCTTTCATGCACCTTGTAACCTGATAACATGATAGCTGTCCACTGTAGTAAGCGCTGCCCCTGAAAGGGTAAATGAGACCATACGGGTTGTGTAAAGTGTTGGTGCGCATGTGTTTGCTCAAGTGTCTTATTTTGGCAAGTCTGCTGACTAATACTATTGACAATCCTCACTTGAAGTTTGTATGTTTGTGGTGAATAATTTCATAATTCTAACTACCGAATACAGTTGTTGATGTAACACGGGTTCATGATAGTACATTCAGTGCTTTGCTGCCGTCTTCAACATGGAATTACAAGCTCTTTTCGGGGAGTATCAACTATTTACAAATTGTCATTATTTGCAGCTGCGATAAAAGTTGCATTCTCTTTTTAACAAATGCTTCTTTTTTTTCCCTGAATATAGCCCAAAATTAGAGATGTCATTTCCATAATATACGATGTAATATTATGACAATGAAGTTGTATTTTTTTAATACCATGACTTTCTTCGCTGATTGAGCTTTGATTAAGATTAGAACTTCATCTTAGAAAAATAGGACTTTGCTCTTGTAAGATGACAGTTTTGCATTGGATTCCATATTGTACTCAGGTTGAATGAATCCGCAGCGTGTGATTGCAGCACCTGGAGGTCCCGGTGCGGCCCGCGATGGCGTGTTCTGGTGTGTTCGAGAGCGTCTCTGGGCCTTGTTGATCCTGGAGGGACCTGAGAAAGGAATGCGACGCAAATGGGTTTCGTGTACATCATCAGGGCTCATTTTCGCAACTCCGATGTGCTTGTACTCACGTGAGTTCCGAGGAAGTCCCGGCCCGATGCTGACCTGCAGATTTTTGCTGGAAGGCTTGAGCACAGCCATGTCGCCCTGACCCTGGACGAAAGTAACCTGTCGGGAGCCAGCTCCGCCACTTATAATGCCCCAGTTCTCCTTTTTCAGCTTCAACGACAGTCTGACGTCCAAAGAAAAAAAGCCGTTCACTGTCCAGCATTGACATCCACTAGTCTGGTGTGATTTGGACTTTTCTGATCCCAAATGTATCTGTCTGTCTGTCTGTAGTTGAGATAAACATTCTACACAACCCTGTTAAAAAAATTATTCCAGTGTACAGACAAATCGGAATTTCCGAGTGCGTAGCTTCAGTGTTGTATCATGTTTTGCCACATACTGGGCAGCTCTCTGGTCTACTGGAAGACATATAGTGAAATTTAGGGCAAGAAGAAGAGGGAAAGCAGGTCCCACATCTCAAATGACATGTATGCCTGTGAGTGTTGTGAAACGCTCTCTTTGTAGGTGTTGCTGCTCTGTTTGTATTAAGCAGAGGTTGTTTCAAAATGTAATAATTACCGTAACATCTATGCTAATTTCTGCATCTAAGGTGTTTTTCATTACATGCAAGCATTGAGCTGGCGGACTTTCATTAGCATAGATAAAAATTAAGAGTCTGGTTGAACCATTTAGTGTTTGAATGTGTTGCTGCGCTGTACGTGTTGAAGTTGCACTCATTGAAGGCTTATAATTACGTCACATCAACGTTAATTTCCGATGGCATTTTACGCATTACAGTGAATTCCAGATTTAGGTGTTTACTTAATCCGCTGTATCAAATTGTGTGTGTGTGTGTGTGTGTGTGTGTGTGTGTGTGTGTGTGTGTGTGTGTGTGTGTGTGTGTGTGCGTGTGTGTGTGTGTGTGTGTGTGTGTGTGTGTGTGTGTGTGTGTGTGTGTGTGTGTGTGTGTGTGTGTGTGTGTGTGTGTGTCCTTACGTGTTACTAAATTTGAGTGGTAGAGTTCTCTGGGTTTTCTCCTCGAACCTGCGGGCCAGTAAACTGATGAACTCCGTTTTGAAGACACACTCCAGCAGGCTGTCATACTCCTGCTCATGTAGAATCATGAAGTCATCCTGTAGGGTGCTGGAGGAAAAAGACACATTTACATATCGGGGGTTGCAGACTCTAAATTTTGTCGTCACATGAATAGAATTCATCGGAAGAGTAGAAGTCAAGACAGTGCTTCCTGGTTTCTTTGGGCTTTGGTATCACATATCCGCTACACGAGAAATATGAAAAAGATCTGCCTTCCAAGAATATAATCATGAGCTGTTTTGATAGACACTGTTAGTATATAATACGTTTCTTATTGTGGTTGTAGTTTGCAGTGGTGACAAAACATTAGAAAACAGCTCTCAAGATAGTACAGTACAGTCTGGACCACTCAAAATTGCAACCACAATAATAAGCGTGGCAGTCATTTAATTTTATGCTCGCTGTTAGTACTACTAGTGAATTGCTACAGGTAAACTAGTACAATTTTATGAGTAAATTTACACTCTACTCACTACTGGTGCTACTTTTGGACTACTAGTGAACAATTCAACTTTACGAGTAAATTAATATGCCGCACGAGTAACACAGCGAGGGCATACTCGTAGACATGTGTCACTCACGAGTAGCTAACTGGCTCAGTTTCAGAAAAACAGCTGAGCCGTGATTGGTCATAACCCTGAGCATCAGTGATGACATTTTCAGTTGACAGCAAGTGGGGAAAATGGCCACCCTGACATGGCTAAAAACGGGGTGGAATTTGCTGCTTAACTCATATTCCACCAACGCAATGTCAATAGGAATTCCATTTTTAGCCAAGTGGAGGCAAATAGAACAAATTATTTGTACTTCCCCTTTAATTCTTCTCGAGCGGTGAATTATTTTAGTCATGAAAACAAACAGCATACTACAACATGAACCTTAAAATGGATATCAAGGATATGGATGAAACGGCTTTCCTCAAACGGCTTTCGACTGTGACAAATGAGTACCTCAGAGACACTCCCAAGATCCTCTCCACATTGATTTGCCGCTTGAGCACCTCAGTCACTTGTCCTTTCTCCGGTCCCTGTTTCACCTTTTCTCTTCCTATCAGGTACACCGACCTCGGCGTCAGGATCAAGTCCCTCTTGATTGGCTGAGCAGGGGAAATATATTTCATGAGTACAAAATAAATCCGCATGGAAGTGAAGACCCCAGGTTGAAACCCACCTTGAAGCGGCGATCATATTTGGTGACTTTGTCTGCAAAGTCGATCTTCTCCCTCTTGGCCAGAAACTGCCGTAGCTCGGGCCTGTCATCCATGCCCAGGTAGTCTCCCATAAAGTTCCTGTTCAGGCTGTGTCGCCGCCTCTCCTTGTGATTCAGCAGGAGGTCAGATGCTTCACAGACACACAAACAAAGTTTGTGAGCAAAGTTCAATGTGCACCCTGGACCTAAATGTAACACCACTAACCTTCCTCGCGCATCTGGACATACTTCTTTTGGGCCGCATATTTCCGCCATGCTTTTTGGATGGTTCTGGCATAGCCATCAAACTTGCGCTCCCTGGTCTCTTCAAGCAGAAAGAGCTGCCAAAAGAGGGCAGAATAATGTTAACCCTTTCAGGGACGGCGGTTACTACAGGGTGCATGAAAGGGTTAAAATCACCCACAAACCCCCAAAATAGACAAATACATTAACACCAAAAAGACATTCATTTTGTACACCAATGATTAATAAGCAGTGCCGTGAGAAATCCATAAGTGTCGTGGGAAATGATTCCATTTTGCATAATTGGTCCGAAAAACATTTGTTGATCTATCTTTGCCAACAGCATATTGTGTGGGTGTAGAATGCTGTTTTAAATGAGTTGTGCTGAATGTATTGAACATTTGTCATGTGATTTTGCCATTAGAAAAGTCATTTTTCCCAGTTCAAGAAAACCAGCTGTTTTGGGTGTTATTCTACACGTGAGACAATCAAAAACATGCAATCACACTCTGTGGCCTCCAAGACTTGCAGACTAAACATCCTGCCCGCCAGCACACTGCGGCTACTGCAGTACACACAATGCTATCATCGTCGACACCACCGTTGCTGCCGCAGCAACAAACAGCATAGGTGTTGCATTATACCCTCTTACTGTAAGAAATTGATATTTGATGACAAATGGTATATCAGTACATGTAGACATAAAATAACAATACTTACAGCATGTATTCTTCATCCTCTGCGCAGAGCAATAACATTACTGCGGATTACTGAGTAGCTGACACGTCTACACATATATTATCTGTATTATCATTATTGATTAGAGCATATTCAACATATTTTCAATTCAATTCACTTGTCACATCAGCAAATTTAAAAAGAAATTTAAATCGAAACAACACTACACAGATTTAGATGTTAAAGCTGCCATTTAATAACGGTATTAAATGTTTAAATTATGATTCAAGACGTATTCCTACAATCTCGAACTTGGTTAAATGACACCTACTATGTAAATAGTCACTCGCCAAGCCTCATCCACTGACATCTGGATTTTAGCCTGTTTTACTGCCACTTCTCATCCCTCAAATTGAAACTTTACTTGAATGACATTTTGATGAACTATGTTATTTACGAGAATTATTCTAAACATCTTTAGGATACTTAAGAATACTGTATTTGGTCAGTTTCCACTTTTGCAAGTCATTTGTAACCATTCAACACAAAAAGTCACTTTGGCAATATTTGTCTCAACGGTATGAATGACAGTTCTCGCCAGATCATCCATCACCACTTTGGGTCTTTGCGGCCATCTGGCTTAGCGTCAAACAAACTTCACTTGTTTCATCCAATAGGGTAAAAAAAAAAAAAACGCTTCAGTCTCAAAACTAATTACCCAGCCTCTGTCTTATCGCTGAGAAAGGTTTGTTTTGAGAAGCCTGTCAGCCGTTTTCATTCTGTGTCATATTTGACTTTCATAAGCACACCTCAGTGACGTGGACTTTGAGCATGAGGCGGGGGAGGCCGCTGGTGAATAAGTAACATTCAGCATCAGCTGTGAGGATGAATTAAGACTAAGTTGTCTGTGCATTCATTTTCTACACACACGTGTGCGCGTGTGTGTGTGTGTGTGTGTGTGTGTGTGTGTGTGTGTGTGTGTGTGTGTGTGTGTGGGCATGTGTGTGCGTGTGATGTATACAAATCTCAACAAGTACGAGCGCAGACTCAACAAGCGGCGCTTTCATAGAAAATGTCCAGGGAGCAAAAAAGACGAGCCTATTGGATGTTGTGTCAACTCGCCCACCACACTGGGTACTTTGTTGAGTCCGTGCTGACGCGGGGTGACGGCTCGGGTGGAGTCTCCTCCCCTACGTCAACGAGCCGCCCGTAATTTAGGATACTGATTTCTATGGAAAGCCATTTAAGCATTTATTCTATATTCTTCATGTTTATGTGTGGTATTAGTACATGCTTTGGCTTTACTAGTAAGAGAATTCAATGAACGAGTAGGAGGACTGTGTTACCAGTCAGATTTATTTAACTACTACATCACATTTCTGCACACTTGGACAACTTTAGTATACTATTTGGTCAACTATGTTATTCGTGATGCAAATTTACTATGGGCATTATGGTTCATTCCAGTAGGCCAAAAGAGGGAGGAGTAAATCAAAAAAAATAAATTACGAGTCAGTTTCTACAGCTGCGCTAGAGTTCTTAGAAGCGGTAACAAAGACCGTCCGTACTCGTACATGAACCTTAAGTCGAATATCTTGCAAATGCTCAAACAGCTTTTCCAGTGATGCCTTAATCTGGTGTTTAAAATGTTCATCTCAACCACTCATTTCTTGTTTTCATGCTCAGGTCTAAATCTGCCATAAAAATAGTGCTTTGGTGCCATCTTGTTGTCAAGGAGTTATGTTGAAATGAGTTGAGGCGCTTCATCTCGTGCTTTGTCACCATCTTGTGGCAACTAGAGGCAAATCAAAATCTTTTTGGGGCGTCATTTTTTTTGTAGATTTTGACTTTTTGCGACGGTTCTCGCTGCAGTCTACACCTACTGCTAAATAAATGGATGTCTTCGTGGCAAAAGAGAGGTGATGCGCCACGGCCAAACGTACCGACTCGGGAGCTTTGACGAACACCTTGGTCTGACCCAGCTGGAACTGATCCTGGTCCATGTTGACAGAGCGCATGAGGTGAAGGACACCTTGTTTCTCGTCACCTCGCCATGAGGGCCACGATTCTTTGGTCAGAATTGCATACCTGCATTAAAAAAAAAAAAAAAAAGCATATCTCACTGAGGAGTGTCATGTTCCACTCGGAGTTGTGTTTATTTCTTTATTTTTAATTTTTTTTTATCTCAAATGGCTCTTCATGTGTTGGCTCATGGCTGCAGGCGCATGGTGGTGTCGGGAGACCAAAGCTCTCTGGCCACACCAGATCGTTCCTTTGTTGTCGCCATTTGCTGAGCTGCATTATGGCTTTCTTCCATGTTGGACAATGTTCCTAGCTGGATGTTGTTTATGCTTGTTTTCCCCCGTGTCTGGTCTACATCCATCCTCATTTTGTGCTTTAATATTGTTGATTACCATTTTTCCTACTCACCGGTAAATGGAGTGCACGAGTGCTTTGCTTATTTATTACGGTACTCTTTTGATTGTATTATTTTGTATTCAGTTACAATATCTAATCGTCAGCACAACCTTTTGCAATTGGAGTAAAGGTGATGGTACTATTTCTGCGCTCTTTTCCTCCTTTTCTTGTGCAATAGATATGCAAGAGATTCAAAGTTTATCAGGAGAACAACAAAACATGCTGTAAGTCTAGATAGCATGTAATTGCTAAAGTTGCTCATTGTGTATAGTTTAAACCAAGAGTATTTGTCGATTTCACCAAGCCGAGACTTTCTTTGAAGACCGTTTATGGCCGCTCTGTACAAATTTAAACATCTCATTAACTGATGAGACCAAATGAAGGTTAATGGTTCCGCTCACTGCAATCTTCATTATGCTAAAATGCGACGCAGTAATCACAGCGTTTCAAAGCGTTTGCCCCCAAAATAAATCAACGCTGCATATTGTATTTGGCATTCATGAGGACGTTGAACAGGCAAGTTAAAGATGGCGTTGTCATCAATCCTAATTGAGGAAGTTGTTTTAATGTGGTACAGTGATTACAGCCAAATGTTGAACTGTTCCATTTTGCCACTCTTTGAACCCTTTGAGGGATAGCGGTAACTACACCGGACAGCTTTTGTTATCAGGTTACAGGTTGCATGAAAGGGTTAATGCTGATCGTCTTTTATCGAACTTTGTCGCGTTGTGTTTTTTTTTGGAAATCTCAATGATCATGTTTTTCACCCATTTAAATAAAGGATACATAAAAATATAAACTAACTGTCCAACTAGTCACTGATGCTAGCCTACAAGTTTTCCTAGAAAATCCCCAAAGACTCAAAAGAGGTTCTTGAAAATCTTTTCAATGTGCTGCTTCTGGCAAGGTTGTGTTACCTGTTGAGGAACTTCCTGAAGACGCGGCGGTAAGCGTAGCCAGCACGCCTCACCCTAATGTTTTCCTTCAGGCCGAGATATTCCACCTGGTGCTTCACACTGGAAACACACAAGCACAAGAATCAACCAAACGATGGCTGACTTTTTTGGATTAAGTCACCGTCTCGATCAGCGCAGCACTTTCGAGCACTGATCGCCGTTAAAGCTTAATACAGTGAACTCCCACTATGTTCATTTTTCATGCCCTCGCTGTATCACACATTTTTAAGCAATCGTTTTTCGTAAGCATATGCATATGAGCTACTTTTTCCCCCTCCAACAATCTACTTGGTACATTCAGACATCCCGTCAAAACAGCGGTTCCGGATGCTAATTAATGGGTCGGACTAAACAGGAAGTTCATAAACCGTGAACAATATAAGTACTTCTCAGCCCTCTAAGCAGGAAACTGAAAGAAAGCGATAAAGAAGGGGAACGTCCCACATAGTAAGATGGCCTTTCGGTGGAGAATTTAAAAAAAAAAAAAAAAACTTGAGGAGGCAGGAAGGTGATGAAGAAAAAGGTCAGTGTGACTTTTTCGCTTACCGGCCCTCTTCCCAGTCTCGGGGTTTCTTGGTCTCGTTGGGTTTGATACAGCGGATGTAATGGGGAGTACATTTCATCAAGGTGCTCACCAGATCATTGGCTTGTTTCTGGGTGGTTGAAAAGAAGATTATTAATATGCTGTGTCTCCTCAAACATAATCTTACAAAATAATAGTGTGATATTTTGAGCTGCACATTATTCTCATGATGCATGTTAATGACTATGTTCTCAAAAAGCTACTGCAAAAGACTCGTCATGCAATGAAGTGACATAATTAAAATTAATTCTGCCTTGTGATGATTGAGTCACACGAATAAATCTATTATCAATATATATTATATCGCTACAACAAATGGATGAATTGTTTTTAAATTTTAAATAATCAAGGTAAACAATTTGTTCAACTTCTGTTGAATGTACACTTAGCTAGCAAAAACACTTCCAATATTTACTTGCAATATCCATCCATCCATCCATGCATGTATCCAATATCTGCACTACTTATCCTTGTCAGCGTGGCGGGACTTGCAATATCTCAATGTTACTATTAGAGAAGCGAATTCTCAGTCTTAGGTACAGATTATAGCAAGAAAAAAAAATACATTATTTGGCTTTAGCGGGCCACATAAGATGTGGTGGGCCGGATCTGGCCCCCGGACCTTGTGTTTTAGACCTGTGGCTTAAACACACACACACACACACACACACACACACACACACACACACACACACACACACACACACACAAATATGCAGAAACACACATGCACTCAGAGAAATATGCACAGTGAAACACATACGCACACACAGAAACATGCACTAACACAAGCACAGAAAACACAAACAGAAACGAGGACATACACACGCGCACACACCTTTATTTTACTGCCTGCAGTTGTGGGCCGCCCCTTCTTCTCCGCATTGAGGTTTTCAGGGAAGAGAGCTCTGAAGAAAGCTCTGTTAGAGGACAAAGGTGAGCAGAGTAAGTGGCTATCATCCTCCATTCAACATCACCTCCTGGCAGCCCAAAACAAAAACGCAGTTAATGATTCAATAAGCCAAAGGCCTTCAACAAACGTCAACCATTTACATTTCAAATCCACCCAAGGTCACAGGTGTAGATGGTTAAACTGGGAAATGACTTGTTCACACAGAAATCCTCCCTGTGAAAATGGAAACCCAAAATGCGCTGGCTCTCACCTCATCAGGGAACTGATGACAAGCGTTTGACTAGAAATGCCTTTTGCACAAAGGACAACGCAACATAGACCTCAGAATGGATCCCATATGCTTAACTCGGCGTGTTGGACGGTTACGAAGCCGCTTAGCAAAACAAGTGCTACATTTTATTTTGGTCGGCAGCTATTTATTTTCTAAATTGCTAGCCTAGCAGCATTTGGCTGCAACCACCAATTATTTTAATAATCCATAAATCTTTTGATTATTTATCTGCTTAATTGATGTATTGGATAAAAATTTTCATAAATGTCATTAATTCAAATGGACATCAATTGTTTGTGATGTAATTATTGGTTTGGTCTGTTACAGCAGCCAGAAAACAGGCACAAACGTTGTTTTCCCAAAGCAATGCCAGATGTTTGCAAAGATCTTATTTTGATTAGACACAAAGATAGTCAAGCTTTCATGGCGGACTAGAAAAATCTAGAAACATTAGTATACTGGAGAAAGGATGACATTCAGAGAATTCGGTCAACTTTACTGAGTTAAACAATGTCTCCAAACGATTAATCTATTCTCAAAATGTCATTTCATTTGGTAACAGAGGTCAACATTTTTTACAAATTTTTTCAATCAGATACTTTTTTTGATTTTTTTTGTGCTCATTCCGACTCTGCCCTCATTTATTTTCTTCAGCACATCAGGTTTTCATAATAACAATAATAATAATAATATAATATAATATGTAATTTAGTAATACAACAAGTGATTTTATGAATTCAGGGTTAGGGTCAGCAAAAACAAATAAAAATTAGCTATATCGTAGCTATATATTACAACATATGGTAAAATCCATATTGCGTAATATTTTATAGCTCAATCTTTGAAACAAAAAGTCATCAGTCAATTCAGGTGGCGGTCATCTGCAAAAGTTGAATCAAGGCAACTGAACACTTTTTGTTCAATTTGTTGTTTTGTTTTGTTATTTCTCTTGTCTTCCAAAAATGTTACAAAATGGCGGGCAATAACGCTATTGGGTTAAATATATGTTTTCATACATAGGTTTTCGCCTCCTTTAGTTCTCATATTAGAAAATATTGCACTAAGCTGCGCTACAGTTGACACATGCTGTTATTTTATTGTTCTTTCTCGTGTCGGAATTCTTCACCCATCTTGTTCTCAATGTAGGTTTATTTACATTTGAGCGTCGGCCTGAAAGCTGGGTGGCCTGAGAACAAAGGCTCCACGGATTTTGTGTAGACAAATAACACCCAGCTGACACTGGTCTTTTTTTTCAGTATCTTTTAACCTGCTACGCTCAAGAACAAGGCGGTTTCCTTCCTGCCTGATCTTCCTTTATGACGACCACGTGTTTTATTGCATGTACAGTTTTGATAAGGTTGACTTTCAATTTACCCGTGTCAAATCAGTTTCCCCCATTAGGCATGTCATTCAACCACTCCAGCCCTACATAATCTACCACCCTTTTTAGTTACATGTTTTTAATCATGAAAAATAGCACAGTGGTGTAAAATATGAATACGGAGAAAATCAGAACATTTCACATTTCAGTGTGTGTCTTCTCCGTGCAAATTGCAAGTGTTTTTATTTTGTATTTGTGTGTTTGAATCTTTTGTACTGTTCAATAAACAGCTGAAAGTGTATCGGCATTCTTAAACACTGAGAGAACTCAATTTCGAGGAATTGTTTGTTTGCTTCCCTGATGATTCTGCTGATCGATTCCTCAAAACAGTGGTTTGACCGGCAACGTGCTGCTGGTGAGGCTGCTTAAAGCTATTTGTTATGGGCTGTGATTCTCTCAATGTAGTGGAAAGCTAACTAAGAAGCACTGTGAGTGGGATACAGAAAAAACATGTGTTGAGACCTGGCTGTCACCTATCTCAGATGTGCCTCTGGGGAGACTTCCCGATTTTACCTGTCGAGGAGTTTCTAAAAAGTACAGTAGTTTTCTATAATTATGTGGAAGATAGTTGGCAAAACCAATGTTAGTTCTTGACAGATCAATTCTTTGTCTTATGCTTATGTAGTATTTGTTAATTCGGATCTATTGTATAAGTGCCGATGTTTAGCCCACTCAAGCGTCCCTTAAATGGGGGGCAAATTCATTATTAAAAAAAAAAATTCCAAGTTATCAAGTTCAAAACTCTCGACACTGTCACAAGCATGTAATTAACGTTCAAACCTGATAAGCCCGTAACAATGAAATCAACTGTATTACTGTTGGATGCCAGGAAATACTCTACAAATTACTCACATTTGACTGCTCTGCATCAATTCAATGAGGTCAGTGAAAAGGACGTCTCGGTTCCTTTCACAGAATCCGTCTGCGTCGTAGGACACCTGGAAAAAAGCAGAGAACCATTATGGAAGGTAAAGCTACACTATTTAAACCTTGAACTTGATGAAAATTGCACATGTGGGAAAATAATCTGACTATAAATCGATGGATTATATTTTATGACATTGGGCAAGGATGAGTTTGTGCATCGAATGTGTTGTGGTATTAAAAGTGGAGCATAAATTGAGCCTTGTTATTCCTCCACTGTCGTAGCCTGAGGTCATAGGACCCCCTCAAGTCATTAGGGCATGGCTCATTAAGCATGTGGCATGTGTGTCAAGCCAAGACCACCAAACATCTGGAGAAGGACAGTGACGACCGGGGCTCAAAATATATGTGAATATAAAACAAATACGGCTGCGTATTAGGTGTCAGGTTACATAACAGGCGTGTTATACCTATATAAATAGACAAAGCAGACATGCTACAGAGCTATAGAACTGTTAGTTTAACCCTAAAAAAAGGACAATGACATCATGACCAGAAATATAACCACCAGGAGTGTAAGCTATATTTAAAGGGAGCAGCAGCAATTCTCATACTGACACCGCTAAAATAGCAATTTAATAATGCTGCACACCACTAACCACTTTACAAGGTGGAGTAACTTTTTGGTCTGAAATATATAGAGCAGAACTGAGCTTAAGTACAAAATATAATTTTAGAAAAATTTATTCCGTGACCACGTTCAAAACAACTATCGCAAATCATCTTTGCCCATTCAGTTGGATGGAAATGCCATTATTCCGTTGCAGCTTCCGCCAAAAACCAAACAACATTTTTCATAATTTCATATGTAAATTTTATTAGACTTTGTAGGTGTACCTAATGGGCTCTTTTCATGCTTTTAGCGAGCGGACCGACCTTGCCCGCGTAGTGGTGAATGATGAAGCCTTGATTCCAACTGTTGAAGTGCTCGTGAGTGTTGATCTGCATGCGGAGCTTCTGCAGCATAGTCTGGTCCGCCCCTTCGCCAACCGCGTGCATGGTGGCACAGACGTCGTCCAGGATGCTCATAATGCCGGGAGGATTCTGGGAAGTCCAGGAAAAACACTGTTTTATCACATCCCTAACCACGAATCTTACATTTGGTTCTAGTTTTTTTTTTTTTTTTTTGCTGTTTGGCTGACAATAAAAACGTCTCTATTATTTGCTATTCTTTTTTCCAGTCAGCAGGATTGAGATAATTGTGTTTTCTGTTAAAAACCATGTATAGAAAGAACCTATTAAAGGTTACGCAGGTTCCATCTTATAATTTTCTTTGTGTAGCAGATTTTCCGCACTAAAAGGCCCACCTAAAAGCATAAAATTTTCTCAAAAGCCAACAGTGTGCCTTATAATCCGATGCAATATTCAGATTTCTCGGACATAGTATTTTAAATGTTTTGGCAAGCGCTTTGTTACAGCTGCAGCAATTGTGAAAGCGCTATATAAATAAAGCTGCATTGTACTGTGTTGTATACTGTGTTTTACTGTATTCCCTTTAGCATACCGCCATCTAGTGGATGCGTAACACCCAAACCACTATTGTAGCTTCTATCTATGCGATTTATGCGGTGCGCCCTATATATGAAAGCAGTTTTTAAAATAGGCCATTATAGTGCGGAAAATACGGTAAATAAAAGCAGTGGAAACTTATATCGCCATCTAGTGGATGCGTAAAGCCCCAACCACTATTGTAGCTTCTATCTATGCGCCTTATCATGCGGTGCGCCCTATATATGAAAGCAGTTTTAAAACAGGCCATTCATTGAAGGTGCACCTTATACTCCAAAATGCCTTATAGTGCGGAAAATACGGTAAATAAAAGCAGTGGAAACTTACGGAATAAATATTTACACTTATTATGTGAAGTGTTGGATATTAACAAGCTTTACATGTCTACTCTATCAAATGGAAATGTCAACTGATATGAAAACCTTTCGAAAAGTCAAAATATATTTGTCAAACAGTACATGGTCAGCTAACTAATTTAATCATGTTGCTAAATGAAGGTCTACCTTGTGATCATAAAATTCATTAAAATCACCAAAAATGTGCACCATCTCAGCATCACACATATTTGACTGTGTCACCACCACCCCCCGCCCCCCAACACACACACACACGCATTTTTGTATTATAAAGAGAATTATCTGCCTATAGAGAAGAGTTGTAAAGGCCACGGTATAAATGTGCCACGCGCCCCAACACACACACACGCATTTTTGTATTGTAGTTAAAGAGAATTATCTGCCTATGGAGAAGAGTTGTAAAGGCCACGGTATAAATGTGCCAGTGTGTGGAGCAGTGTGGGAAGCCAGTGGACACACACTTCCCTGTTTGAGTCAACAGTGTGCCCTACTCTACATACACAAAAGTAGTGTCTTGTTAAAGGCAATGTGAACATGCAGCTGAAGCATCGGGCGTTGATATGGCGCTACTGTATGCCTCCTCTCGAACATTACCAGATTGTTATAAAGCTCTTAAATATCTCAGTGGGACTGATGAATCTCATTATAATTACTCTTAATCACACACACTTTTAGCATTGCAGACAGGAAAAGGAAGTAAGGACATTGAAAGATAGCAGTTTATATAATACAGTCACTTCTTGCCAGTATAATGAAATGTGAAAAATAAACCAATACCTTTTTAATCAGTGATTCTCAAAGTGAGGTACATGTACCAGCTCCCTTCAGTTACCAGGGAGGAAAACAATGAAAAATCAAATCAAATCAAAGTATTTAACTTTGAAGTTCAACATATCAAAATTATAATTTTTAAGAATGATTCTTTTTTAAACATTTATGTAGTTATATTTTCTATTCAAGTCATTTTAATGTCAGCTCATTTTAAATGCATGTTATTGTGTTTTCCTACATTGAGACAGTCTTGAGTCATTACATTGTGAAGGCATACCCAATGGTGTTTTCAATGAGTATACGGTGTGTGTGTGTGTGTGTGTGCGTGCGCGCGCGCGTTATCATTTTGAATATTGTACCCATGTACACTGAACTTGGGTGCATATATCTTTATTTACTTTGCTCTCAATGAGGTCGCAGACAATCTTGTTATTGAAGTACTCAATAGGACTCCATTTGATGCCCTCCTGAACATACTCCTCCTACAAACATATGCGTAGAAGAAAAGGCTGAATAGAAACCACATGGAGGCTGGAAATAAACAAAACTTCAAAAAGTATTCATGACGTGGAGGAACGTCACCTGTTCAGCTTTAAGTGTCAGCTCAATGAAAATTTGTTGCAGTTTTTCATTCACAAAGTTGATGCAGAACTGCTCAAAGCCGTTTTTCTAAAGAGGGGGCGGGGGAGGAAGACAATACATGGTTAATAAAAGGCAAACACATTACGAGAGCTTTGTCTTCTGCTGAGGACGGATATCCTCTGAGCTCAATGGGCTTTGTTTGGGGTGGGAGCTTAAAGCAGGCTGCCAGCTATCAAGAGGAAAGGCCACATTGTGTAATTCACGGAACATACAATGGACCTTCGGCCCGAGCCTAATGTGCTGCTCATCTGCATCTTCCTGGCTTGATGACCTTTTCGGGCTGTGCAGGAGAGCGCCTCACAACTGCGGAATTTGACTACGCAATTCGCAGACTGTCATGTTGACGTCTTATTAGCAATCCATTGCAGGTCAAAAACAATCTCATGAAGCCAACTAAACAAACGCGTAATCAGCTTAGATGTGCCTGTTGGCATCTGCTCTTTCAATCAAGAAATGGAGACTCAAAGACGTTAAGTCTAATCCTTTGTATTTAATCTGTTTATACATTCAAGCTTAAAACCTGTTGATTTGATGCTTTCTCTGTGTGAGGTTGTCAAACTCACTTGGAAAATCTCAAATCCGTAAATGTCCAAAACGCCGATATTCAACTCCTGGTGATCCTTTACCATGGCTTTATTGATGGACTGAAGAAGAAGGAAAAAAATAATAATATTAAACGACATTTTGTTCATGTTAAAGTTAGCAAGCTAGCTAGCTAGCCATAGATACATTGTTTGATAGATGGGGGGTCCGGATACTTCATTTTCTGATCATTCTAATTATGTACGAGTACAATGTGTGACAGCTACCTCAACTAGGAAGTCAAAGACACGCGAGTGCAATGCTTTGGAGAGGGCGTCGCGTGTGTAACACGCCTGCTCCACATTCAAGGTCACGTCGATGGACTCCAGTGCACTGCCCCATTTGCTGTCCATCTTGCGACTGGTCAGCTTCTCCTTCAGACGATTCTGGTCGATACCCAACAAAAAGGCAGGGAAGGCTAGAACTGGAAGAGAACATTAAAAGAGGGCTCAAGTAACACTTCTGGAATAGTGATCTGAAATTAAAAAGGGAGAAAACGTCCTCACATTGTACGTAGCAGTGAGACTGATCCAACCGCATTATCCACTGCACTCAATCTTATCAAAAGGAGATAAAGTCTCTCCAAGCACAATGTATGACATCAGTGTGTTCACATTTACAAAACGGTGGCATTTTGGGATTACACAACTCACAAGAATATTTGTCATGAAAAATGATTACTAAATACGAGCTGATTAAAAAAAAAAAAAGGTGCATTTTTCCCAACTTGGCGTTAATTCTGTCCCCTTGAGAGCCCCTCCCTGACTTCATAATGTGACTCACTTCCCCTAAAAGGAAATGGCCCTCAAGTCTGCATATTGACTGTGTCTGGGAATGCATCAGTCCACTGCACCAGTTCTGCTTTTGGGGCAATCTACTAGGAGTGGGTGCAAAAGTCACCTTTTGTGTTGGTGGCGGCAAGTATACAACAAGGAGCACCATTTTGGGGGTAGTGGGGGTTTAGTTAGTATAAGTGGCAGCTGGCAGGAATATGCACACACAGACAAGCCAAGTACAGTAGACAGAAAAGCAGACCAACAGGTACTTAAGTGGACAGAGACACACACAAAAGCAGGCCAACAGACAGACAAACAGATTGATTCATTGAGAAACAAAGAAGACAGGTTGGAAGAAACACAGCGATAGATAGAAGATAGCTGCTTTTATACTGTCATCCCGGCAAATTTGTGCATCAGTCATAAAAGTGGTGTAGCTTGTGGCGCAATTAGAAACATGCGTAAAATGTTTTTCAGTAGTTCAGACGGTTTTCACCTCAGATAAAGTGATGGAATTGGAGGTCTGGTTGGAAGAGGCAAACAAACATTATTAAATTACAGAAAAAGCTCAAGAGTTTTGTTTCAGACTTTCTTGTGACTGGCTCCAAGTCACACCTCTAGTATCATGAAAAAGCTCCAAAACTGCATTGCTGAATACACCATATGTCTTGTTAATTTGTTTGCAAAATATTTACACAAGCGGAAAGATCCATACTGCCTGTTGCCTCTCATTTTGTCAATGCTATGCCTCGTCACAAGAACGACAGTCACTGTTTAGCACAGCCGTTTACACGGACCTTTCAGAACTCTTCTCCAAAGACGCAAAATTAGCCCCCACAATTTGTCTCAGGTTTGAAAAATCAAATTGCAAGAGTAGCCGTTTACACCGACCTTTCAGAAGTCTTCTCCAAAGACGCAAAATTTGTCTCAGGTTTGAAAAATCAAATTGCAAGAGCTAATTTAAACATTTGTATTTAATCCACCCAGTATTTTCCATGAAAATTGACAGCTAATTTAGCTCTATGTCAGAAAAGTTCCAGGACCGGAGTCACAAAACATTTGTACTACCGGTAATCACTCAGGTGTCTAAAGCACTTTCCCAGCCTTTTCTGCCACTCCTTCATGCATGATTGAAAGCTTTCTTTCGGAATGCAGCACGGCTTCCCTTTGTCATTTCAGCCATCTTGATGTCATGCACCTCTTCAATTGCCAGGTCGTGTGAGTGGGGAGGTTGCTCCGGCACGGTGAGGTTTTCTTGGCCAGGAATTGTAAGCTGCTCGGGATATTGTGATCTGTTGTCATGGTGAAGAGCCACGAGATGCCCGACCATAACTCAACACTGCAGGACCTCCGTCTGGCCCACAGTGTAGGGCAAATTCATAGTTTGGGTTTGAAATATATCTTTCATAAAACCGGTCCTTAAACTTTTCTGACACACCTCAAATTTGTGTGCCTGAAATTTTAATCAATCAAAAGATGGAATCAGACAGAAAAGTTGACAGGCAATTGACGGGCTTGCATGACCACAGAAACCCACTGAGATAGGTAGGCAGAGAGAAAACGAAAAAGCAAACAGGCAGGTAAAACTGAAAACCAGGCACGGTATCAAGACACACAAGAACATGGATAAGCAAACAGAAACAAACAAGACGACTAATGAGATACAGAGGGAACCACACACTGGTGGTTCCTTAGTCCACAAAGGCCACTTACACTCTTCACTCTCCACAGCAGCGTAGTTGCCCGCCTCCTTGAAGCTGATGTTGCCCACGTGCAGGACGCCAGCCACAATCTGAAGCACCATGGCGCGGTCCTGATCCGAGATGCCAATCACCTTCATGGCATGCTGGCAACACCAAGAGTCAACAGTTACAACAAAATAGGGAGGCCAAAGTGGACACAGTCACTGGGACAGAAAAGTATGTGTTGATGGGGTACTACGGTCCTTACCACGGTCTCCTGGAAATCATTTTTGTCATTAATGTCGTCCACTTTGTAAGAACCAGACTGGTTGAGGTAAGTGTAGTAATCCAAACTCGTGATCCCAAGGCTGTTCTTCTGGTCGTCGCTCGCACCTTCTATCAACTGTACTCAAGAGACACAATAACATATAATGCTGTGCTGGTTCACATGTACATCATCAGATTATGTAAAGTTGTTTTACATGAGTCAAAGCGCTCGCCTTGGAAAACACATTTTCAAAGAGCCAAATGGTATTTTCCATGACACCTTTCAGGGAGTTAAAACAGAAGGCATTAAGGAGTTGCAGCTAGAATAATTTCTGCTCTTGCGGGAAAATGTTGGTGTGTGTCTGGGGGAATTTCTGTCCATTAATCCAGATCGATATGTGTTAGTTCACTAAACCTGAGAGGGCCTAATGGCTCTGAATCTCTGTTCTACTTCATCCTCGGGGTGTTGAATGAGGCTGAACTCGGGGCTTTAGCCCAAACCCTGTTTGATACGTGAATTGAGATGTTGCCCAATACTTCAGTCCATATCCTGATTTTCCCCTCACAGACCGTATCGGTGAGCCAACCATTTCCTCACTGCTGCGCAGGTCGCAAATAGCTCCCACCTGATAGAATATATGGAAACTCCTCTCGCCAGGATTCCTCATGACGACACGTGACTTCTCCAGAAGGAAGTTGGAAATTTTCCCTCCGTCTGGCTCGCCGCCGTTGCTGAACTGGATCTCAAAGTATTTCCCCTGATGGACCAGAGAGACATTTTCACCAACGGAGTGGGCTAACAGACAGGAGCTGCGGGCTCTGACGTGCTCCTGTGTGTGCTCCCATATGAATATTTTACTGCATTTTTACTGTATTCACCAGACGGGCGTGTAGTGTAATGTCTTTTCCAGTCACTTTCAAACTGAGAGCAGTAGCTCGACACTGAACAGAGACATTATTGACTCAAAGACGCTACCTCAAAAGCAGTTATTTAAGGCGGATGGAGCCAAAATAAAGGGATTTTTCCTGAGACGATACAGTAGGGTTATGGAACCGATGCATCTCGAAAGACAAATATAACCCGAGAGGAAACCACATACTCATCATACAAAATAAACATGTGTTCTGACGTTGCATCATATAAATTTAGGATGGAAGATTCAAATGGCCCCTGGACCATTTCATTGGAACGGTCTGCCTTCATTTTAGGAAGCTATCCGTCTTCTATATGACTTTGAAAGCTTTTGCAAACAAAGCTGGGGTTATCAGTTGCATGAGGCAGATGACAACTGCATCTCCGTATGTGTTTGACTTTGTTTCAGGAGAAATTGCCAAACACTTTTTAGGACCATGTGATGTATTTGAACGGTCCCTAAACATCCAAAGTATTTATTCATTTTTTGTTTTGTTATGTTAACATTACGACTTTTTAATTCCCATGGCATATAGGTTGTACATGTGGTTGTTTGTTTGTTTTTTTTTTTAAACTGATGTTCGGATTGTGAGAGGGTCTTTGGAAAAATGCCTCGACTGTTACGGCGACTTGACCCAAATAAGTACCCCAACTCTAAATGATCTCACAATGACCACTTATGATGGTATGTCCTCTATAAAATTGCGTTGGATTGTGTACTTCTCGTCATATCACAAAGTATCTTTTTTTTCCTTCCAGGTGAACACTATTTGAAAGTGACTTGTCATGGCTTACTTTTAAAAACTATGTAAAGCAGTGTGACAATGGTATGAGGTATTGGGAAATCTTACAAATCTGCTGGAGTTGTTGTTCCTAACCGTCTTGGCGTTACCAAAGGCCTCCAGCAGCGGGTTGGACTGCAGGATGATGTCTTTGACGTGCTGCAACGATACAAAGGGGCATGTGCAGTGAGCGACATCTCTCTCGCTCTCTTTCTCTTGCGCTCTCTTCTCTCACACACACGCGCACGCACGCACGCACGCACGCACGCACGCACACGCACGCACGCACGCACACACACACACACACACACACACACACACACAGTAGAGTGTATTAGGTAAAGATATCACATTCTTCACACTCTCACTTGTGAGTGTGACTGGAACTTTCCACTCACACATTCTTTTTGTACAAACACAGTCTGGAGGACATCTTTCCTTTGCAAGGCATTTCTATGTCAGCCTCTCATTCGATTGAAATTACAGACTTCCAGTCATTTTATGGAGACTGGAATTAAATGCACAATACTCAGAAAAAGTTTGGGATATCGATCTTTCTGGTGAAATTTCAGGATGAACCTACAATGTACCACAACCTTTTCAGGTGAACTTAGATTGACCTTGTCGAAACGTTTGAATGTCCATGTCTCACTGTCTATTTCAGTACTTTTTGCACAACTTATTAAAGTGATGTAATGGCCAAAATATGGAGAAAGAAAAGCTCTACCTATGATCCCAAAAACACAAACTCGTCTGTGAAGTATGAGGAGGTAATATTGTTTATTACCATGAAAGAATTGCTATATTGGTAGCTTGCTAGCTTATTTTGTCAATTAGCCCATGCGTGACTTCATGACTTCTCACAACCGGCAGCGTGTAAAATGTTACTACTGTGTGTTAATATACAGTACAATAACATTGAGCACAATTTTTCTTATGAAAAAAATAATTTTTTTTTTTTTTTTTAATTTGGTTTTGCTGCTCCAGATATTCGCGTTGAACTGAATTGAACTGTAATGCTTGGTAAAATGGAAACCAGGGCAATTTATCAGCCATGCAGTGCAATGTTTTCTGATTCATTTTTGAGAAAAAAAGTGGATTGAATATAAAAAATGGAATCCCACTGCTCTTGCAGCGCAGGCATTTCCTCATCACATTTAGATCTTTATCAAGCTTAGAAGCAGGACATTTCAGGGGTGACAGATAGCTGGAGGAAGCCGTTTAAATATTAAGGATTTTAGCTGGCTGTAGAGTCTTGTTTTTATTTGATTTCATGCTTCACAATCTACACATTGCGGATTCGAGTATAAACAGAATGAGAAATTGTTCTGACATGACTTTTTCTGTCATTCGTAAGAAGAAAATGGTCTCACCTGCACTCTTGGTCCGCCTCCTGACACTCTGGAGATATATCCCATTATGTATTTGGCCGCCACAGTCTTGCCGGCTCCACTCTCACCACTAAAAGAGACAAAATATATCAACATCTGCTTTTTCTCGTCTTATTCATCTTTAAATGATACGCTGAACAATATGATGGAAAGCGCTGCTGTTATTACAGTTATGAATTGTGTGCTTTACAGATCTAATTTGTGCATATCCTTTTTATTGCAGTTCTTGTTTTCCCAGTTCTGGATTCTTTGTGGTTTTGGACATTTAGTTTCTGTTTTGCACTGGAGAACATTTCCCTCTTGCACTTAATGAAAGTCATAAATGAGTGCTCTTGACTACACCATTGTAGTTTAATGCCTGGACTTTACAGTTGCAAAATATCAAAACAGTAATTTGATAGGATACGTACGCCACAAATACGGAGTTGCTATTTAGTATTTTGGTTTTCAAATATTGGATGTTGTCATTAAATCTCAAGAAATTATAGTGCATACGTCAGTGGTGACTTGGCAAAACAGAGGTTGAAATCTGATAAAAAAAAAAAAAAAAAAAAAAAAAAAAACTAAAATAGTGGCAGCCAAAAGAATGGCTTTGAAAAATGTTTGTTCTCTCAAATTGTACTGTATCCATCAACTAAATAAATAATATTGGTGACAGTCTAGTGCATGTAAATCCCGTTGGCACACACTTGCCTTCATCTCTATTCCCACAGCCTACACTCTACTTTCCCTTCTTGACTTTTGGGTCATACTTATTTGGACGCATGTGGTTTGGCAGTGGAGGGCTGCGGAGTCTTGTTTTTATTTTATTATTTTTTTCTCCAGCGCCTTAAAGTAGAGTCGTCTTGCTAAATGCTGTGTGAGAAACAGCTGCAGCCTGTTAGCGGCGGCCAGAGGAAGTCATGGGAGCCACTCGTCTATTAACCCTCCCCCACAGTCCAGCACCTCCTCAACTCTGTTGGGGCCTCCTCACTGTACACTGGAAATACTCACAATACTGCACGCGAGCATACGTTTTTCAGAGTCCCTCTTCAAACGTGTTTTCTATTTTGGGCACATCAGTATAAAGCTGTGGGGGGCGTCAATGATGTCTGTCGGGATTTATCAACAACAGTTAAGCATCAGCACTCCTTAATCAAGGATAACTTTAGCAGTTTGGTTACTAAAGTAAATCTGTGCAATGTATTTGATAAAAATGATATGATGGAACAGTCAGTAATGTGAGATTTAGGTAAAAACACATAAGTAGGTGAGTCAGGTAAAAGTACATTCGAAAACTAAATCACATGTGAGGGGCTCCACATATTTGTGGTTCAACATTTGGGAATTCACATATTGGCAAGTTTTTGGGGAACCTTTCCTGCGTTATTTGCTGAAAGTGCAGTTGGTGTTTTTGTGCTCAGGCCAGAGCAAAAAAAAAAATATTGCTTTTCCACCATCTTGTTGCGTCTTGGTGCCAAAGAACCATATAGAAAGGAGTTGTAGTGTTACGATTAGACAAAAAGTATTAAATTGCTGCCAACTTGTTGTTTCCCAGTACCAAGGAACAACAGTGAAGCAAGTTGGGCCGGTTCAATTAGACAAAAGTAGTGATTTGCCATCAATGTGGGGCACCTTGGTGCCTAGGCTCAATGTTGGAAGTGAGTTGAGGAGCTTTAATAAGATAAAAGTAGTGCTCCGCCCCAATATTGTGGCATCTTGGTGCCAAGGAACCAGGTGGAATTGAGTTGAGGAGCTTCATTTTGACCAAACTTGTGCTTTGTACCCATTTTGTGGTATGTATAGGCTGTTATAGACCTTTTATGGAGGGGGCATCAATTACTCACCTAGTAATAAAACATATAGGAATTTGTACATGGACCTAATGCTGCATATCGACTAATGGCTCAAAGTGTGCAAACTTTAAATGGCGGTGGTTACTACGACACACAGTGTTGTGAAATGGAAAGCAGAGCACTTCTGGAAATGAGCTCGTGGTTAGTTCAATAAAAAATAAAAATAAAAAAAACAATCCTGCTTCTGCTGCAGAGTCCATAATGAGCTGCTGTTCATGTGCCATCAAAATATCAAATCACAACTTCTTACATGACAACACGTACAGTACTAATCACACATGCTGGGAGATGCCAGTGTCACAATATAAATACTGACTTCAAGTACAGTAACCAAGTATTTGTACTTCCTTACTCCCGAGTCACCACCACTGCTTATATTGTTCATTGTCCAAGTAAATGGTGAAAATTGGAAACACATGCCAATGCTGACCACACTGCCTGGCCAGCAGTTGGCAGAAGCCTTTGTTTGCCTCATCATAACACCACTTCCATTCTTTTGTTTGCTGATTTAGACCATCGCATAATCCAACTCTGTGCCTTTATGTGGGGATGAAACTGAACGAGCAAGTGCTCGCTGGACAAACAACAGGCTTAAAGTGCTGAAGCAGGATTCATTCATCATGAGGTAAGCACTATGACTACAGCAACCGTGGAGCTCAGGTGACTGCACCATGGGATAAAAGGCCCCATCATGACACATCAGTCCTTTCAGCACAACCAGGAAGTTGAGGAAAAAGCATTACAGTAGCACACCTCTTGACATCACATCATGTTGATTGTACTTGTATAGCTCTGACTCATATCAGAAGTTATCTCAAGACACTTCACAATTCAAGAAAAAATACATTCCAGATCCCGGGCGACCATCTGTCTCAGACGAGTTTCGATGCAGAGTCAAGAGTAGAGGGAAAAGAGTAAATAAAGAGAGAAAACAGGAAAGAGCAGTTGAGCGACCAGGCGAGGGATGGAAGAACAATAGGCACAACAACTAATTTTAATGGTCCGGCCCACTTGACATCTACCGAGGCCGTATGTGGCCCACAATGTGAAATGAGTTTGACACCCCTGATGTAGCTCTTAGTTGCAAAAAGATTGGTGGTCCCAAGCTTAACGGGTTACGGTACTCAGTAACTGTAATAATAATAATCCTCAACTATCATGAGTAACTCGTTATATTACTTTTTGCTGGCTAAATGTAATGTATTACTGGAACATGTACCCCCAACACTGCTTGTCATGCAGTTTTTTTTGTTGTTGTTGTTGGGTTTTTTTTACCTAATGATGACACACTGATTTTCTCGGTCGATCATCATATTTCTGTACATGTTGTCCGCCAGAGCGTAGATGTGAGGAGGGTTCTCATACTGGGCCTGATGGGAGAGAAACATATCACAAGGACAGGATATTAGAAAAGATTTGTTCAAGCATTGTGTTGGCTATAAATTTCCAAAAATGTCCATGTATCAAGTGCAAAAGATAATTCAAAACACACCAGTGAACCACATTGTTGTTTCCGCCTTTTTTTTTCTTGAATCCCACACGCCGTGAATATAAAAAGTCTACACATCCGTGTTCAAATGGAAGGTTTTTGTGGCGAGGGAAAAAGTAAAATGAGCAAGATAAATAAAATCCATCATTATTGTGTGCCGTACATGTTCAACTTTATTGGATTATAAAAATAATAGGAATAAAACCTTTTCGAGTGAGGAAATAAAAATAAACCACTGAAAATGCGGTTGCATAAACCGGGGTGTTACATGAACAGTAGTCCGGGGCCACCAAGTGAGTGTGTCGGACTGTCGGAGTGTGACGGCTGGGAAAAATTGCATGAATAAATTTAATAAAATCTGTGAGTGTGTCGGACCGTCCAATGATGCTGGGAAAAATTGCATGAATAAATTTAATAAAATCAACATGTTCTTGCTTTTTTTTAAAAATCGGTAATATTCAATATGTGAGGTTTTCAATCATCATTAATCTTTTTATCGCAATGTAACTTTTTTTGCATCAATTAAATTTGTCCATACTGTCCTGAATAAGTTATACAGTCCAGAAAATGTCAAATGTTTAACATTCAGTTAAATACTATATGACAATAAAATTCACTAACATGAAAAAAAAAATAAACAGAAGCAATATTTACTGAAAGGCTTACACAAAATGCAGGATAAGGAGGCTAAATATGTAATAATATATAATCATTGAAACTTAGCATATTTTAAATGCACAGGGCACAGGGCCAGTGGCGGTTCTGCCAGGGGCCACAACAACGGCTGAAATATTCCTTTCTTGTAGGGTTAGAACACTACAACATCAATGCTGGCCCATAGTCCTCCTTTGTTAGCATTAAACATAACATACTTATCTAAAGCTAAATGATGTGATTGATTTAAATATTAAACCTGTCTGGGATTTCAATGATTGTGAATGATCAAGATGTTCCAACTTCCTAAAAGTTTGTACTAGCACTAAATAGTACAGATAAGGACCAAATGCTTTGCTCTTCACCCGTTTATTTGACTATACATATACTGTAATGTCTTGTGCATTTTTAAAAGGCAACCAGTACGTTTATCTGCACGGTATTGAATATTTGTTCAGAGTGTCTGGGGCTGGTGTGCAGCTGGCCGAACACACAGTTCTATGACGGCGCTGCCAAGCTTTCCCAGCGATCATGTCCAGTTCCTGACAGGCAACATCTGCGCCCGCCAGCTGGAACGTTCACCTTAAATCCAACCCAGTTCTTTTCAGCAACTTTGTTCTGCAGACGGTCCCATCTTCGAAGCTGCGCGTGCTGCAGCGACACAGCCTGCGCGGATGCTTTCAGGTTCAATTCAGCGACTCACCGCGCCTTGATAGATCTCCACTTCTTTTTCCCCGAAGTAAGGCATCTGCTTGAAGGGGTTGATGGAGATTAGCACAGGACCAATGTATGTCTGACAGGAGCATTGGTTGTTAAAGATCACAAAGAGATTTGTTGGGTTTTTTTGGGCTGTCCTGCAGAAGACTAAAGGTATTTTTTTCAACAAATAAATGGAATAATTAAACGAATACACTTTCAATAATTCCAAATATTTGTTACATATGTATTTATAATTTTAACAAAAAAAAAAAATAATAAGACTGTGATGTCTGGCATTTCTGAACAACTGTTAGATTTTAAAAAGTTACACTAAACTTTTACATTAAAAATAATTTTACATAAAATTAAATGTTTCATTAGCTATTTTAAATTTTAAAAAACTAATATCTTTTAATAGCCAACTTTTCTTCCAATTTTAAATCTAAATGATGTTAAAGTGTCATTTTTTTAACATTAAAAAATAGTTTTGAATAAAAAGTGTATCTTGTTCCATGCCATTTTTTAATAGAATTTTTACTCTCGCAAAAAAGAATGATTGATTCTTAACATTTATACATTTATATCATTTGACGCGGGGCATGTTTAATTTTATTCTTACAAGATGCGGTGGGCCGATAAAATACATGTAGTGGGCTGCATATGGCCACATCAGCCAGACTTTGGACACCGTGGAACTTTAAGTTTGGTTATAGTTTGCCATTCCAGTTGCTCATATACTAGACAATTGAATGGTCTGATAGCTAAAGAACAAATTACTTAATTGGATTTTTATATAAAATCCTTGGTTTTGAGAAAATGGTCGAGAATGGGCTGGGCATTCAACACCGTTGTGAGGTTTTACACCCTGAAGCCAAAGTGCTGTCGATGACAGATAAAGCCGCTATTGTGGGTGGCCTACAGTGAAAGAACTGCAGTGCTGCTGGCAAGGAGGCCGCACAGTTGTTGCTGTTTGCTGACCAACATCTAAATCCTGACTAAGAGTTGTCAGGTCTAAAGCTGCCAGCATTTTGCAAAGTTCACAACCCCCAGACGCTGCCATAAAAGTGCTTCTTGGAGAACTGTTTTTCAAAGGGATTCGTCATTCCTCATTCATGAGTAGTTCATTCAGTAAATTGTGCGTGTACTTGGGATTAGAAAAAAAAATAAATCCTCATCGGTGTGCAATGTGCGTTGCTTTCAATAGTTTAAATCGAAACCAGAACTGCTCACAAAGCCGAATATGGTATGTCTGGCAAAAACATAAGTTACGTTTTAAATGAACTTTAGTGTAAAAAGTAACAGGCTGCGCGACAATGACTCGAAGTCAGTCATATCTGGGAGAAAAAAAAAAACAAAAAAAAGGGGTGGGAGGCACCATATGTAAAGGGGTCTTCCTTAGGCCACCACTTTTTATAAGTACGAATGGAAATTGGTTTTCCAGTCAATGTTCGCAAATTTGCGGTATGACATTTAAAAATTCGCCTATTTGCGCTTTTCTTGTTTTGTTTTTTCTAGCTATCCGCCAGGTTCATGACGGGACTATAGCATCCCACAGCTCCACTGTAACACCGTGCATGCAGTATACAAATGATTCAGTGAACATTCAAACTTTTCCAAGGACATTTACGTCATTTAACCCACTAGTTGTAATTTGCGAACAATCTTGGCATGGACGTGTGAAAGGTTTAGTTTTGCTTTACCCCTCCCGCACGTGGCACTACATCAACGCAAGCTATTGTTATTTTATTTTATTGTTATTTTGTCATTGTTATTTTACTCTGAATTAGGCTCAATTTAGTGCCAAACCAATTGAAAACGGCTTGTAATCATACTATAATGAAGCTTCTACCGTGCTTTTTTCATAACCCAAAGATGTTCAACAGTATTGAATCTAACTGGCTTAGATGCTGCACATAGTGATTTTCTCGGTAACGTAGCATTTTATTTCTATATTGTACGGTATTTATTTTGAACCATACAGATAAAAATAATGTCAGGAACATATTAAGTGCATTTCCATTGCTTTCAATATGAAACATTACCTTGTTTTGTGAGCATTTTGGCTCGTGAACTGAACCGCAGACCAGATTACAACCATAAGCAGTACTTAGCTGCCATTTTGTGGCATCTATCAGCAATTACAAATCAGGAAATTTAACATACCGGTACTAAAAAAATCAAATCATTTGGGCATCCAGGCTGCACACATGCAGATTGACTGTTTTGTTACAGTTTGCACCCCAGTGAAATATTCTAACTTTGCACGACTCAAACATCTAGCAGTGGTAGCAAGCTGACCTGTGCCCCTTTAACCGCAGCAGGGGCGGGCATTTGCTTCCGACAATAAGGTTGCTCACTGCCGCCAATGACTATCAGGATATTCTGGGAAAAGCGGAGGTGAAGGGAAACTCGCAATTCCTCGCCGAGGTGCGAGGCGCCAATGTAAGGTGAGGATACAAAGATGTAGTCATCCATGTATCGCTTCTTCAGGTTGTCCACGATGGCGTCCTCGTTGATCTTGCTGAGCAGGACCATGTCATCCACTCCGCTCAGTTTGATATTGTGGCTCTGCCAGTGGTACCCAAACTGACCCCGGCCCCCCTGAAACAAAAACAAAAAAGTGAGATGAGCCAGCAAAGCCAACCAGAACATTTCATTGACTTTTGAGTACAACTGTCATAAAACAAGAGGATTACATGTCTAATAAAACTATTTATTCGTGTACATGTTTGCATGTACAGTATAACTAAGGTAACCAAATCGGAATATGAGCTACAATCCACAAAAATTTATTTCATGTCCCTCAGTATAAAAACTAAATATGATTATCTTTGTAAAGGCAGACTATTTTTTAAATGTGGCTTACATCACTGATTCTTAAACTGTGCCACAAGGGTTGCATCTAGTGGTATGTAAAAAAAAAAAAAATGCTTACGATTGTGCAGGTGCATCAAATGTTATGACCAGAAAGTGTACAGTATATTGGTTTGATTTACTTCATATGTTGATGAAGATTCTCCAAAAAAGAAAAAAAAATAAGAGTAAAAAAATAACAATAGTAGGAATAACACAAAAATATAGAAAAAAATCTTACGTTTTGTTTTTTTTTGACATTCAGAACAGAAAATACCTTATGGCCGTCAGAGACATTGTACGCCATAGCCAAAGTGAAAGCGCTGCTTGAATGTTTTAAAAATAAGAATGTTTTCAATTTGTGAATGATATCCTGTTTTGTTTAGGTTTTTTTTTGTTCACTCTTTGCATAGTGGTTCACATTTGAGTTGAGGGGAGTTAAAATCCTAAGTAAAATATATTGACGGATACATGAAGCCTATCAAATATTACATAAATATGTTATTAGTAAATACCTAAAATTGAAATATTATATAACACCACATTTAAAACATGTATGTATTTATATATAGAACAACTACAATTGGTATAGGCTCGAGCACAGCCTTAACCCTAGTGAGGATAAGCAAGACAAAAGATGGGATGGATGAAATAAAAAACAAATTTGGGCATCCAGGCTGCACACATGCAGATTGACTGTTTTGTTACAGTTTGCACCCCAGTGAAATATTCTAACTTTGCACGACTCAAACATCTAGCAGTGGTAGCAAGCTGACCTGTGCCCCTTTAACCGCAGCAGGGGCGGGCATTTGCTTCCGACAATAAGGTTGCTCACTGCCGCCAATGACTATCAGGATATTCTGGGAAAAGCGGAGGTGAAGGGAAACTCGCAATTCCTCGCCGAGGTGCGAGGCGCCAATGTAAGGTGAGGATACAAAGATGTAGTCATCCATGTATCGCTTCTTCAGGTTGTCCACGATGGCGTCCTCGTTGATCTTGCTGAGCAGGACCATGTCATCCACTCCGCTCAGTTTGATATTGTGGCTCTGCCAGTGGTACCCAAACTGACCCCGGCCCCCCTGAAACAAAAACAAAAAAGTGAGATGAGCCAGCAAAGCCAACCAGAACATTTCATTGACTTTTGAGTACAACTGTCATAAAACAAGAGGATTACATGTCTAATAAAACTATTTATTCGTGTACATGTTTGCATGTACAGTATAACTAAGGTAACCAAATCGGAATATGAGCTACAATCCACAAAAATTTATTTCATGTCCCTCAGTATAAAAACTAAATATGATTATCTTTGTAAAGGCAGACTATTTTTTAAATGTGGCTTACATCACTGATTCTTAAACTGTGCCACAAGGATTGCATCTAGTGGTATGTAAAAAAAAAAAAAATGCTTACGATTGTGCAGGTGCATCAAATGTTATGACCAGAAAGTGTACAGTATATTGGTTTGATTTACTTCATATGTTGATGAAGATTCTCCAAAAAAGAAAAAAAAATAAGAGTAAAAAAATAACAATAGTAGGAATAACACAAAAATATAGAAAAAAATCTTACGTTTTGTTTTTTTTTGACATTCAGAACAGAAAATACCTTATGGCCGTCAGAGACATTGTACGCCATAGCCAAAGTGAAAGCGCTGCTTGAATGTTTTAAAAATAAGAATGTTTTCAATTTGTGAATGATATCCTGTTTTGTTTAGGTTTTTTTTTGTTCACTCTTTGCATAGTGGTTCACATTTGAGTTGAGGGGAGTTAAAATCCTAAGTAAAATATATTGACGGATACATGAAGCCTATCAAATATTACATAAATATGTTATTAGTAAATACCTAAAATTGAAATATTATATAACACCACATTTAAAACATGTATGTATTTATATATAGAACAACTGCAATTGGTATAGGCTCGAGCACAGCCTTAACCCTAGTGAGGATAAGCAGGACAAAAGATGGGATGGATGGATGAAATAAAAAACAAAAATTGAGTGTGGCTTCAGGCACATGTGGCGTCCCCACCAAACCCCATCTATGAGGTCATCAGACAAAAAGAAACACTTCCTTCACAATCTGTACATTTTGTGACTGCTGCAGCATGATGAGTGTGTTTCCTTTTGGACTCAACTTCCATCCACATCCGAACACTCAGCCCACATCTCTTGTTTTTCTTAAGATGACTTGTGAGGTCATCCATCATGCGCTATGAATCAGTGTTGTGTCACTCAGCGTGCGGCTACTGTGGACGTAGGTCACATCGTGCAGCTTGGCCAGCGACGGCGAAGCATCCACTATTCAACCCTTGACTTCCTCCCAAGAGGAAAGTGGGGAAGCGTAGTGAGGGGGACTCTAATTCATACGTTCAAAAAAAAGAAAAAGAAGAACAACAATCTACCGCCACGATCTAATCAGATCAAAACTGAAATCTTCCTTTGGAAAAGGTGTATTAAGTCTGTATTAAAATCACATGGAAAGCCTGTCACTCATTAACTTTGTTATAGAGAGAGGTGCGCTTTTAACATCTTCCAGGGTGAATTTAGACTTTACAGAGAAAAAAAAAATCGACCACTTTACATGCTGTGTGCTGGTGAAAAATGTTCACAGCTTTTGTAGACTTACCCAGGTACTTTTCCTCTCCAGTAAAAGAGCCAATTAACGCCTAATTAATCCTTCACATCACACCCATTAACATGTTTGACTGCTTTTTTTCTTGGTGGGGCAAAAGGAAATGCACATATTTTCCTTTTCACAATAACATGCCAATGCTGCATTAGGAGGAATGGAAAAATGTATTTATTAGCTGTTATGGTCATCATGCATACAAAGAAATCTTGATACTGTTCTTTTAGAAGGTAGCCATTGAATGTTTGGTTAGTCGTGGGAGGGAACTGTGCTACAATTGGTGTTTAATTACAGACTCAAAGGAGCAAAAGGTGCTATTTGACTGGGGCTTTTGACAAACGCATCTTACGCAACTTGTCTATCGTGAGGCCGCAGCAGAGGTGGGTAATATCGAGCTCCATTTACAGTGATCCCTTGCTATTTCGCGGTTCGTTTATCGCGGCTTCACTGCATCGCGGATTTTTTCAAACATATTCATAAAAAAAATAAAATAAAATAAAAAATATATAAAAATCATATACATGTAGTACAGTACTGTATATGTTGCTCTATGTGACTCGCTGTTGTTTTGCTGACTTTCGCAGCTTCTCGCGGACTGTTTGCAAACTTTTTGCGGACTTCAAAAGAAAAACTTTTTTTTTAATGTTTTCTGTATTTTCATATTCATAAACTAACCTAACTTATACATGTTTAAGTCTATTAGTATACAGCATTAAGTCATGTTAATTACTTCAAAATTTACTTCTACATGCATGTATACCATTAAATTTGGCCTTATAAATATTACGTACATGTACTTATATGGAGGGGGGGGGTTGCTACTTCGCGGATTTTTGTTTATCGCGGGTGGTTTTGGTCCCCATTAACCGCGATAAACGAGAGATTACTGTATTCGTTTCGTCGACTCAAGTGACTTGTTGAATAAATTGTACTTGTCAGCATACCGTTAATGCTACATCCTTTTATTTGAGGATTTTTGTGAAGAAGGAACACTACTTTTATGCCGTTGCATTTAGCTACGTTCCGCTGGCGGACAAAAAAAAAAAAAAAAAAAGTCGGCATCTGAGTCACACTGTCATGTCATCTAATTTCAACCTACAAGAACTCGACTGGAGAAACACACAAAAGGCTGTCGCCGTGTGCATTTGGAAAACAATGCCCTGTGGAATTAAAACCAGTAGGTCAGCCACAGCACATAAATGCAAATTGCAGTTCAGTCAACCAAATCAGAGTTCCTCACTGTACAAAGGGTTGGGCACATTCAAATGAAACAGGGAAAAAAGTAACCCGCATCGTATGTAGATCACTGAAGATGAAGCAACTTATAGTGAGCAGAACTCACATTGTTTTTTGAATTACCGGTAATGAAACAAGGTGTTAGTTGCTGAGAAATGTGGGTGCTCTCTGCTTGGTGAGCAGATTGTGCTGGTTTAACTGCATGTGTAATTTAGAGTTCATTTATGATCAGTAATTGTGGGTTAATTTGCTCTTGTTTGGTATTTGATAGGTGATATCTTTGGGCAATATTATATCTTGTTTAGACAAACGTAGATCTTTGCGCCCATGTCGCGGCATCTATTTTTTGTTGTGGAGGCTGGGGGCCTTCGATGATGCGGGTATTTTCACTTTAAGCAACAGGGCTCAGTTTCTTTCCCCCGTGGATAGCGGGGCTTGACTGTATCTGGACTTCTCCCCTCTCCTTTTTAAACACCCAATCAAATTTTTCTAAAGTGAGATAGCTGTGACAGTCACCCATGCACTTTCAGACAAATAATTGAACGATTCAGTCAAACACAATGAAAACAATAGCAACAAACTACAAGTTAGCCAAAACTTACATCCTGACAAGCACACGCAGACTAACTGGCCAAATTCCTAACATCACTCACTAGGCCACACCCCTGAAAGGGATGGTATCTGTAAAAGTATCGCACAATCCCTCCAATGATATAAATCATCCAATAACACATGCTGAGCATTTTACATAAGCATGTTTTGGCACCACGGACAAAACCAAGACCCACAAATGCTTCAGGTCAATAATTGTCAACAGAGTGTGTGTGGGAAAACCATCTAGTCGAGAAAAAAAAAAAGGCAAACCTTCAAGTGCGCTGCAATTAACCTGTCTGAAATGGAAAAAGTGCAGATTCATGATGAGGGAACTAATAAGTTGTGTACATAGGAGGTGCATGTCAAACGGGAGAATAGCTTCATATGTTTTGACTCGGGCTGGTTTAATGAGGCAAGACTGAGAAAATAGTCTTGCATCAACAGTCACGGGCAGGGAGGAGCTGACCAGGGAAAAAGGGCGGCACACACAAACACAGACATACACACAAAGATGCCTGGGAGGTGCCTTGATTGTCCGCACACAGGTCTCTGGAGGGTTAAAGGTCATAGCGCTCAAACTGTGATAGTGTTCGAGAGGGACGTCACTTTCCAACCAACTTGTCAGAAGTTGTTTTATGTTCAATTTGCTTGGAATTTAAACTTCTGAATCTATCGTAGCTTCTATTTGTTGACTGAGAGCTTGTTTACAGCAGACGTGTGTGACATCATGCAGGCTGTGATCATGACGTCTCTAAACCACTGGTGAAAGGAGACTTTGATTCTCTCCTCTTTCGTCCACACAAACAACAAGGCACATGGAATAGTTGTTAACGATTGTATTCTTGTCCATGTTTTATGTTATGTTGTATAATTGTTTTATGTTCAATGTGCTGGAAAGCGCTTTGTTACGGCTGCAGCTGCTGTGAAAACGCTATATAAATACAAATGTATAATAAACCTCAAGCAAGACAGGGTTTCGTAAGTCAAACCAAAACTAAAGGTTGGGGAACCCCCCCCCCCCATCACACACACACACGCACGCACGCACGCACGCACGCACGCACGCACGCACGCACACACACACACACACACACACACACACACACACACACACACAGAAAAGGCCTTTCAGCATCCGTCCCGATCCATAAGTCTAGGCTTTCCCTACCCATGCAAATACCATCGCCATATATGGCGAGCGCTGAGCAGAAGCTGGCTCAGCGAACAGGAAATGGCTGGCTTTGATTCAGTATCATAAGCGGCACTTTTCCCCTCATTTCTCCCTTCTGTGCTTTTCCACCGCAGAAGCTGACACACAGTCCAGCCAGCGTTACCACTATGAGCATGAGAAACGCAAGCCCGCCCTCCTAAAATTAGAAACAAGTGAGGTCGCTAATCACTTTGTAGTGGCAATCTTGAGACATAGCCCTACTTGTACAGTACTTGAAAACAACAGAATGTATGAGGAAGTGCTGGACAGATTGTGATTGTGTCGACTACAAAATTAAAGAAATTGAGACCTTGCTATGTGGCAATGTATTGAAGAAATGACCTTTGTCAATGCCAAGAAAAGTGAAACACAACAGGTGTCAACGGATGGGTAATCATTTCCGTATAATGGATTAGGTACTTAAAGATGCCTTTCTCTTCCTAACATGGGCCCAACCTTATTCAAGAGAAATGTTAGTGTTTGATAATTCCAAATGTGTTGTGATTAGTGGCGCCACCATGGTCCACTTTGACCTCTTTTTTTAGACAAACTTGTTCTGGTACCTGTGCTCAAATCTATGAATAGAGTGTTTAAATCAAACAAACATCAATGTGTTGCCAAATTTCCACGAACATTTTAGAATAGAAGCAGACCGCCCCTATTTTATTAGTAAATACTGCACTTTAAACCAGGGATGCAGATATTGATATTAGAATCAAATATTCTAGCATTTATCCAATTTTCCAATAAAAAATACCTTTGCATTTTGGCCCCATGGGGTCGCTATCCATGCGTTCTAATGTAGTATCTGTGACTGTTTCTTGTTTTAAATGGCAGGTCTGTCCTGGTGGGTGACTTGGGTGTCACTGAATGTGCATGTGCAGAGTCGCTGTTAATTGGCTAATCTGTCAGTCACTAAACCATCCTCCACACCAGTTCAGGGTGTACGCCGCCTATTGCCCGATGATATCTGGGAGAGACTCCAGGACGTCCTGGTCACCCTTGTGAGGATAATTTGATTAGAAAATGGATGGACGTAGCGGATACGACTTGCCGTGCAGCCGTAGTCGTGTCAAGATGCCAATGTTTTTAATTTGAATGACCTATCTGCCACATTTTAAAGTTGTGAAATAAAAGTTAGAGTAGATATAAGCAATGAAGAAAAACATCACATATCCAAATCGAAATTGAAATATTGTATTTTATTACAAGCCAAAAAGTAACCATGTAGCATTTGAGGTCAGTGACAAAACTGTTTCTTTGATTCCGGGAACGATCTGGTTTAGTTTAAGCGGAAGAGAATAAAATATTTGGACAAGAGTACTGCAAATCCGTTCTCTGAACTCTATCCACCCAATTAGGCTAATCAGAGTCAAGATAAACCAACTGCATGTGCCTCCATTGAACATTCATAACAACTAATTAAACGCTAAATGAAAAAAAATGAACATGAAATTTACTGTCAAACTAAACATGGAACAAAGAGAATTACAGTTTGTCTATTTAAAACAGCCACATACCTTAGCCTTTCAGTTGCTAAGCAGCATCTACAGTATATTGTGGTGCTGTAACCCATTCAGCAACGGATTGAACACAAATGGAACACAAGCAGACAATGTAACATCGCGCAGTCATATTTCTTATCCTCGTTGAAGAGCGACTAATGAGTGCCGTAATGATGAGCTGAGACGAGCTGAGAACAGTATATCTGTCCACGTTATACTGCCCCCAAATACCACACCAGAAATAGCAGCAAACTTGCCATTCAATTGATGCAGTGTGACAAGACCGTCTTAATTCCTTTTATTTCTATTTAATTATGTAACTTCTGTTTTTTTTTTTTTTTTTTGTCAAATACAGTAATATGGATACATCCATTATCTGAGCCATGCAGGCATGGGGAGAAAGTGAAAACTCCACACAGGAAAGCCGGGGCCTGGAATCGAAACCGGACCTCTGCACTGCACCTCACAGTGCAGAGGTCCAATAGATATAATTAAAATACAAAATACGTTTTTGTTTGTTTGTTTTTTCATGGGGGAAGGCCAGAAAATATTCATGGCATTTCTATTCATTTATTCATTGTTCTAAATGCTGTATGTGCATTCTCTATACAGTTTAAAAAAAAAACAGTATAAAAATATCTTAAATTAAACTAGTAATATGGTGTTTTGATTTACGTTGTCAACAAAAAGATTCCTGTTCTACTCCGCTCCAAACAGCCCTCATGACACAGAAATATTGTTGTGCTGTAACAAAATAAAAAACTTGAGAATTACCAGCTTTCTATGGGCAGAATTTTTGCCACAACTGCCATTAAACTGTGTAAGTGCACCTGAACTTGTGACCAGTGAGGCCATGTACTTCTTTTCCATGTGTATTTTGTCATTGTGCCAAATACCTAAATTTCTCATGAGATCTAAATGTCACGCAAGATAAGAGTAGTCGCTAGCAATCTGTTACTGATGCCGGATCGTGGTAACATGAGCGCATACTAATTGTCAAGTCATATAATGTTCTGCCTAGAGGGAAGAGCGTGTGTATGTAATGCACTGTCCCGCCCCAAAAAAAAAGAAGCCAAACACATCATGAAGTAAAATTAGAACACCGTTTCGGTTTTGTTCAGACTGTGTTAATCCTCGGGATTTATTTGAAACATCTCTGTCAGAATCTGTCTAAAAAGAAATAAAAAAAACAAAATGATTCACAAAATATTTGTCTCTGTGATGATTGTGGTTCTGGGTGGAACTCTTATGGAAATCAAAGACAGGAGTCACAGTGATTTCTTTATAGAGCAAACTCGGCAATGGCTGAATATGAACAACGCATCATGGCCAATCTCTGTGTGTCACAAAAACTTGTCACTTGGGTTTCAATCAATGATCCTGAGGCGCTTTGTATTGAACACATGCAAAGAAATAATTATACAGTCACTTTTAAATCCTGAGAGCCTAGATGCTTTTTTCCCCCCAAAATCATTCAGACCACCACCAATGCGGAACAATCCTGAATATGTTCATAGACCCCCTCAGATTGATATATTATTCACAGATTATTTTCAATATTTTTTAATATAATGAAATATATATAATTGGGGCTGTTAAGGATCAGATTCAGCCATCGACACATCCAACTTTCCCGTGGGAAGGGAATCAAACAGAGCTGTGCCAATACAGTTAATGCTCTTTGCTCTAAGTCCCAACTAAAAACACACCACTCATTAAAAGGACCTGAACAATGACATTAGTGTCTCCAAACACAGTGCCACTGTGAAATGGTGTGGAACATGCACTGTACATAATGAATGGCACTGGGCTTTGAACATCTGCTCATTTCAGTCACTGAGAGCAAAGAGCAATATCTGATGAGCGAGATTGTGCTCGGCACAGCACAACGTGTGTTTTACAAAATCCCTATTTCAACAACACTAATATTAATCCAGTAATTTTCTTGTTTTACTTTTCAAGTTTATTTCGAACACACAGACCAAAAAACAAGAACTAGAAAAATATCTAGTATAGAAGTATCCCAAAATGATACAGCAACTGCAAGTCCAAAAAAGGGTTGGAGGAAGAACGTATTTAGACAGGGCCCTACAGTTAGCATTTTTCGGTGGAGACTGGTGAGCCATCTTGTCGTGGCCCTGCCGAATTTGGCACTGGCCCTATGTATTCATGATGTAACATAAGTTTCAATGGTTATTTAACATTTAGAATCTTTCTACTGTATTATTTAAGCCTTTAAACAAATATTGCTTCTGTATAATTACATATTCTGCGTGGATTTTATTTCAATACCACCTTTATTTATATAGCGCTTTCACAAAGGCTGTGACTGTGAATGCGCTTTACAGAAAATTTAACAGTGATGTAACACAGACCAGCAATATGTACTGACACGCATACCGCAAGCAGAAAATGAAAGGGAATATTTAACATTACACATTTTCGGGTCCTTATTTCCTTGTTCAAGCCAATTTAAGTGAACAAAACTCAAAATATTGAATACTAAAACTAATAAAAAAGTAGTAATGTGTTGATGTCATCTTACATCATGTCCTGTTAACATATTTTTTTTTTTACATTCTTTTAAAATGATTTATGTTTGGACAGTGCTTTAATTCTTCATTCTTAAAGTTCCACCGTTTGACAACACAAATGGACAAACAAAAACTCTTCCAGGTTATGTGGATGTCATGTGTGTAATATTTAAAAGCTGGGTTGACTCTTTAAATTCACTATCCTATTCCAAAACGGATTTTGTACGTCACATTACATCAGGAAGCATCCAGAAGGCCAAGAACTAAAGTAGTGTTGAAGTCATAGCCATACACCTATCCACCTTTTTTTTTCTAATACAATTATTGATTAGTTAAAAGGCGCAGTGAAATCCCACTGGAGAGTATTCTTCTGTACATGGGCATGAAGTGGCATTCTAAAGTGAATGACTAACACATTGCGCAACAGCGTTCCAGACAAACAAAGGACCTGACGACCGGGTTATTGTTCCGTATTACACTGTCTGCATACGAGTTTTTTCCGCATGACCCAGAACTGCATTGGCAAAGCACACTAATATTAGTAGGCACTTATCGAGCTCATCTATATCCATCAATTGAGGTAAATTAGATTAGAACTGGGTTAGTTGAACACAAAACAAAACATACAAAGGCTAAATTAAAATATGGATTGACCTAAACTGCTACCATAAATAATTACGAATTAATCACATGTGGTTCTCAATCTGGCAGCTCAAACTGGAACTCCGCTGTCCAAGTCAGTATCTGATAAGAACAGCAGTTCATTAGATTGAAAATCAATTATCAAGGCGATAACTAACAAAACAAACCAAAAAAAGTCCCCTTGTGGCAAAATCTGAGTAATAATGGTTGAAAATGAGAACCTATCGGCAGAAAACCGGAGCACCAGCCTCGACCGTGTTGACAGCTCACATAGGGAATGAGGGATAGTCATGCAAATAAGCAGTGGTGTTCTGCCGCATCGCCGAGTGCGCGGCGGCCCTCGGACAGCTTGCTGTAGCTGTTGCGACATGATAAACCGAAATGTTTTGGCTGAGAGGCAACAGCAACATCGGACCTTACGGTGACAGTCTAATAATATTATTGTTGTCTCAGATCACAGCCAAGTAAAAGGGCTTCAGGCTTGAAGTCGGAACGCTTGAGCTGTTAACAGATGAGCTACTGGGCTTAACGCCTTCATGCGTTTTCAAACGTGACGATGTTCAGTAGCGCCATTTAGATGCCAAGCATAATTCTCGTTTCTTATCATACAACCTGCAGGGGAAAGGACACGTATGCATGGAATGTTCACCTGCTTGGTAGCAGGAAAGTATAAATCTAGAAATGATACCAATTGCTCAAAGTTACCAGTTCACTGAGGAATGCCTGTAAAATAAATTATTTGGAGCTGGATTTACACTAAATAGTTTAAAAGCCACAATGAATAACACCCCAAAACATTTGTAAGCAAATAATGCGTCAACTAACATGAACTGTCCTCAGATATAGTTTAAAATAACGACCGCTGATGCTCTTCACGTTTTTTATTTCTCACGAGTGGTAACAATTGACATTCATTTAAGAGTTGCTGTCGGCAACAAGTCACGCCCTGTCACTCCACACACTGCTTGCCATAAGCCAACGTTCAAGCTTCCAAGTCCCTTTGCCCTTTCACCTGAAATGTTCCTTTGCGCTTTCATCTTTCAGAACATCACAACCACACTCAATGCAAATAAAGAGGTTTCGATGGAGTGCTGCAAAGCATGCCGGGAACTGCTTGGCTTCACCATCGCTACAGTGGAGCAGCGTGACACAATTGCCGCCTGGCAAATATTTTTTCAGTCCGGTGCAGCCTTAGGAATAGTCTTTCATTGGCTTTGTGAGAACGTCTGCTCTGGCAGTTGAGTGTTTTCATCAGCGGCTGCAGTAGCACACCTTCCACTGAGTGCATTGTCAAGAACAGATCCTGTTTCAAGAAACTTGCCATCGATAGCATACTGTACATTCCCTCGCCCTGTACGACATGCTGTTGGAGCAACGTGACGCCATAAAGCTTATCAAAATGGGGCTGAACTCAAGTTGAGGACAAAAAAAAAAACGTTCATAGAGCTGCTCCAGTGTCAATTGGCAAGCCTTGGGCAAGACAATGATATGCGTTCAGAAATTACAAAGCCTAAGCCGTCAAACGCTGATGGCCTCACATTTTCCCGGAACAAAAAAGTAGGAAGGGGAAAGTGGCAACTGGGGACGCTGTATATTAAAGAGGTGCATCACAAAATTTCTGTTATATGTGATAAGGCAATTAAAGATTTCTGGGGATTTTCGAGTGACTTGTGGCCCCACTTGAATAGCTCCACATTCAGCACTATTTGTAGTAGCCTGAGTAATGAATACTGAATATCCTGGCCTAGAAGATTGATGGGAAGAGAGCAATCTGATTGGAAAGTCTTTGGAGTTCATAGAAGTAATGGTTCACAATCCTGATCAAACCGAACGACATGTGGATTAAAAGATGAACAAATGACACAGTCATTAAACATTACTGTTGTGTAATAATTGCCCAGCAAGGAGGAAGTCCATCGTGTCAACACTGTGAGGGTATCATGTGCATTATCATTCGGCCATGTAGCAAATTCTCCTCATCGGTCACTGTGAAATACACCAGATGAGATTACAAGTCAAGGATTCACATTACTTCAAAGTCTGGCTGCCAGTCAGTCGGAAAACAAGGCAGAGACCTAAATACAGAGTCGCACGACCACAGAGATAGTACACACACTGCTTTGGGGACATAGTGAACATTGTGTACGCAACAAGAGGAGAAAAGTGCTGGGTACTTCTCTTCTGACCACTTCTACAGTCGAGAGTTACATCAGAGCCAGAAATACTAAATGCCTGACGTCATCACAAGCATGGTCGGACTTAGCATTAGACAAACACAGCAAATGTCTGGGGCCCTGAGATTTACACTAGCACCGAGATGACTCATAAAACCTGATTAATAAAGTTGTCTTTGTTTCAAAGCAATTCTAGTGCCGAGAACTGTATCAAAACAATTGATACATCTTGCCAGTTTCAAATGTCCCGTCTCCTCATAGGCAATTAATCGAAATGTATTTGTGATTTAGATTTTGTTTTCTCAACAATCTTAAAAACATTATCAAACAAAAACGATTAATATCCCGAACTGCGGTGTGTGTGTATCTGTGCAAGTTCCCGACGTAAAAGTACCCTGAATGCACCGTGTTGCTTGCACAGCAAACGGGTGACGTAATGTAATTCTGAACTGTTTAATTACACCTCAGTTGGAGTTTACTGTAAACACATTGCCCATTTAAATACGAAACATGCTTAATGTTAAAAACATCGCCAGTGCTAATGCTAAAGTCGATGTAAAGAGTAAATTAGCGTTGATTTGCAGTAGCGATATTCCTTCATAAAACGAATCTTCACACACACACACACACACACACACACACACACACACATATATATATATATATATATTTTTTTTTTTTTTTAATCCGTGTGTATTTCATAGTTAGATGTGCCCGAGTTTAACACGTCTGTTTCATTGAAATATCAATTGACATACAAACCTGTCAGAAACATTTTTGTTTAACAGTACACAGTATGTATGCGAACTGAAAGTCCACCATGTGCTCATTAAATGCTAACAGTAGCCAAACTGGCCATTGTTAACCCTGTCAGCAAGCCCACATACAGTAGTTTGAAATTTGCATGTACAGTGACCGCTAGTGCCTAATTTATCAAGAAACATATGGAAGCTTGACCAATATGCAATTTCACAGCATAACATCAACTTAATACAATGAATACGAAGCTTACTGGAAAATTTCAAGTTGTACTACATGTGAAATGGGGAAGTCTCAAAGGCAACTTAGGGGGATTTCAACTATGCATGTCAGGTTGTTGGCAATGTTGGAAAAACTAAATATAATTATTCAACCCCCCATTATAAAATAGCCAGTGTATTGTCACGTTTGGACTGTAAATCTTTGTGCAGCTAAAGTACACTAAAATGCACTTTGATGTTAAAACAATATTCTTTGATGTACTATGAAGTGTGTTCTTTGTGAAGTGAGTGTTCAACTTAACATTAGACACAATGCAAACTGAAAGCTCAGTTCTTCATTTACCCCAATGTTCAAATTTATTTATGTCTGAGCTGGGTGTCACCTTGTATTTTATTTCCACGTTAAACTGGTATTGTATTTTGGTCATTTGGGGACATCGTTATGGACCCTCCAGGTCCGTACTGCTAAGCCACTTTGTCCTGCTTTTTTTTATCTGTTACAATGATCTGACAGTTTAAGTTAGCCTGCTACTTCCCACCAAGACTTTGAATATTAATGTTGATCACCAACTGAAAAGAATTTGATAACATTCTCCATTTTCCGAAGCTAGATAAAGTCCTTAAAATCCTTCCTGAGGATTATTATCTCAGAGATAAAAAGAACCCAACAACAACAACAATGAATAAAAATAAATTCCAGCTGCTCTTACGGTGGGTACATTGGCTTTTTAGGGGTGGTATGGTGCTAAGCATGCATGGGATGCACACTTACAATGAGATAAGTAGAGAGTTGTGATTGAGCTGTATTAATAAAACTAGTTTTTCACAGATTTTGAAGACTAAGCGCCTTTATGTGCTCCTAGGTGCGTGTAAATATTTACTCTTCAACTATTCACCGTTTCAGTCTCCATTGAAAAAAAGACAGGGGTCACCAGCGCTGGTCCTCAAGGGAACCATATCCTGTATGTTTTAGATATCTCCCTCCTCCAACACACTTGATTCAAATGATCAGGGTCGTTATCAGACATCTGCAGAGCTTGCTGATGAGCTGATCATTTGCATCGGGTGAGTTGGGGGAAAACATCTAAAACATGCAGGTTAAGTGCCCTCGAGGAGCAGAGTTGATGACTCTTGCTTTAAAACAAAAGTGTTTCTCAAAGGGGCAAGTTCCCATCACGATAGGGTGGGGATAGCAATTCACATGCGAAATGTTCAATATAACGATAAATATAGAAGTTATATGATCAAAATGACTCATTTTATCAAAAAACCTATGGACTATAAACCCACGAAAAAAAGATTTTGTGTAATTTTAACAACTACTTACACACAATTTTATTAGCAGCGCAGTTTGTGGGTCATGCCAAAATCATATACTGTATGTACAATGATATGAAAAACCCCCCACACATTTTAAGAGGCTCATCTTTATACTTCTACACGTACAAATGTTTGGGCACATATTCCAAGACCTCTTGGTTTCATTCTGCTACATTCTCATGGTAGCTTTATGACTGTGATGAGGACATAAGGGACTTTATAGTGATTTTGAGTTATTTTATTATTGAACACGCAGTCAATTTCAAGTGAGAAGACATATAGCTCAGATTGCTTTACACTCTGGACCCAACAAGTCAACAACTGTCTGTAGTGATCACAAGCCACAGCAGCGCAGCAAAAAGGAGGACGTGTGGAAGCGCTCAAGAGGAGTGTGCTGAACCACAGCAACAAGCCTAACGAGTTCCCCAGGTGAATGGGTGTCCGTCCTGTTTCAAGAGAGACAGAGCTGGAATTCCAGAGCAAATCTCAACAGCAGCGACGGGTCAGCGAACGGAGTGCCAGCTTTGAAACCGACCGAGAGTGAGTGGGGGCTCGGTCTGGGAGAAAGAGAAAATAATGCAAACCATCTGCCGTCATACCGACGTGCTATCCAGCATCTGGCAGAGAGCGAACTACCGACCGAGCGATGCGATTCACTAAGAATGGCAGTGTAAATATTTACTCCCTCTTTTAATCACATGTCATAGTCTCTTGGGCCTCAAGAACACTGAAATATGGCACAAACATAAAAAGGTTTCCCATTAATTTGATCCTTCGTATCCTGTTTTTAATCAAGGTGCAGTACAATATACGTTGGATGAAGACTGCATCATTTAGTTCACAAATAGATGAATAAATTAAATTTACCTTATTTTTTCCACTACAGTTGAAACGGAAAGGCTCTGTGGACTGAATGTTACGCAACCTTTGTCCTTTGGGTTTTACAAGTCGACCTGGCTCTGGCCTCATTATATGAACAGCTTTAGTCTTTCTTTGAAAACATTAAGATTAAAATAGTACATAAAACATAATGTGGAATGCTAATGAGAGAAAAAAAGTCCATCTTCTTCCTGGATGGATCATGTAAATTCTCTTTGCTGAGAAGGCATGTTGTTCACCTTTATTGAAGGAGATCTAACAAAAGCAACCAAAAGTTGTTTGTTTCCTCGTGAACATCAGACCACCACATTTTGCCACTCAACCTAACAGCTGGAGGGGCTATTGCCAAAACAATGCTGAGTGAGGCCACATAACCTCTAGGTGTGTCTGTTACAGGGATGCCATTTAGTAACCAGGAAAAACCTGTCTCCATGCAATGAACAGCCTAACACACACGCACCCACACACGCACACAGAGCCTGACACACGCTACCTGATTCCTGGCGCATGAATAACCGGTTTGTGACAAGGACGTGTCCTTCATGTGTTAAACTACATTACTGTCAACCCATTGGCCACAAGAATCGATGCGCTTGTTGAATAAAGCTGTGGGTTTTATACGCAGTTTTTAAATACAACAATATGTTTAGCACTGCTATGGAACAGCAATGCATACTGAGAGGTGTTTCTCATACTTTATACAGTATTACCATATTTCAACGACATCAAAGGATACACAATTTGTGACAAAAACACATCCGCAAATTGAGAAAACGGAGCATTTTCTCCACAACATAATGCAGATGTACCTAATGAAGTGTCCGATGAGTGTATGTGACTAGGGACCAATATTCAGCCCAAACGTTTCGACATCACTTCCAGAAAACTTAAGTAAATGTCCCATGAATAAGAAAAGTAAATAGCGTTGGCTCCGTGTTGGATATTTGGAAATTACATTTTTTTCAAGCAGTCATGTTCGGTTAAAAACAAGCCGTTAAACATCACTCACCATCTTCAAAGGAACGGTATTCTCCTTCCCAGGCGGTCCAATACGTTATACGTTTAAAAAGAGGCAACTTTGAAGCTGCTGGGTCAAAATCCAGAGCAGACGGGAGATATTTCCGACAGTGTCCGACACGCGTGGATGCGGCCACTTCAGCGGTGTCCTCCGTCCATTGTGAGCAATGACGTCGTCTGAGCCCAGTGACAGCAGCAGGCGGACAAGTTCAAGCTCTGATCCGCGAGTGCCCTCAAAAGTGGGGCTCTGAAACAAAAACACAGGAAACCCAGTCACAACGGACCAATCAAAGGGTGCCGAGTTGGGATGTCCTTAAATATTCATGAAGCGACAACGCGCATGTGTAAATCCGAGCAACGTCGAACGTGCAAGGTAGTATTAAAAGGACTGATCTTTATACTGTCGTGAGCATAAATCTCATGATAGTAGAGTATGTTCATGTTTTTATTGAGAAAATATGGAAATTAATATGAACGCTTTGACATGACAAGTACCGGATTGTTTTGTTTTGTACTTCTCAGCTACCATAGTCTCGACTGGTCAAATTGGAATGAATTAAATTCAAATTGTGCAACATTTGCATTCTCAACGGCACGATTGCATCCATTTAGGACCAAGTCATTGATTTTTATGGTCCGCTTTAGCCAAACAAAATGGGATTGAATTTCGCACCTATTCACACTCTTTACTTTGCCAGCTTTCAAATGAGACCCATTTTGAAAAATTGGATTGGCAACATTTTTAATAAATTAAACTCAAATTATGCAATTATCAATCCCAAGATTGCAACCACTTTGGATCATGTGAGCGGTTTTGATGGTCTCCCATTGCCACAAATGTAAAGGGACGATGATTTTCTCACCTATTTCATACTCTACACAAATAAGACCCATTTGGCAACATTTGATTTGTAAAAAAATGGAATAAATTAAGCTTCAAATATTCAACATTTCGGTGACAGTGTTTACCAGTTAGGACGTCCGCCTCCGGGTGCAGAGGTTGTGGGTTTGAATCCAGCCCTGGTCTTCCAATGTGGAGCTTCCATGTTCTCACCGTGCCGGCGTAGGTTTTCTCCAGGTACTCTGGTTTCCTCCCAAGTTCCAAAAACATGCACGGCAGGTTAATGCAACAATCTAAATTGTCTCTAGGTGTGACTGAGTGTGAATGGTTGTTTGTCGATGTGTGCCCTGCAATTTTCTGCACCCAGTTCAGGGTGTACCCTGCCTACTGCCCGAAGACAGCTGGGATAGGCTTCGACACGCCTGCGACCCTTGTGAGAATACGTGGATTAGAAAATCGATGGATGGATAATTTAAGGAAAATGTCAAACAGTGCCTCAGTGCCAGAAGGGAATGCAGTTTAGGTTGCTTTATTTGATCTCCCCCCACCACCCCAGGTTGGGGAAACCTGAAAATATATTATCTGGTGATTTTATTATTATAATTTCTTTTACTTATTATCGTTAACCAAAGGCCACAATCTTTTGCAGTATTCAGCTTTTAGATTTAAAAATTACATGGGAGTGACAATAAAGTTGTATCCAATCCAAATCCAATCCAATCCAATAAGTCTTAACAAGATATAACAACAATTTTGCAGAAAATATATGAACTTAAATATTTTTTCACATAACACATTGTGCCTCACAAAAACGAAATAAACAGAAACACATTCCAAACATAACATTGACAGAAAATACTATATGAATAATTCACCATGAAATGCCGTGACTAAATACTAATCTTTTACTGTAATAGATTGTATTCGCATAACTTTCGAAAGCATCCACAGTATAAATTTGCTGATTTTGGAGGCAGGGGGAGTGTTATGGCTAATATGTCAGAGGGGTCCCGACCCCCACTTTGGGCACCACTGCGGTTTAGGACACCCATAAGGAGCAGTGGGTGATCGCAGTGCAGTGGGAAGTGGACCCTGCATGATGAAAAATATTCGTGTTATCCTGCACAGTATGGATATCAGAGAATTTGTTACACTCAGAACTATTTGTTACACTCATAACAAAAAGATAAAAGTACGGTTAAACATGTTAAACCATAAAACAATAACCCTCGTAAATACTGTACAAGTATCCAAGATGATGGCCAATCCAAACAGAACATCCTGGACCTGTTATTGTGCTCCAAATATTTTCATCCTCTCCGGTATGCAGTCCTGAATATATGGTGTGCTTGGCCTTTCACTTGTCATTTGACAGATAGGATTCAGGTCCTTCAACACAAACACATATTCAATGTCCAGTATTGCTCTCTGCTCTTGTTAAGACTGACTTCAGCAAATCATTGAAGACATCTTGAACCATGTCTATGCCTATGTAAAAGTGCGTAATACTGTGTCGAGTTTCACATTATTTTTTTTCCACTTATGTCCACTTGTGTAGTGATTGTGACACTGGTATAACAGAGATTATTAAAATCCCAAAACATACAGAATTTACAGAATTCATAATCATATGCTTGATATACAATTTATCCAGCAAAAGCTATGCGAGTCGACCTGATATATCCATTTACCTTGGTGTGTATTAAATGTCGACGTGGTAATGGACATGTGTGAGACATTTTGTTGACCTGGAGTTGCCACACAACATAAATTTGGCTTCAAATTAATCCCCACAGGATTGCAGAATCAGAATTCAAAGACCTCCGTGGATATCAAAGCAGTTTGTGGAAATTAGGGCGAGGTCTACAATATTACATTTTACTGTATATTTGGGTTTGCATGCCAGCAGCTAGATGTCGCAGTCACATAGGCTACTTTCACACTGTAGGGCATAATTCGGATGTTCTCGTTCCAAAAACAAATAAACTGACGTGCCATGCTGTGACACATATGCGCACAAAACTCAATGTGGCACAGCAGTAGTTACCCTAGGAAAATTTGGCCCAGTGTGTAGATTGACAGAAGAGCGACCTACAATATCTAGGTCAAGTGGATAGTTCACACTTTGTTTATGTCGTTGCTTTTATTCCTTGTTCTACCTAAAACCCATAGGTTGGTGAAATGCACTTTGATAAGTAATGCAAGTGAAATGTATTATTTGTCACGTGAAGAGGGGAATTTGGATACAGAAGCAGATATGACACGGAAGTTGAAAAGTAAAAGTCTTTATTTACGAAAGTACAAAGTAACTCCAGAGAGCAGGGCTGGATGCAGAGGACACAGAAGACAGCTGACACTCTGACTGGGAGGAAGTGCGATGTACTGACATGTCACAGAGTAACTCCTTCCTATACCCTATATGACAGAATAAAGGTGACAATGAAAGGACTACAGCAACTGCATAGCAACTGATACATCAAGGAACAACATTATAATTATAATTATTATAATACCAGGTCAGGGTGTGCCCCACCTACTTCCTAAAGACAGTGAGGATAGTCGGCACTCTCGAGCATGGCCGCGACCCTCCAGGGGATAAGTGGCTCATGGATGGATGGATAAATCTGGTTGGAGTGGGACCAAGACAACAGTGATGTTGATTATTTTATAAACACAATGTTTCACAGTGTTTTGGTTTTGCAAATAGTTTTCCAAAGGAACTCTTCATTAATTATTACATGAATTTGCTTTCTACATGATCCTTTTAAGTCATTTTTTTAATGCCCACTTAAAATCACCTTTCAAGCACTGGAACCAAGATTTGCTCCGTGCAGAATCAGGATCGTTCTCGGTGGAATCAACACTTGCTCTGCAGATCCCTGAAGGCACTGTCAAACTAGACTACAGTATTCCTTCTCAAATAGAGTGCACGGACCGATGCCTTAATTCACCTGCAGAGTAGGCTCATCCTTCAGATGTGTACTGATAAAGAGCATTGATTAAGACCTGGACATGTCTGCAGTCGCCTACTACACTTGCAAGTAGTGATGGTGAGATGAAGCTCCTTGAGGCATTGAGGCTTTCCATGCATTTGGTTTGACGTGCGTGTCGAGGCTTCAAATGTAGTTAAATCCCCTTTGGCACCACCAAGTGGACATCACGGCATGCAAGAAAGAGTATTGTATTTCATATTATATAGTACCTGTGGTATTGTGCCTTATAAACACACACAACCGATGTAATTGCAGATTGGATTTCTATCAACGTTTGCTGCGAACTATTACTTCCATGTAATCAACTGATGTCTTGATTTTCGTAATGGGTTGACTGAAAAAAATATTCTGTCTTTCATTTTTTTTGCCATTCATTGTACTTGTTTGCTTGCCTTTTGTTTACGATCATTTTTCTTCTGTGTGCGGTTTTTGTTTGCGATTTATTTTTCTTGTTTGCCAGATTTTTTTGTTTGGATACCTTTTTCTTATTTGCTTGTTTTTTTGTTTGCAATTCCCTTTTCTTAGGTGTGTGTTTTATGTTTGCAATTCCTTTTTCTTTTTTTTGTTTGTGATTCCTTTTTCTTGTGTGCTTTTGATGTTTGTGATTCGTTCTATTGTTTGCTTGTCTTTTTTGTTTATAGTTCCTTTTTTTAATTTGTTTTTGCTTGTGATTACCTTTTCTTGTTTCCTTGTTTTTTTTTTTGTTTGTGAATCCTTTTTCTTGCCTTTTTTTTCTCCATTTCTTTTTCTTGTGTGCTATTTTGTGTGTTTGTTTTTTGCACTCTGGGGCCAAGAATATTAGAGATAATGTTTTCCTACTCTTACTGCTGTAATAATTTTCGTTCTTCATCTTTTCTTTTTGGTCTATGGTGAAATAGGTATATTTAACAGTGCGTCGGGTGAGTGTAGATTTTAAAGCATATTTCAACAGCTACTGTACTAAAAAGAAAATACACTTTCCGTACCAAATTTTAACTTTCAATAAAGCTATTTTTAAAAAAAATCCCTAGCGAAGCATTCATGGGATTTGTAGTCCATAAAATCTGGACGTTTCGATTGTTTATGGCTTCCAGTGGCGAGAAACGACAGTCGAATGTATACGCGTCACAGCAAAAAGTCGTAGATAGCGGTTCAGTTAATGTAACTATTATAAGCACATCTATTTTAACTTTGTAAATGCGTAGAGCCTCGGATACACTCGTGCTTGAAGTCCGGAAGTAGGGTGGGACGTCGCCGCTTACTTTCCAAACATGGCCGTTAAGCCTTTGACTGCATTTGCTCCTGCGTTCGGTTGAATTAGTCACACTTTGAGGAAGTCACTGGCAGGTCTGGACTTCGGTAACAGGTGGTTACGAAAATGTAGACGCCCGTCGGAGGTCTCTCTATTTTCCTAGCGAGCTAAACTTGCGCGAATTTAGCATTTCCAAACTTTTTATTCCGTACTTTATGCTAACGAGCGCCGTGAGCTAACGCGGATGTCCCAACATTAACTTGGGTCAACTTTTTTTCCCCCCCAAAGTGGCTAGCTCGAAATGGAGGAGTACCATCGCCCAACTAACACGTCTGTGTGAATATTTTTTGTTTCCTAAGGACGTCTGGGGCTCAACCTTCAGACGGGCTTTGACTCGAAGGCTCCGTTTGATTTGTTTTTTCCCCTCAGTGGAAGCTAGCTGTTCAAAACGCCCATTAATACCAACCTCAACAGGGCGGACATAAACAATGTTTTCTGTCAAACCAATGAAACCAACCTTCAAGTGTTACCTTCCTCCTGTACAGGTACATGGACACAACACAACACAAATGTGCATGCTATGTTTTATGAGTTGTATGCAGACTTTGCCTTTTAAACAGGAGTGGCAAAAGTCCTCGCTCAGTACACTGGTAAATGGTAAATGTTGTACTGTAGTAGTATTTCAACTCCTGTACTTAAGAAACATTGCAGACAGCGAATTATACTTAAAAAGCAAACACTGCCCCCCTCCGTCCCCCAGTTTTTGAAACTTACAAGGGGAAAAAACTGCAGGTGAAATAAGTTTACCCAATTTTAACCTAACATGTTAGAATCACCTTTGCAACAGAAATGTATAAGGCCATTGTTTGGGAATATCTTGCTTCTCCCAATCCCTTGCTGTTTAGTTAAGTGTCCATATTTAGCCTTTCAACTTGTTGCAGCTGGCCTCCTTTTCCCTCATTTTACCAAGTAAATTCGGATACAGTACCTGAAAAATCTACTTAATTACAGTAGAGCATACTTTGCAACTTCGTTCCCAGCACTGCTTTTAATATATTTACTTTCAAAAATAAATAGCAAGATGTAGAACCCATTTTTTCGGTTAAAATTCCAGTCACTGATTAATAGGCTGATTAATTAAAAATGTGTTCCTTAATGATTGCATAAAGATAGGACTTATAGGTAGAACATTTCACATTATTTTAAATTCTTTGTCATTTGACGTTTGTTTAACTTCCCAACCAAGAGTACAATCAACAGATTTTGTTGCTGATGTCTTTGGGGGTGGGGGGGGGGGGGGTTTGAACATCATAATTTCTGGTATATCTTATGTTGTATTCAGTGTGTTTCTGAGTTAAAAAAATGGCCAAATAAATGGTCGGACTTGAGTTATGTGATGTTAGATAATTAGACTGGAGAGAGGGACTTAATACATATACACAGGCCTGATAGTGGAAGGTGGATATTAAGTGCCTTCTGTTTTATGTCCATTATATTAAGTTATTGTCAAGCAAAAATGTTGGTCAATTGTTAAAAGGGTCATACCAGTGCATCACAATTCATTACAATATCATAGAAAAGTTAATTTATTTCAGTAATTCAATGAAAAAATAACATGGATAGAAAATCTAAATTTTCAGATTTTTTTTCTTTTTTTAAAAATTTGGGAAAGTGCTTTCAGTATTTAATAAGGCTTACAAAACTGACAATGTTGTCAGGGTGCAGGTTGATTGCGCCCATTGACGACACAGATTTTTGTTTAGAGGAAATTGAATGGTGCATGAAACTCGTACAAACAAGTGACATGTGGTTGACATGGTTAGCTTACCATTTTAATGAATGATAGTAGTATCTGTTTTCGAACCATTTGGAGATTTGGCCCATATAAGACTTTATTTGGTAAAACAAAGAGGCCATGTACAAAGCATTCGAGGAACCTTGGTCTCCATGGCTGCTCTTTCTATGGGAAAATATGAACAACGTGATTATTCTCATGACCTACTTTGTAATGTCACATTTTTGCCATCATTCATTAACCGCTGACTGCTGGTTACTGTGTTTCCTGTTTAGAGTGATGTGAAGAAGACCATTGACCCCCCTATTAAAAAGTTGGAACCCAAGTTACTCCCAGGTAAGCTTGTAAAGCTGGCAGACATTCCCTCAAGGTCCCTGAGTGGACAACAATGATAACTGCCCCTCACATGCTCATTTTGTTACATAATACACAGCATTTTTTAAATTCAGTTCGTTGATGGGATACAATACAATTCAATCCATCTTTATTTATATAAAAATACTTGGTGGAGTAATTCATTTAAAAATATTTGAGAGCTGCAGCCTCCGTGCGCCGTCCCGTAATCTGATAATTAGAAGTGGTCTTCTGACATTTTAAATTCTTATGGACAATTGCTTTCAGTACAACAGAGCAGGACAAGTGAATGTCAGGTGTCAAGTTTCACACACTCTCTCCCACCTTTCCAAGGTTTCCTCTACATACAGGTGTCATACCATACTACCTATACTACCGATACTACCTTTGAAGGCTGAAAATGGTATCGCTGCCATTTACACAGAACAGCAGCATGGGGAAACAAGAGACAAAATGGCAGACCTCACAACCCGTGTGAAATCTGACTTTCTGTGAAGCAAATGCCATCACTACCAAAGTTTAACGGTGCCATACAATAAATGACAAGTGGCTTTTGTCAGGCACTGAATTTTTTTAGTCAAGGGTAGTTGGAGGTCAGTGCGCTTTGTCAGTACCACCCTGCTATTTATCTTTGCATCTTGCCCATTGTGGCATCACCCTCGTTTTGTTTAGTTTTTTTCTCCTTGACTCTGTGCCTTTTCTGAAGGGAATAACCACTGTAAAGCTCTGCCATGAAAGTTAGTTTCAAGTGTCCTGCCAACTAATTGCAAAAAATCTGTCTCACGTGCTACTCATTTATGAACTGGAGAAGCAGGAGAGTTTTTAATTCTAAATATAATTCTGGTTTTTGTCTGACCAGATGAAAAGGCATCCTCCAGGGAGTGGCTCACTGCAGCCTTTGAAATAAAACTTTGTGGTGTGCTATTTAGAGTAATTTTTCATAGGTGAAATACCATGGAGAGGAATAGATTAATTATAGCCTTGAATTAAAAAAAACAATATATTTGAGCATATTGCTTAGACAGGATCAAAGTGAAAGTTACGGAATTTACCACAGCTTCCTGTTCATGATCCACTTCACAAAAAAAAAAAACTTCCGCTTTTGAACGTCCTGGGAAATTTTAAGTGGCAGTCATTGTAATGTGATGGCTACGGACCCAGTGGCCACGGCTGACCAGCTTGTCTGAAACACTTTACTCCTTATTCACATCTTGCAACGTTTTCTCAAGGTCTAACACGGTAATGGTGATGGTTAATGGGAGGATGGGGCTGCGGAGTCCCGGAGGTTCAAAGGTGCACTGTGGTTTAGCCCGTGGTCCACCATGGATGCCAGTGTGTTTTCTTCCGTCCCGTCACATTCTGATGGGATCCATCACGTGTCTCACTTTCTGTCAAGGCCTTCCTCTGGTAAAACTTAAATGCCAGGTAGCTTTGGGGCTCATTTGTCAACAGGTAGTTCAGTATTCGATCTCTTGTATCCATCTCAGGCAACAGGCATTGTCTCATGAGCACCCTGTTCTGTACACGATGGTTTTAAACGGGACTGCCATGGCCAGCGGAACCATATTGTAAATGTAGACCTTTACTTATGCAGAAATTTAAATGGTTGGCAGTGAGAGATGACCACGTCAAAACTTGGTACAAGTGCACCCAAAAGTCCTTAGTTGAAATTAGTTTAATTTCCTTTTCAAATGACGTTTTATTTGTGTACTCTAAATTTTAAACCCGTGTCTATTTCCAGGGGAGATAGTAGTTAACGAGGTGAACTTTGTGAGGAAATGCATCAGTGCTGAAAGCAGCCAAGATGATCTCTGGGGCAAGTTGATTTGTACCAACTTTAAGGTCTCCTTCATCCCTCAAGATGCTTCAACTAAACCGGTAAGAATAAGGTCGTGTGGTGGTCATGTACTGCAATGAATGCACCAGCTGTAAGCAGAAAAAGCGCTACCTGGCATGTGTAACAAAATAGCGAAGGATGAATGAATGACTCAAAGTGGTGTACTGTATGTATTCCCACTTCCATGTCTATTGTGCGTATGAAGTGGGAAAGAGGAAGTAAACTTTCCTGTTCTTCATTGTGAAGTAAGAACATGCGTCATTTCCACCTATGCTTCAGACTGCTGCAGAGATAATAAAGTGCAAACTGCTGAACCAGATTTTAATGGGTCGAGTCACATTCTGCTTTTTGTTTTGCCACTCAGAAGTTTCAGCTGTCCCACTTGCTGCTCGGAGAGCATGACATCCCACTGACATGTTTAGAGCACGTGGTAACAGGTAGGACTGGTCCCGACATTGGCCATAACAAATTCTTCCTTTTTTGTTTTAGCTTTTATCTGAGTTATCTGATCTACCCTCTGATAATAAGCGATGCCAGCAGTGTTTTGCATCTGAATGTGGATTAGCCTTGTTTTCACATTTCACTAATGGCTTACAGTGCAGATCTAAACTGAGCACAAAAGCAAAGACGTTGTAGTGATGAGGGGCTCTTGTTTCATGCTAACACACCGGGCTTTGTCTGATGTGAAAAATGCTATCAAGCCTCATTTTCGCTAACACCAGATTGTGTTTTCCAGTTGTATTCACAGCTCGACTTGCCTTTTCGGAATCTTTTTTTTTTTCCACATTTAATAAAAGATTCATCTTATATTTTTCCTCATTTCAGTGAACGATACAAAGGGGAAGAAGAAAGTTTTGGGCTCAAACCAAAAGCTGAAGTTCAACCCCACTGAGCTCATCCTTTATTGTAAAGACTTGCGGATCATAAGGTTCTGCTTTGATGAGGCCGGGCCTGAGAGTGCTAAAAAGGTAAATGATTGCTTCTACTTAGATCAGTGGCTCTTAACCTTGTTAGAGGTACCGAACCCAACCAGTTCATATGCACGTTCACCGAACCCGTCATTAGTGAAAAATAAAAATTTGATTTTTTACAAATTCAAGACATTAAAAAAACATATTTATTAAAAACAGAAAAAAGTAAATCAAATTACATGGCCCAAATATATATATTTTTAATTGTATGATGGATGTACTATCACAACAGTCACATGGTGACTACTGAGTGAACTAAATTTCCCGCAGCACTGATTGGACAAGCAATGTAACGTGATCATCTGCAGCCAATGATGGCCAAGCGGGCGTGTCATAACTAATTGACATGTTGAGTCAGGTATGTGTTAACCGACACGGCAGAGGTTCCATCGTACCCCTGAGACCGATTCACCAAACCCCTTGTACCCCTGAGACCGATTCACCAAACCCCTTGTGTTCGATCGAACCCAGGTTATGAACCACTGACTTAGATTCTTTCATCCCAGGTCACCTTTCATGTGGTCTGAAATCAATTTAAAAATTTGTACATTCGTATTATAAGAGTAACTCCCAGCCACAGATCATATTATTGCTCCTAGGATTTTGTCATCACTGTTGTCTCTGCCACCGTCTCGTAGTGCTTGTAGGTCATATTTTTTCCTGGTAAAGTCAAAGGAGAAAATCGTGTCAATTTTTAGTTGAGGCATCAGTCTGTTCGATTAGCTAATCGTGGAATTTAAAAAAACTAATTTTTGCTTTGGAAAACACCAAAGATTAAATCAAAATACTCCAGGAGAAAAACCTTTCGTAACATTAATTCTTGGAATTAGATTGCCCTGAACTACATTTATAATTACAAAATTGTCACCCAAAAAAATTGATTTGCGTTATCTACATTTTGAATATGGAGTACATTTTGAGACTTACAATAGTAAATCTGGAAGGATTGGGTGATTTTTACAACCAGGATTAGTGTGATAAGAGGAGACTCTAACTGAATTGTCTCAATAAGCAACTACCTTAGTCATGATATCATGATACTGTATTTAGCCTCTGTGAACTTTTGCAATGTTGAATTCTGTTCTGGCAGAGTATGTTCTTTACTCCAACATGGAAGTTCTAGAATAGAAATGTATTAGCCACTCCTCACTGCTGTGGATATTTAGGGACACAATGTTAGTAATTACAGTGTGAAGTTAAAAAAAAAAAAAAAAAAAAAAAAAATTGTCTGGCTCTTTTCCTCTTTACGACATATGGAATTCAGCCAACCTATAATAACTTCTTTTACTGAAGTAAATTACAGAGTCGGGTACTCCCTTACGCACAGACACACGCAGTGTTTTCTTTGGTGTCCTCATGCTTTTCACAGCTTCTCTACTGAATGGCCTGCTTTGTGGGACTCCTGGGCAATCCAGAGCAAAATGCTTGGTTCCCAGGTCACACTTGTTCATGTGTTGGAAGCATTTAAAATGCCTTCAGATGTTTTTTTTTGTACTCGAAGTGAAATGGTCATTAAAAAAAATCTTTCTCAGTTTGATTCAGTCATTCATGAGTAGTTCTGTTGTGCTTCTCTTAATGTAGGTTTGTCTCGCTATTGCTCACTACTCCCATCCAGCTGATCTGCATCTGCTCTTTGGCTTTGAGTATCAGGGGAGGCGGTACCATGAATCCAAAGGTTCCAAAAACACTCTTTCTTGTCATAATGAAATATTATAAATGTGTCTTCCTTATACATGCCAGTGAGATTGAATTCCTGCGTCTTTACTTTCCAGATGAGCGACTCAATGGGTCTGTCCGACGAGGAGGATTACAGACGCCCATTTTTGATCGCCGGTCTGAGTGGGATAGAGAGATCAAGAGAACGGGCGCCTCGGAGTGGAGAGTGTGTTCCATAAACGAGTTTTACAACATCTCCTCAAGGTTTGGGCTGCTGTTATTTTGCAAGTGCAATGAGCGTGAAGAAAAAGTATGATGGCAACTCCTAGAATATTATTAACTGTCTAAAATTCTCCCTGGTATGTTTTGCCAAGACGGTGTGTTTACACACTCAACCCATGCTGCTCATTTCATTAAATTTTCACTGTAATGCACGTCTCCATTTGACAGGAGGTGCCACTGAGTCCAGCGGTGACCTCATAGAGCTTGCATTGTAGTCATTGTTCACAGTTTTACTCGTGTGGATGTATTGTTTATTTCTTATTATTAGTAACTTGACACATTAAATGACTATGAACAATGTTACTTGATTGAGCTAACAGATATTTGCATGAACAACAAGTGCCTTTTGAGAGCATATATTTTGTGACTCATGGTCCTTTTTTTTTCTCCTGCTTCTCAGTCTTCCGGAGTACATTGTCGTCCCAGTATCTCTAGCAGACCAGGATCTAAAGCAGTACTCTATATTTCTAACTGGCAACCGCCTCCCAGTGAGTGTCATTTACACCTAACGTGCGGTTTGTCAAAAGATGAACAGGAATGTTTTTCCTTTTAATTCCTATCACTCCACCAAGTTGAGCCTTTGTTTCCTTTGTTGTAGCTTTGGTGCTGGAATCACCGGAATGGAAGTGCTCTTGTGCGCATGGCCAGTGTGTGTGACCCGGTCCAGCAGAGGAAGATTGAGCAGAGGTACCGCAAGGCCTAAGAATGCATAGCTAAGTGAACTCCACCCAATTCACTTTGCAACGAGCAGCAGTTTGGCAGATAGTGAACAATTCTAATTTATAGGGGTAGGGAGAGTTTTCACTGCTACCTGTGTTTTTTCCATTTATTTTTGTGGGTCCAATTTTGTAAAAACTTAACTCATACAGTACCAGCCATTTTCAGACCCATTAAAAAAAAAAAAAATCCTTTAAAACTCATTCAGTACCAGCCATTTTGAGATCCGTATTAAAAAAAAAAAAAAAAAAAAAAAGACTTTCAGTCTTGGGGGGAAAAAGCTAGGAAAAAAGAAAACCTAAGTATATGGGATTGAATGTGTGAAGTCTGAAAAGACATAAATATGTCTTTGGGAGTGAATGAGTTAAGAGACTTGAACCTCTTAATTGCCAATCACAGTTGGAAGATTGCAGTTAAACTAAACATAAAATACAGAGAAGTCTCAAACTAATTGTTGTTGTGGGCCACTTTGGAGTTACGTCTTCCCTCGGAGGGTCGTTATGACAGTGAAACCAAATAAATGTTTTGTCGTCTCATCATATTGTTACTTCTGCAGGTCAACTATACAACTAATAGTTTGTTCAAGTGAGTGTAAACAGGATAATACAATTATTGCAAAATCTCAACGTTATTTATTACACACTGACAATTTGACATTTCGGTACAGATTTTAGCAAGGATCATGGAAGTTGACACACATGATTTGCTTTCGCAGGCCGCATAAAATGATGTTGCGAGCCGGATTGGGCCCCCGGGCCTTGAGTTTGACACCTGCAGTGTATACCAGTAGTCCACGATATAAATATCCCTATATAGTGCGTAGGAAATGAGTACATTATTTCAAATACAGCCCAGGTTTTTCAGCAGTACAACTTTTTCAGTTCAAGATTAGACCTGTTTGAAAGAGTTCCGTAATCCACAGTGTGTGTTGTTCATTGTGCTAGGATCATCACTGCCATCACAAAGAGCCACCCACAGTGCAGTGAAGTCTTCACTTCAGACCTGGACAAGTGTCTGCCCAACATCCAGGATATCCAGAGTTCTTTCGTCAAAATCCGACAGATCTGCGTCATAGGCGAGCCTTGTTACTGGTTCCTATCTGAACACCAGAAGGAATTCCTCAACATTCTTGCAGTCGGTTTAGATTTCAGGGGTTCTGTTTTGATTGTGCGCAGATCCTTTTGAGGAGTCTGAGGAAAGGTGGCTTTCATCCATTGAAAACTCACGATGGCTCGAGTATGTCAGGTACGGAAACAAACTGCCAGTGTGTATGATAGCACCTCATGTACACTGTATAGAAACCCTCACGCAATTTATAATGTCAAACATTGTATTTTTAAGAATCACAAATGTTGGACCGTTTGTTGACTAAATTACAGTTGCGCCATTTAGCCTGCGCACTGTGATGGGCTGTTTGAATGACTGGTGTGAATGTTGGAACAAGATGTAAATACACAAATGCATTTTTTAAAGATCTAATCTGTGATTGCAGGGCCTTCCTGAAGCAGGCATCTGAGATAGTGTACCATTTGGATGGGAGGAATGTTTCAGTCATTCTCCAAGGTAAATTCTTCTGACTCAAAAGCAACACAAAGGTGCCTTTGAAATTTTCCCATTAACTCATTGATTCTCTGCTAGCCCATCGTAAAACAGTGGACTTTTTGACTTTTTTGGCTGTCAATGGCAGTGAATTTAAAAAAAAAAAAAAAACAACCTTGATGTCATCAAATTAGAAATGTTGTTCAAAGATACTGTATTGCGCACATCATTGGACTGACTCAATAGAAAAGTGTTCCTGCAAACAATTTGATGTTGTTCCTTCTGGTCTTGACAGAGGAAGAGGACCGTGACCTGAACTGCGTGGTGTCCTCCATGGTGCAGCTCATGGTTGACCCTCATTATCGCAGCCTTGTTGGATTTCAGGGTTTGGTGCAGAAGGAGTGGGTGATGGCAGGCCATCGCTTCTTGGACAGATGCAACCACTTAAAAAAGAATGACAGAGAGGAGGTATTTGCTTATTTTTACAAGGTAATGCACTTATCTTCTTTCAAGACATTAACACTGGTTATGCGTGTGTGTGTGTGTGTGTGTGTGTGTGTGTGTGTGTGTGTGTGTGTGTGTGTGTGTGTGTGTTTTTGTATGCCCCCTCTGCTCTTTCTGTTTCGTGTCTGTGTGTGTTTTTTTAAGTCCCCACTGTTCATTCTGTTTCTGGACTGTGTGTGGCAAATGATGAACCAGTATCCAGCTGCATTTGAGTTCACAGAAGCTTATCTGACAGTCTTAAGTGATAGCATGTGGATCCCACTCTTCAGCACTTTCCTCTTCAGTTCTCCTAAACAACGTGCACAGTACTTGATGGTGAGGATAAATAAGCATTTCTATTCATTGTAAATATCTTTCTGTGCAATTGGTCAGTGGTGTGTTCTTCGTTGTTATAAACTTGTTTGAACGTGTGTGCCCGTTTCATGACTGATAAAATACTCGGGTCGTAGTCAGACATTAAATTGTGTCTTTTCTGTAGGATTTTGCGAGGAATAAAGCCATCCCCCAAGGGGAGGACTCCGTTGTGTTCTTCCCTCCTGTGTGGGACTGGTCACAGCAATTCTCCACCAAAGACCAAACCCTTTTTAACAACCCCATGTACGTTGGCAAAGGAGCCGCATGTGTTCTCAATGGGGAAGTGAAAAGCTTTCGACGCACAAAGGTAACAAAGACTGCCTTTCTGTCTGCTGATTTTTCTTGTCTATCATACACTGATCAAAAGTTTGCACACAAATTCTGATTCAGTAGCATGCGTGTCCTCATGATTGACTGATTTACTGCACTCCCAGCGTTTAAGTGCAGGGGGGGTCATCACAACAAAGTTTGTGTATTTATCAATTTAAAAAATATATTACCTCGTCATCAACTATACCTGTTCTTCTTAAGGATTCATATATTAATTTAAAAGGATATATTTAATGCAGTGGTTTTAATCTTATCCACTTATCTCAAAAGCTTATTATACCCTGCTATATTCTCAGCATGTCATCACTTTTAACATACACATCCAGTGTTATTGAGACAAATTACTACCAAGCCAATCAAAACCACCAAGTTTAAGATTGCTCTAACAGACAATCCCACTTGTCATTGCACATACAGCCGTATAAGTGAGTGATTATACTTGAAATGTAGGTAACCCCACTATGCCATGGAATATGCAGAGATTCCAAGTGATACAGTTTGCTGTATTTTGTTATGGGCAGTTATAATGTATTCCGCTGTTCCCATGAGGTAAAAAATGTTTAGGAGATGAGACGTGCGATAGATGAACCGCCAGATTTCATTCTGAAGTTTGAGATAACAAGAAATGTTTCATTTCTTAATTTACTATTTTTTAAATAAATTCAGCTTTGCTAAATGACCATACTATTTGATTTACTTATTTTTGTCATTCTTTAAATAAAACAGGCAAAACGTTATTGTACTGGTATATTGAGCAATATTGCGCCAAGACATACTGAATGAAATAAAAACAATTAAAATGTCAATATCATGAGACTGTAAATTATTTAAAGAAAATATAGAAAAATATATAGTAAAAATATGAACATTTTGAGTCTTTCTGGTCGAGCATATTTGTTGTTTTTGCCAAAATGAATATGCTTCTAACCGAATAGCCAGAATGTTCTCGAAAGGAGATTACAGGCGTTGCCATCTCTGATTACATCTTCATGGATGTTTTTTACTCCCCTTCCAGAAATACGGCTCCGTCTTCCGAGGAGCCTCTGCATCTCTGCGTCATGGCTTGAAAGGCGGAGAGGAAGCCCTCACTCGACGAGGCTCTCTGGGGGCCGAGCTGAAGACCGACTTCTCACCCATGAAATATGTGGTGGAGAGCCCGTCGGAGCGCTATTTCAGGGAGTGGTTCTCTCGGCCCGCTGACCAGCAGGGCCTGTTGCTCCCCCTGCTCACGCCCTCCCACGTGGCCCTCTGGAAGCTCTACTTCCTCCGCTGGGTGCCTGAAGCCTGCATTTCCAAGGGGGGTTTCATCACTGCCTACCACAAGCTCTCCCAACTGGTGGACGAAATCGAGATGCTACAGAACCACCTCAGGCAGTACAAGGCACCCACCCCAAGCAACACGCCCCTCCCCAGCTCAAAAGGGACCACTGCTGACCAAAGGCGGATGTATTTTCAGGCCGCTTCCCCAAATGATTCGCCTCCAGAATTTCTTTCCTCCTCTTTTCCTTTCACCCCTGTAGGAAACTTATGTCGCCGCAGTATTCACGGAACCCCCATCAGTAAGTTTCTGAATGGGGCCAGGATCTGGCTCTCCACAGAGACGCTCGCGAACGACTCCCTCTGAGAATGGTCGGGATTTCATTTCGATCGCTGTTACCACTCTTAATGATGCAGACAACTATCTAAGAAAATAACTTTTTTTTTTTTTTTTTAGTTCTTCATAAGCTAAAATCTACAATGATGGTGCTTCAAATACTGAAGCAACAACTGGAAGAGCATCAAACAAAAAATAGCTCCATCAATCATTCAAATTAATAAAGCGAGAATGCAGAAGTACATCCTCCTATAATTGGCCAGTGACGTGCTACTGTGATGTGCGCTCATACTGTGAAAGAAAGGTTCGTCCCCCCCACTTAAATCGCTCTTAAAATTTTCTGAGCCGAGCTTCCAAGATCCACAGATCCTGTGCGGGATTGACCTGTGATGTCAGGCCGTGTGATGATCCTTCAGCAGACTCACAGTCCAGATTTTATTGTAGGAACAATGATGCGTTTCACTGACACTGACTGATTCCAAATGTAATGTGCACCCTCCAGGAAATATGATGAGATTGCATCTAACTCTTAATTTGGGATTTTTTTTTTTTTTATGTTCTTAATCCAGAGCATCATACAATATAACACTACTAACTGCTCTGCTATGCCAAGTGGTGCAAACAGAATGCGTCCGTGTGCGCGTTTGTTTGTCCTCCCACAAACTTAATGCTGTCTGCTTACAAATTCTATCACTTGTCTGGCATTTTGCTGAAACAAATAACTGTGGTGCTGATTTGAGATCACTTAAATCTGTGGTAAATTTATAGACTCTCAGAAAAGTTTTATCAAGAACTAATAAGGTCTTCCTTTTCAAAAAAAGGAAAGAGGACTCAGAGCAATTTTTAGTTTTCTTTACAAAGGCTCCCTCATGTTTTGTAACTGCTGAACCAAAGACTGGCTGGTAAAAACGAGTAAATGGTTCAGTTGTCTAAAAGTGGTGAGAAGCTTGGAGTGAGACTCTTAAGATCAGGGGTGTGGAACTTGCGGCTCAAGAGCCATCCAATTACAAAATAAAACCTCAATAAAGACATTAAAACCGCAAATGCTCAAATGTGAGATAAGTAAGTGTATGCTTGTTTATTTTTGCCCTGTTTCCCATAGCCCTCTAAGGACTTAATACAAACGTCAGTGGCCCCCAGATAAAGGGAAAAAGGTTCCCCACCCCTGATATTAGCGAGCAGAGTGACACATTTTAACCTAAACGTAAGATTCCTTGGCAATAACTGAAATTGTCTTTCAAGTGGCGTGAGTGCTGCGTTTGCCCTACAAAAATGCTATTAATTGCACATTTCACCCAATTTATGGTTCTTAAGGAGGCTGAACAATAGATTTGGCAGTTTTTTTTTTTTTTTTTTTAAGAATTTCTATGTGCTTGAAATTGATATTTTTCGAGTTAATGGTACTTCGTCTCATCTTAATTTTGACTATATATTTTATGGAGAGATATTTATATGATGTTATCGTCCTTTGCTGATTCTATGAAGACTGTGTTCACTGTGGCACAGTTGGATGTGCCAGCAGGTGTATTTATTCATATTATGCAAATGTTCTCTTCAGGGAGACGTAATGGCTACTCTTGTGCCTTTTGGGAAGACTTTGTAACAATGCTCTATATATCTGACCTGTCTACTTGTGTTCATTTTAATGGCGTCTTAAACCTTTAACAGGTACTGCACTGAGAAGGGTTTTCCTGGGAGAAAAGAGGGCTAAAATGTACCATTAACCAATCAATACAGTTTATTTTCAACTGAGGTCTTGTCTTTTTTTTTTTGTTAGTTTGTTTTTTTAACTCAATTGTATTTATAGAGCACTTTAAAACAACCATTGCTGTATACAAAGTGCTGTACATGGAGCAAATATATATACTGTACAACAATAAAAAAAAAACTAAGACAGGAGAAAGCACAAAACAGTAAAACTAAGATCAAGTCTGAGTCATGCCGAGTCAAATGCCAAAGAATACAACTCATGAAGTTTAACTGGATAGGGTTTTATGGCTGCCTTTATTCACATTATACGCTACATGGGCATAGTGCATTCTATGGTCACCTTTCTATATTGGTCATTGGAAGTTTTACTCAAATAATCCAATAAAACTACATACCATTGTTTTGTTTTGGCCAAAGTTGTCAAATGTATAGCCTTCAGACTAGATAAGGTTGAACAAGTATATGATTTGGTGACTAAATGTGAATTCAAACCTTTTGTCAAATTTTAAGCAAAGTTAAATAGGGATACAACGAGTAAAAAGCATTGGCCACTAATTATGTGTGAGTAAAAAGCATTGATCAATCAGTATGTGCCCTGCAGTACTGTATTTGGACAAAGCGGATGGAGCGCCTCGCCTCTGCTTTGATGGTTTGCAGTGTTGTGTCCAAGGACCGGCAACCCGAGGCCAAGGCCAAGGCCAAGGACTTGCCTCCGAGGCCAAGGCCAAGGCCAAGGACTTGGAAAATTTTCCGAGGCAAGGCCAAGGCCAAGGACTTGAAAAATTTTCCGAGGCCAAGGCCAAGGACCAAGGACTTGCTTCCGAGGCCAAGGCCAAGGACCAAGGACTGTCCTCATGATTTGCAACACCCCTCCATCATAACCCTTTGCACTCCCTAACGCTTGAATGAAGTGATTTTATTCAAAGAGTAGAACAGTCAGGGTACGTGTTATTTATACTGAGAAAAAGAAATAAAATCATATGACATACATTTATGAATTAATGTTTTAGTGCAGTAGTTTCTTAATATGAAGTAAATCAACACTCAACAGGCATGACATGGCACGGAACACAAGTTGAGAAATGACTTTGCATAGAAGTCAATCACTGACTGCAGAAAAAGCGGTAATCTCTCAGTGATCATTTTACAGTTTACCTGCAGCGAGTCCCAGGGACTCACTGATCAGAAAAGTATGAGTCCCATTATGCATTGAGAGAGTCCCAAATTTCAAATTCCGAAATGGTCTACTTATTCAATTGCATATGATA
>NW_017805824.1:1059562-1088023 GCF_001891065.2 Hippocampus comes
CCCTTTTAAAGCGCCAGCTTAATCCATCAATATGCGTTTCACTGGATGGAATTTATTTGATTCCTTCGTGGTTTTTGCGATCCTCGGTCACACTTTATACCTGTGGACAAGGGATTCGAGGCTCTAATCCCTCATTGTGTCCGAGGACCGGCAACCCGAGGCCAAGGCCAAGGCCAAGGACTTGACTCCCAAGGCCAAGGCCAAGGCCAAGGAATTGGAAGGCCAAGGAATTGACTCCCAAGGCCAAGGCCAAGGACCAAGGACCGACCTTCGGTCCTCGAGCCGGTCCTCGAGGCCAAGGACCGGCTCGAGGAACACATCACTGATGGTTTGTCACAAGGCAGTCATGCCTCCCAAAAAGCACCCTCTGCTTCTCTCAGCATCTTAATCTTCGAAACCGAAAAGTCATAAGAAAGACATCCTGTAAAATTTGCTGCATTATTTTGGCAGATGGGGAACACTTCTTCCACAAGGAAGCTTCATAAACATAAAACACAAGATTAACATGTATTAAAAACAGCAGTGAATAAAGGTACATAGGCACTGCTGCACCAAATGACGGCTAATATAATACTAACAGAGATACATTCTTTATCTTCTATGAAGAATGACATGCAGCTTACTGAGGCCCCTGGTAGTCAAGGTATACACACCAGAATGAGCAGCACAATGTGCATGAAATTAGTTTCATTCTTTTTCATTGTATTTAATGGTGTCATTACTGTATGTTTTTATAAAGTAATATAGAGTGCTATATTTCTTAAAAACACGATGTTTTCTGGGTGGTGGCAGAGCTGGAAGAGATTAATGGCACTTCCATTCATTTCAAGAAGGAAACATGACTTGAGAAACATGTATGGCGTTACCTGCGTGGTCACAGAATAAATTGAATTTGCATCAATAAGCACTGCTGTATTTAATAAAATATCCACGTTCATTATAAATATTACATTTTAATTGTTAAAAATAAAGTATTTAATAGAGGCTACACATTTAAACATTTTTTTCTCACCTAATCTAATGACTGCGATAATTAGTGTGACGCCCAAACACGCGGGGTGTGGCAACTGTGGATACTGTATACAGTATTTATTTTTGCCAATTGAAAAAAATTTGTAACCGTTTTACGTGAAAAACTCTTATTGTCTTAAATGATAATTGACACCGCCTCAATTTTTTTTTTTCAATACAACTGAGTGCGTGTCAATTGTTCGCGGTATTTCGCTATTTGCGAGCCAATCCAGTCACGATCCCCGCGAATACCACGAGTCCCTCATTACAGCAACCACAAGCTGATAACAATTTAAACTACGAATGGAAAACGTGATGTCATGTGAGTCAACCTAAATAACGTTGTCGATTTCTGACTGAACTGTTAGTTTGAACTATAAAAGTGCAACGGGGCATCTAAATGTACTAAGACACAAAAACATGAGTCACTTGTAAGGCGATAGCATCATCCTGATGACGTCATCTGTGAGCGCCTCCGCTGGCCTTCGAGATGGGCTCGACTTCTGAGCCTTGATTTTTGTCACACATCGCTCATCCTCTCTCCTTATTTCCAACCCTCAGCAAAGTCCTTCCGCGATGACAATTGGAGGTAAGTCTGCTTTACTCCCCTACGTCGCCGTTCCCAACAAGAACACAGTGCGAGTTGCCGCGGCATTTGTGAAGCGATAGGAATCGAGCAGGAGTGGAATTGAGTGAGCTAACAGCCTTAGCCGAGCAGCTAACTAGCCGGAACCAGTGGAACGCGACACGAATAATGAATAATAGGCCTACGAACTCCACTTTTTAAACACCAAAACGCTTAATCGCACTAAACGCTTGAAAGGATGCAATGTAACGTGTGATTTTCGTTATATTAAGTGCTCGTTAAACGCACCCACTAGTAGTTAACGGTGAACAGTGCCTGTGCTGTGTAACGGAGTTCGAGTGACTTTTGGGCTCACTGAGTGTTCCCAGTGAGAACCAGGAAGCCCATCGATGGTATCGTTGGAACATTATTCCTCACACAGATAACTGACCAAACTCACGATTAACTTGTGCCCTTCCCACGAATACGCTGCTAGTTTGTACATGATGACATCCTCGTTTAAAACGATGCGGCTCTGCTTAACATAGCTGGAATATGTCATTGTTGTTTTCGAAGTGTACTTGGAAATCCGTCATGTTATGGGACGTGGTCACATGAACGGAAAGGCTTTGAGCAGTGATGTGATATTGAATTTATGATGTGATTAAAAAAACGAAACTCATGGAAATCATCTGAGTATCTTTAAAGCATTAATTTTTCTTTCGGTTTATAGCTCTATATAGGAGATGTTGAGGAACCTTACAGCCACGTGATTGTAAAAATATGGAAAGGCCATGAGCATTTTGTCACTATGCTTGATATCCACATAAGACAGTGCACCTACAAGAACAAATGTCTATGTGTATAAACATTTTCCTCACTACTCCTGCTACTTTTGACCAACTCAAATGTAATTAAACCTTACTTGTAAACAATTGAGCTGTACTTGTAACTCCTAGGCCCAGCTAGTTGGTAGGTGTCACACACTAGTAACCTGCTGGACCCGAGCAAAGTGCTTACTAGTAATTTTGTGTGCAGAAATCTAAATTCTAAAGCAGCTATTTTGAAAGCCGTTGAAACATTGATTTGATATCCTTGAAATCCCACTTAACGTCTATGTACTAGTATGCTCTTTGTCTTCATGAGTAGGACAGTTGCATGTAACAACTGAGGCAAAACTGCACTAGTTGATGTCTGAATGCTACTTGTACTACCAGGGAAGTGCAAGATGTGTCACATATCCACTAATAGAATTCAGAACAAAGCCATTTGTGCATTTATTAGTACCGGTAGTTGTTTTTAATTCATTATTCAGCACCCCAGTCGGATATTCTATAAATGCTTAAACTTGAAGCCAGAAAGCTGTTTGAGCATTTGTTCGTTATCCTTGATATCCATCTTAAATTCCACTGTACTGCTGTCCTCATTAGTAGGACAACTTGTTGTTGTTGTTGTTAGTGAGCCAACACTTGCATTAGTTCAGATCTGCACAACATTTGCGCTTCTGGTAACGACGTGCATGACTCAATGTTAACTGGTAGTTTTTTTTTTTTTTTTTTTTTTTTTACGTCATTAGTCGTACCAATGTCATTCTAAACACAAACAAAGCACCAGAAACATTATGATAAAACACACTAATGCTCACATTGTGTAATAATAACCATTTGTTTATCCATCCATCCGTTTTTACTTTAAACTTTCTTTATTTGGGCCTGAAATTTATTTTGTGCTAAAAAATGAAGACATTTGTGACTGCGGGTGCACTCGTGATGGATTCAAAGTTAAATACCAAATGTTGTTGATGATAAGACGAGATAATCGATTTTGTGTGATCCTTCTGAAGAGAGCAAAATGTGAACGGTGAACATAATGTTGTTCATCTGTGGAATTCTAAGTCAAAGTACTAATAGAGGTACGACAAGCTAGTGTACCTGGTCAGTTACACAGCTGTTACAGTACATAAGATAAGATAACTTTTATTTGTCCCACACTGGGGAAATTTGCAGTCAAGACATGCTCATTATTGCATGTGATAGAGAGCAATATTGTTCGTAAAAATGATTGTGTAGCATTCAGCAGTCCAAATGCAATATTACAGCCTCTGAATTGTGATGCTTTACTTTCACCAAAACAACTGCAGCATTCTAAAATAGGACTTTTAACCTAATAAGCTGATGGATTTTTTTCAACAAGACAAATGATGACTTCAGTTGTACCTTTTTTCTCAAGTCAGTTGCTAGCATAAATAGTTATTACATCCTTCCTATATGTCCTGATTATCATATCAATAACAGAGTGATGAAAAGGAGAGTAAGTGGCTGCAGTTCAGATCTGGTGCAGAATTGTTGTCTTTGTCTTTGAGGATAAACAGCTGTGCCAGCACTCCAACAGTGACATCATTGTGACAGCATCATCTTTTACTGACCATGTATGATTCATTCCAAACCCCAAATTAAATAAACATACATGGCAATTTTCCGCGGATCCGCGGAAATCCGCCGTTTTATTTCTTAAATTGATCATTTTTGTGAATCGTCTAAATCCGTTGAGAAAATTTTAGGGACGGTCAGGTACCTTATCGTCGAGTTTTCACGAGCTCTCCCGAACAGTCTCTCCGTTTTCCGTTTGTAAACAGCCCTGCGATTGGACGTGTATGAAAGCTTCAACTAATCAGATCACTGAAGGCATTATTTGTTGCGGAAGTCTTAGCTCGATTATAAACGGCCCAGCGATTGGTTAACTACAAGCGATTGGACCAATCAAATTGCATGTAACATATTGTTTTACCTGATTCATGGCGGCCTGTTCGTCTCGCAAATTCATTGTTCTGGGATCGTTTTGAGCGGAATTATGAAATTTTTGACGAAAGATCAGGAGTCTTTAATCCTAGAAATTGACTCAAATGTCAAGAATAAATTCCGATTGGACTGGCTTGACAGAAAAGTCACTGTAAAGGTTAAAATTGGTTCCAAGTTCGACGAAGTTACAGAAGCTCTTGGACAATTTTTGAAGAAACCAGACGTAGCGCTTATTGTGTGTATTGGAGTGACTTAATTAACTATGGCTCCCGTGGATGCATGGCACTGACAGATCATGCAACAAAAGTGAAAAAACATGCCGACAAAATCGCCATTCGACGGAGCAATTATTCTTTGGGATCGGCATTTTTCAAACAAACTTAGTCAGCGGATACAACTAAAGACGTTACGCGCTGGGGTACTTTGGCTGAACCAAGCAACGAAATCTGCTCCACTGACGCCCCTCGCCGATAGACAGGTACACTCCGAGGTACATACTTTTTTATTCAAATATACGAGGATGATAGTTTCAATTTTATTTGGTATGCATTTGTAGCAACAGCATGATAACATTTATTTGTTTTGAGTTGCGTTTTATATTCATATTGATAATTCACGTTTTGTCTTGGATAATAAAGCACGGTTAGGCATAATAAATTGTATGCATAATAAATATTCACTATCACTGTATGAGGTAAAAATCAACAGCTTTTTATCACATTTACACAACACTTTATGAATACAAGTCATGAACAAATCTTAAATATGGCAGGGAATGTGTTTACTTTTTTAGTTTTGATTTTGAGCAACAAATTTGGAGTTACATCTTGGTGCTCACCAGGAATGCATAGGCAAAATTGCACAAATTTTCACTTGAAAATCTTGGGATTTTTTTTTGTTCAATTTTCAAACTGTGTAAATTTAATACACTTCATCTTCAGAGTGTTTAGTGCCACTTTTGTAAGTAACCACGCCCCCGTCCAGGCCACGCCCTCGTCCAGGCCACGCCCCTTCCGATTTTTTCATCACTCGCCATTGCCATGTATGAATAAAGTCATCTGAGACAGCCATTTTGTAAATGTACCCCCAGAGAAGACATGATTTTGTTCTCCCGCTCATATGTGCTTTGTTTTGTTCTCAGGAGAATTGCCAGCGGAAGTCAGCCCGGGGATTTCAGAGCTGGTGCCTGCGTGGCCCGACTGGCTTGCGAGTGTCTGCCCCTGCGGCGTTCAGTGAATTTACTTTGTCGGACTCAACGTCGCGATGAAACCAGCTCAGGAACGCAACCAGGAGTGTCTGCCACCTAAGAAGAGGGACCTCCCTGTTCGTAACTGTGGCGGCACTGCAGGGATACCAGGAGTGGCGTCTACCATTGAAAGAGGAGGAGGAGGTGTGGGTGCCAGCGGTGGAGGAAGCGCTGTTGCAGAGGATGAAGTGGGCTCCATCTCGAACTGTGCAGCCAACAGTGACTCTCAGGGAGGTCCTCCGTCCGGGGAGTGGCTGCGAGCTCAGCCAGGACTTCACTACGGCGTGGACACTTCTGAGGGCATATCAGCAGTGCCAGTAGACCAATACAGTATGCTTTATAAAGTGGCTCTACCGTCTGTTACATATTCGCCCACCAGTCCTCACACAGTGTTAAGCCACATCTCTCCAGCCTACACTGTTCACTCGCCCCTCCTGCAGCATCCGGGCCTTCCGTATCCTCCTCTGGGCTACACGCAGCTCCCTCATTCCTCCCTACAGTTCGTCAGCTCCCCGTATGCGGCGGTACCGTACGCTTTGCCCCCCGGCTTTGTCCCCGGTTCGTTAATTTCACCTTCAGCGACCATCTCTCAGGCCCATGCCGTGTCGCACCTTGTCCCTTACCAGCCTGTCATACAAGAAGGTGTGGTCTCCCCACCTCCTCAGGCTCAGGTAGCCACTCATACCTTTGCCAAAGTTTCTGCATCCGGCAGCGTCCCGCTGATGCTGCCGACAGAGCAGGCCGCCCAGCAGCAACTCGGCGCTGTCAGTGTCTTGTCCGGCGCAGAGCTCAGCTCGCGGGGCATGCCGGTCTTCTACCATCCTCAGGGTGCTGCCAGAGCCGCCGCCGCCTCCAGGGACACCCACAGTGTGCATCAGGAAAAGGAGCCAGAGATAAATGGAGGGGATAAGGACCGCGGGGGCAGGGAGCTTGCGTTGGACTCGCTCTACCCCATCAGGAACACGCGAGTACAGCAAGTAGCCGCCCTACCCGGAGCGCACGAGACCAACCAGAAACGCAAGCTGAGCTCACCCGGCCATCGCAGCACTCCAGACAGTGACCTCGAGGTGAGTCATCTAAAACAGGCATCCATTATGACACAGACTTCATTCTCAACTTTTTTGTTCAGATACAGTAATCCTTTATTCGTCATTATTTTAACTTCTACATGAAATGCATCCATTCACTTTCTGTGACGCTTGTCCTCATTAGGGTTGAAGGGGGGGATAGCATGTCCTAGCTGTGTTTGAGTGAGTACACCCTGGACTTCAGTCTCCAATGAAACTAATAGGCATGCAGAGTAATTTGTTAGCCCAAAAGGTTGAAGCAAAATCCCTACCCGGAAGCTTTGCACAGATAATTTTTCCACATAGAGGAAGTGCTAATGCAATCACATGCACCCTTCTGTGAAGGAATAGATTGGTACGTTGGTGGCAAACCAGGAGCAAAGATTCAGTAAAAGACAGATAATCCCCAAAGTTTGAGATAATATCACACTTTACAAGGAAGATGATGTATAATATGCACCACAGGAACAACTCTATGATTCCCAACACAAGGTAACACATTGATGTTAGGTGTTTTTGTATAATCTGCCATCGAATCAGTCAATGATAGACAGAGCCGCCTTTACACTTTTAATGGCTTTGTTGAACACATAATAAGCTGCGTCGATTGGCACAGATGAGCTGTTGATGGCCACAAATCAACCCCAGTCTCTCAGCATGCAGATGGGCTAACACATTGATATATCTCTCTGGGCTAGGGTAAAATAGTTTAACAGTCAGCCAACTCTCCATGGGGATTTGTTGACGCCCACGTCACTCACCAGGCCAGACACTACCTATAAAAGCCTTACACAGTCAGTAACAGATATGAGAGTAGATCTAATATGAGGATGCCAAATGGACATTTATTCTTTGTGAAACCAGGAGGGTAATTGAAAACTGTTTTTTTTCATTTACAATATAGACAGAGGCAATTTAGCTTCAATGTCTTTTCCAAGGACACTTTGACAGCAGGCAGTGAAAGCCGGGATTTTAACCAATGACCTCCTCTACCAACCGCTGTCCGATGACATAAATATACCCGCACCTCACCTGCTTCTGTTATTGTGCTTAATAATGCAAAATAATTTTGTATTAGATTACTCAATTCATCGACAGGATAAATGGTTGAATACTCTATTCTACTTTTGGGGCATATTTGTTCTCAAGAATGTTGCTTCTAAATGGTCTCACCTTTCGTGCTGTACAAGTTGAATACGTTTTAATTATTGATGTATTTTTTTTCAATGTTGTTCCAGGTGCAGCAGGTGGTTGGCAGTTTGACCTCCTCCTCCTCCTCGTCCTCCAACCAAGATGTCAGCGGAGGGCGTAAAGAGGTCTCCTTTGCCCCCATGAATCTGTCGCAGAGTATGCAGCGAGCCAGAGATGTCCACGGAGAAAACCCGGCTCTCGCTTCTGGCCAGTCCGGGTACCTGGTCCAACCTGTAAGCTACGGTGAGCCCAGAGTGAGTGGACTGCAGCAGCAGCAAAAACAACATGCAGGTCCGCCGTCCCACGCTGTCATGCTAGCCAATGGGCAGCCGATGCGCGTCCCTGTGGAGTATCACCCACAACCTCAGCAACAGGCCAATGACAGCTCTCCTAAGTCCTCCCTTAAAGCCTCAGATCTTTCAGGCCGGGCGTGCCTCCCGGAGAGGGCCGTGGGTGAGCCGGTCATACCTCAGCAGCAGCCCCCCGCTGAGGTGACCCAGGTCTTAGCTCCAAGCACTGTCCCCGGACCAGCCACTGCCAACCCGTCACACTTCATGAAGGGCGCCATTATCCAGCTGGCCACTGGGGAGCTGAAGCGCGTGGAGGACCTGCAGACTCAGGACTTTGTGCGCAGCGCCGAGCTTAGTGGGGGTCTGAAAATCGACTCAAGCATGGTGGTGGACATTCGCGCCAGCCAGCAGAGGCCCGATCTCGTGACGCTGCACTTTACTGTGGGGGAGCAGCAGAGCAAAGTGACCATTGATGTACCCCCGGAGCACCCTTTTTTCGTGTTTGGCCAAGGCTGGTCATCCTACAGCCCGGACCGCACAGCACAGCTTTACGGCCTGGCCTGCCATCAGATGCAAGTTGGGGATGTGTGCGTGTCCATCACACTGCAGCAAAAAGCCGCCGTGCAACACCATCACCCCCAACAGCAGAATGTGGCTAGGACTTTGAGCAAAAGCGCTTCTGCGTCTGAACCCGTTCAGCAGCTCATGGGGCCGCCCGCCCCGCAGCACTCGCGTCCTCAGACTCATTTCAGGACAGAGCGCATGCACAGAGACAGGCAGAGGGAAGCAGAGAAAGACACGGCGGACAAGGAAGAAGCCACACACCACCCCGAGCCCCACGTCAGACCGAGTCGGACCTCGGGCGAGCACCCCAGGAGTCAGAGCGGCTACCAGTTGCACACGGATGCCTCTGCCTTGGCGGGTGCCGCCATGGGGGCCGTGCTGGGTGCTTCTCAGAGGCGCTGGTCCTCACCTGGCCTCCAAAGATACAGTATGAAGGGAGAGCATGGCGCCTGTCCACAGATCAGCACCTCTGGACACATCCGGCCCTCCTTTATCCCCCAAGAGGTCAAACTGTCCATCGAAGGACGCTCCAATGCAGGGAAGTAGCAACGCCGGTCTGTGGAAATTAGGGCTGAACGATTAATCGAAATTAAACCGACATCACACTGATTTAGAATGCATTACAGTCGCATTCTACAACATTGTTTCTAACTTACCATCCACAGTCATGGTTTCGTGGAATGAACTGCACACACTGCAACCTTGCCCAACATACTCATTCTACAAGATGGAACAAATCTATGTCAATAGCAATATTTAGCTCAGATTTATTTACTAGATAATGCTTTTTGCTGTTTGCTTTTCTTAATTCCCCTTTCCGATTGGCTAGCTAACAGTCAATTAGAGTGATCAGTTATCACAGACACCCAATGCCATTTTGCATATACAATTTGGCAAAAACTGCTCACCGATTAACAGTTTATTTTTTCAACCCATCTAAGAAGCACAATGACTGGAAAAAGCAATTTCTTAATCCTTCACATGCACAAAAACGGAACTGATCGACTATCTAGTCGCAATTGGTAAACAGAAATAATAAACACACATTACCTGGGAGAGATTTTTAAACAGTTTTTTATGACAGAACTTTACCTGTCCAAAAATTAAAAGCACATGAAAGTACATCTATATTACCACAATTTTATCTACCACCTTTTTATAGAAGGAACACATTTTGCCCAGAAGTAACATCAACATACACGAAACACAGCACTAACAAAAACAATTCAAGTTTCATTACATTGGAAAAAAATGAAGGTTGAGGGTTAACAAAAATTGCCATGAAAATCTGAGCAAAAAAATATTCACGGGTAAAGTTCTGCAGTATAAACAATTGAATTTGCCCCCAATCATTGGGTTATCATTTTAAATACACGAGATAAGGACCTTGAAAAACTAATCTCATGTTAAATTGCAACCACAATACTTTGGAATTGCAATTAGATTGTATTCCAAAATCGTTCAGCCCTAGTAACAGCTGTGGAGGAGACCTTTTGCGGATGGAGAAAAGAGTGAGAATGTAGCCTGAGAATGTTGAAGATTCTTTGCACATCCAACTGAAAAAAATATCTATATCTGTATCTTGTTCTGGCTCCACGTCACTCGCCCTAAGGGAGAAGTTTGTAGTTTCCAGGAATAGTCCTCGTACACTGCATTTCTCCTCCCTCTGTCACCACTTCCTCACTGGAGGTCACCACCTCTTTTGGGAACGCCCCGGCTTCCTGATTGGAATGCACTTGGACGACTCCAGCTTGCGTTTGGAGCCCTCTAATCTTGAATCCATTCCTGACGGCCGGCGTCTGTTGCGCGACGCTGACACACGAAGCACAGCGCGTTCCGTCGCTCGTCTTACAATCCAACTTGTGAAGAATCAATCACGCCCTCTTTTTGTCCACTAACACCTCCGTGTGTTTATGTCTGTCTATGTGTGCTTAAGTACAACAAACTGGAATCCGTGCTTTATTCATTCCAGTATCGTCAGCGAGTCCACCCTACCTACTCATCTCCTCGATGAACCACAGAGACCTCCTTAAACAGCAGACTGTGACCTTGGGGAATGACCCAGAGAATCACGTTTGCCTTTGTCTCGAGTCTGCGCATTTACCAAAATTTAAGCAATAGAGCCCGCAGCGGGGCCATCCTCATCAGATATTTTTCCAAAAAAAGCCCACCTTGTCTCACCCCAACTTAAATATTGATGCACTATTTCCATCCTCCATTTTCTAAGCTTGTTGATTCCCCATCTCGCTGATGTTTGATCACATTTTTGTATTTTCCTCTGTTTGTCCGTGGTTAATTAGTCACCAAACTTTTGTCTCACAGCACGCGAAGGGAATATGCTTGGAAAACTGACATGCGTTCAAAAAAAAAATCTGTTTACAAATTAGCCAAGATGAATGCTGCAGTTTCCTCCTGCTCACTGAAGATGTAAGTGCAATTAGAAGACACGGAAACATGCAAAGGTTTTAGTAATTAGGCAGCACATCATACACGCAGAGACATTCCGACTAAAAAAGTACGACTTCCAACTGGCTGTTTCGCTTTGTGTTGAGCAGCAAATATTTAAGTTAAAATGTCTGGCCTCTGGCCTCATCTAAAAAAAAGTAATCTACAGGGTGTCTCTTAAGTCAGGACACTTTAATATTTTAAGTTACATTTCCAACATTCCATTGAATTAGAATACAGTGTTGCCCACATATTCACATTTTTTTTCATGGGAGTAACCTACCCTCTAACAAAAAAGTGGTGCTTTGGTGGTATCTTTGTGCCAAGGAACTATGTTGAAGCGATGGTAGGCGTTTCCTTTAGTTATGACATATCCCTATCTAATAGAAAAATGTCGTGCTTTGGCACCATTTTGGGATCAAGGAACTGGTAAATGGGCTGTCACTTACAGTACAAAGCGCCTTACACGGTTTCCTTATTTACTTACTGATGACGCAACATAAAGAGCAACTGGGGGTTCAGTGTCTTGCTCAAGGACACTTAGACAAGGTGGCAATGGCCAGGGATTGAATCCTGAACCTCTGGGTTGGGAGACGACCCCTCCACCACTGAGTGTGGTGTGCCAAAAGTAGTGCTGAGCCATCGTCTTGTTGCATATATGGGCAATTCACCAAGTACTCAAATAGTAGGGGGAAACACCGTATTAACGTCTTTTATATAATTTCCAACATTTGTTAGGCAAATTGTTGATGCCTTTTGCAAAATTCAGGTAAACTCAATGCAATAACTCAACATTGCTGTCAGTTATATGTCCCGACTTCAGGGACGCCCTGTATGAGTGATTTTGATGCTATTTGCAATACGGCTGCCTTTTTTTTTTTTTTTTTACTTACACACGCCGTCTTCTATGCAGTAAACACAGCAGGACCGCTCAGCCGATTGCTAGTTTGCTCTGCCGTTCTTCTCTCCGCTTGTCATTGTGGATGTTAAGCAGCAGCTGGGCAACCAACCTGCACTAGAATACGTGCTCTCGCTTGCCATGCAATTCTGAAAACAAATAAAACCTCAGAGGAACTCTTCAGAAGAGGCCAAAAAAAATGTTTTAACCCGCATATGTTCGTAATATATAGTAATAGTGTTCCCAACCTTTATTCAAGCATAGCACATTTTCTGAGAAAGTTCTCACAGTACACCATCAAAAACAAAACTCACAAGTATACTCAACTCACAGAAACTTAAAGATGTCGGGCTGGGGGGGGGGGCAATTACAGTGCACTAAAACCTTTAGAGGTGACCTTAATATGACCTCCAAAACTTTGAATGTACATATCCAACAATTGTTGGAAATGTTTCAGAAGCTCAATGACAAAAATCTCTAACAGGTTTTTGATCCATGAATGGATCGATACATTACCTGGTTCCATTATAATTGGACATCAAGACACCTTGAGCAGTGATTCCCAACCTTTATTGAACCAAGGCACATATTTTAAGTTCGACAAATCGCACAGCACACCACCAAACAGAATTGTCACAAAAAGAGGATACATAAGTCATAAGTCAATTTCATACTTTTTGCCATCAAAGTTGCTGGCATCGATAGGACAAAGATACATTTAATTTTTATCAATAAATAAATTGTATCACCAATGAAGTAACATTTGATAAGTTCCCGCAGCACACCGTTAGAGCTCTCACGGCACACTGGTTGGAAATCACTGTTTCATCTGAAATTTTCTTTGACAGAGGGGGCGCGCAAAGTCCCCATACGAACGCCAATGATTTATATGTCAATAGAAAATAATTTTTAATGCCAGGTTTTTTTATTTGGTGGGCAGCAGAAATATCACCCTGCGCTGCCACATATATCGCACATGCCAGAGTCTGCCACTAGTTTCGAGGTCCAATTAAGTTCACTTTTCAAGTGTGTTAACTTTAATTAACTTTTTGTGAGTAGAGTATACTAAAATTATGGTGATGTCGTCTTCGTTTACTTACTGTGTGAAATGGGCCTGCTTAGCTGAAAACAAATCTATTCTGTTATGTGAATGACGGCTGTATAAATGGAGAAACGGATACATTGTTTCTGCCATCTATGCATTGTTGTCACAAAATAATTTTGGAATCAATATATAGAGTAAGCTCAATATGATTTAAGGCCATTATGCAAACAGGTTTATGAAATTGTGATTTTTGCAAGACTTTGGAAAAACCAAACATAGGCCCGTTCGGAAAACGTTTCCCCACCCCTGATTTAGTGTCAACAATCACAAGGTATTCATCCCATTTCAGGGCGCGAGCTTTGCCGCCTCTATCTTTACCTTTTGGCCACCGGGGGCGCTCTGTTATGTTGTTGTTGTGCCACGCCAGCCTTTTTTTTTTTTTTTTTTACTTGTGTTGACATGGCTGACGGTGTGTTGCTGTGAGTACTTGCACTAAATATCCCCTTCTTGGCAGTGTTGTCGCTGTCGTTTGAAGAATCGCAGGGCCAAAAGTCCTTTGCGCATCTATTCGAGATCCTGAGGTCTATGTACTAGAATGCTATTTGTCCTCACTAGTAGAACTTTGGAATACAAGTCAGACAAGTCCAAGGTACTCGGGAAGAAAAACTGCACACCAGTTGACATCTACATGCTACTAGTCAAGCGCTAAATGTTCGGAGAATTGTATTTGAAGATTTATATTCTTGCTATTTTTTGTTCGGTGTTCTGTAAAGCGCTTTGTTACCGCTGCAGCTGTTCTGAAAGCGCTATATAAAGATGTATAAAGGTCAAAATAAGCTATTCGAATCGTCTTTGAATCTAAATCTGCTTTCTTTTTGATAATTTGACATTATTTCCAAGATATTACTCAAGTAAATATCTGTTACATACTTTGTAAAAAAAAAAAAAAAATGGGATTCATTGCCGCTGTGGAAAATTGTGCGACTAATTTGTTGAAAAAATTTTAATCGCTTGACAACACACACAATTTATATATGCGTTTTATAACGTTCCTACTCTCTAGCACGCGAGTACAATCTTGAAGTTTCGGCCTTTATTTGGTCTGCTCCCAGTGTGCCGAGTTGTCTTATTAGTGAGGACAAAGAGCGCAGTCGTACATGGACCTTAAGGTGAACATGGAATAAATGCTCAATCACTTGCCCGAGTTGTGTGCCGTTGTCATACACGAGCTTTGACCGCAATTGTTTGATGCCTTAACTCCCGCTTTGTACAATACATGTGTGTGTTTGTGTGTGTGTGTGTGTGTGTCTGTGAGTGGTGGTGGACTTCCCAGAGATGAATTTTGAGGAAACAAACAAAAAAACAGAACAGTTTCTAGTTTTAAAGATGTATTTTTCCCCGATTTTGTTTTTCTTATTTTGGGGGCAAAAAATGACACTGCTTTGTATGTGAAGTTGTGATGTGTAACTGCGTAAGAAAAAAAACAAAACAAATGTATTTTTTATTTTTTTTTTCTCCTCCCCAAATGCCTAAATCTGCAAAACATATGCAAAGATGTAAATGTAACATTCAATCCTCAAGTATAATCCAGGTCGTCTGAACTTTGTATAATGACTTTTACTATCGTATGGTTGTACCGATATGTATTGATCGTTTATCAAAAGCCTTATAGAGTTGTCCACCCAAAGTGCACCCTTAGAACTACCCTACACCTACCTGAATTTAACAAAGCATTAATATTTCTATTTTCTTGTTTCTTTTTTTTAATTATTATTATTTGTACCCTTTTATTGGATAAATTAGATTTGTACTGTATATTTGTACCTCTGTGAACTACTTAGGCCGTTTTTTTTTTTTTTTTGTTCTTTATTTTTGTTTGGCTGTTTGAATTTTATGTACTTTAAGGACACAAAGATATTGTATTTTTATTGTTACAGCTAACTTGGAGATGTTGCATTCAACATGTTAAGACGACACAATATAATATATATACATATATACATATATATACACAAATATAAATCTAAACTATTATCAAAATTGTGTGCTATTTGTCTGTTGTATTGGTTGTGAAATGTTTCCATGTACACAAAAGGCCCATTTCTCGCATATTGTTTACAAATCTATGTTGGTGAGCACTTCCCCTTCGCCGAGATATTCCAGCAACCTCAACCAGTCACATTGTCGTGTTGAACTTGGACTGCGATAACACCCAGACCTCACATGTATGTTTTGCTGTTTTATTATTCAATTTTCTCCAATGAATAGATCATCGGTAAAAAATAGACTGTTATGGATTTTTTTTAAGGCCTATGCCAATACTTATATTTGGCAGAATAAAATTCCACTAATTGTCCGATTAATTAAAAAATATTCAGAATAAATACAATAACTTCATTTTTTTCCCCTTAACACACAACAATATGAATTAGAGGCATTTACGCCCCCTCCACCCCCAAGGAAGAAGAAAACATTTTATTTGTGAGTACACCTCTGCATAGCATTGTATCCTTAACATGAAAGAAAACAATGAAGAACCACTTTATTAAAATGTGTGTCGCAGAAAACATTTGAAGTGCGTCAATTTGCCTGAAATCAAATGAATAAGTTAGAGCAATGCTGCCATCTACTGTAGTGGATGAGCAAATTAAACTTTGTTTTTGTATGGCAAAAAAAAAAAATGTTCCTCAGGTCACAGGATCCCTAGCCCCCCCCCCCCCCCCCCCCCTGCCCCCTTGAGGGGCCCGCCTCACGAATAACTAAGGCTCACGCGGCTACCAATAGCCCTCTGCGCTACCGCCTTGCGCTCATGACAAAGAATAAAACATGAGAACGCTCATCGTAAAACCAGTTTATTTGCACATTGGCGACCAGGTTCCATCTGTACTGTACATGCTGCCAAGCCGCTGAAACCGGTTTGCCCAATAACCTGTAAACACAGATGCTGGAGACAGAAAATCCTGATAGATAAATCAACGCAAAGGCCATATTCATTGTATTTTTTTTTTCATGTGATAAAAATTATGAGAATGTATTGGGGGGGGGATCAAGCAGGTATAAATAAAGAGATTGCAGTTTTGACACGAAAGGTGCTCACTAACAGATTTGGATTTCTGAGAGAAATAGGCCGTTTGTGTACAAAGACATATTCTTAGAGTTCGGAACATGGGGGCGGATAAACGCTCCAAACGGCTTTTCATCCTTTGCAATCACATTCCACTGATTAGGGGGTAAAATTCAGGGGGGTCAAAGAATGAGCTGAAGTCAACCTGCCCAGTGCAGGGTCACAACTGTGACAAAAACACCCTGTTGATTTCCTGTGCTGGCCAAAAGAGACCAAAAAAAAAAATCTGAATGATGTCCACTCGCTGAGTGAAATCTCCTGAGAAGTTTCCGCTAAAGTCTGCTGCTTCAAACAAATGAACAAAAAAGTGCACTCTGCATAGTTTGAGTGAGAGGTGAACTGATATAAAATTCATCAGAACATAAAAGTTGCATAAGATGTTTGATGCACTCCTGAAGGATGGAACCGCTGCCACGTGAAAAATTTGGAAATGTACCAGAAATACTTTTCTAGTATTCTAATCAGGTGTGTTGCCGCTGGGGGAGAACAGGCAGGACAGCGGCCCTTGAGGACCGAGTTTGGACACCCCTGCATTGCGGTATGTGCAGTTGGATTGCTTTTCAAGTTGTTTTTATTTGATTTTTTTTCCCCCTATAATTGTAATTAATTGCAGTCTTCATGTTTCAACTGTGCATAATGTCGTTAATATAATCATAATAATCATATGAAATATGCATTTAAAGGGTAAAACAGGCTGAAGAAAGTTTGAGAAGCACTGCTCCAAACGACACGATTTGTACTTGGAATTCTGTTGTCAGTCGTAACATTCAGCTGGATCCCCCTCGACATTTTACCAACAAAACATTTTCACAACATGACAAGTGTTTTATTTCGTTTTGTTTTTCTTGCAGTGTTATCTGACTTTATTCTCATCCCATGGTCTATTTTTCAGGTTTTTTTTCCCCTCCTAGGAGTGACTTAAACACAACCACTTGTCATCTCTGCTCATTGGTCATCACATCATGTGTGAATGTGGAAACTGGAGGTGAGCAACAAAAAGAGCCCCCCCCCCAAAAAAAAAAAAAAAAATATATATATATATCAAATGAAAATGTAAACAATACCAGACAATACAAAAATCAAACAAACAAGAACATAATGATTCACAATATATTCCAGGATGAGCTTCAAAGATGTGAAACGTATGGAAAGCCGTTTCAACGTTTAGTCCGTATCTTTAACCCTTTCAGGGACAGAGGTTACTACAGTGGACAGCTTATCAGGTTATCACTATTGGTGCATGAAAGGGTTAATATCCCTCTTACCGTTGGTATGACGTTGTCCTACTAGTATACAAAAGTTGTCTTACAAGTCAAGACAAAGAACATACTATTTGCAAGTACGGTACTAGTATGCTCTTTTTCATCACTAGTAACGCAGTTAAGGCATGAGTAGAAAGACTGCCTTAGCTGTAAATTTTTTTCCACTGCTAGTACCACTTTTGACCTGCTAGTACACAACTAAACCTTTCAGGTAAACTATTGTGCTTTACGAGTAACACTACAAGGGCATGTGTCTTGCACTAGTAGCCTCCTCGACCCAACAGCTGGTAACAAAATGCTCATGAGAAGTTTTGTCTCACATCGTTGTCCAACTACTACGGCACAGTCGACCTCACTTGTAAGAGAGTTCAGAGACCCTTTTGAGTCTCATTAGTATCCACTAGTAATGCCACATACTAGTACACTACAATTCAATAGTTGAAAAAAAGATTGTAGTAGTACTAGTAATGTTTTTTTTTTCCACTACCAGTGGCACTTTGGCTAACTCGCCTTAGCAGTAACGAGTAATTATACTAGTAATGCTTCACGGCTCAACTAGTAGGCATGTGTCACAAAGTAGTAAGTAACCTCCTGGACTGTACTAGCGACACCAAAATGACAGCTAGTCGTAACATGAAGGTATCCTACTAGTATGCTTAATACGCTAAAACTGCTCATTGTCAAGTAGCCTAACATTGTGGACAGCCAAAGGTACAACCTACTAACCTCATTACGACTACTACTACTACAGTACAAAATGTTAACTAGTAGAATTTTCACTAATAGTACTAGTGACACACAGTTGTCCACTAGTGTACTGTTTTGCCTAACAAACAACATGTAGTTGTTGTCCTAGTATGCCAAAGTCGCCCAAGTATTCTACAGTAATGTCATACAGTAGTGGGAAGAAAACGTTACTAGTAATACCGTCATTCTACTAGTGTGCCCTATTTGTTCTTGACTTTAGCTCAAGCTGGATAATTATTGGTGACATTCTGAAATCCTACTTGTTTAGATCTAACATTGTATTCGTTGTGCACAGTCATCAACTGATGCATAGTGTTGCCTTCACTGGTCATGGTTTTCCCACTACTAGTGCCATTTTAGGTCTGCTAGCATGCAAGTAAACCTTAACAGCGAACTACTGTGTCGCACTAGGTCCAACTAGTAGCCTCCTGGATCCCACTAGTAGCACCAAAATGCCCATCAGTAGTTTTGCCTTACTAGTAAAATGAGGTTGCACTACTAGTATGCCAAAATTGCCCGACAGTGAGGGTACTAGTACATGGACTTGAAGCAGGATTTCAAGAATATGGACTAAACACTCTAACAGCTTTCCATATGCTACAAAGCAAGGAACTTGCGTCCTTGTGACGTCTCAGGGGAATTTCAAAGCAATGGCAACATTTTGGGATACTCTGACAACATGCGTGAAGAGCGCTTCAAAAACAAATAAATAAAAATCAGCCACAATAGAAAAGTAGGGAAGCACATTTTAAAGTGAAACACGCCACAGGGATGCGAGGCCAGAAAGTTGTGATTTGAGGACTTGAACCTGGATTGAGCTGCCACAGCAAATCAATACATACAGGTGCATCTCCAATAAATTCCAAGATTATAGAAAAGTTCATTTATTTCAGTAAATCAATTCAAAACTGAAATTCAAAAAGAAACACATTCACACATATGGACAATTTAGTGTCCTGGATAACCAAGAAATTCAGCCTTGTAAGGCAGACAAGCTAACCACTAGCACACTGCCGTATGTAAACTCTCATCGTCAAAATTATAATACATGTAAAATCATGAACGATTCCACTGGTTACTTTATATAATACTGTTTATGTGTTCGATACTTTGAACTGAACTGCTGAAGTTGATCAAGATTCCAGCTCTACTCCAATGGATGGCGATGCATCTGTAAGTCAGTCCTGACGAGAGGTCACATCTACTGAGAACCAGCAGCAGAGACGCAAGGAGGAAATAGGAAAGGTTGTGTGGTGTGAAGGCTTGCAAAATTTTGCAAAGTTGGAAACTTTCCATGGGAATGAACCTGCAACGAAAATGGACATCATGCCTTTCGAAAATTAAAAAACGAGTAATTTATGCCACAAAATGGCATGAAGCTCCTCCCTGCAGTTCAAAACGCTTGGCACCAAGGTGCCAGCAGATGGCGCCAAAGCAACATATATTTTTGAGGCATGGCTTTGGCCTGAGCACAAAAACGATGAATATGAGCAAATAAATACGGTAGGTTATTTATTTATTTATTTTTAATGTGTGAAGGCTGAACCGCGAATACGCGTGGGTTCACTGTTCGGTAATGCCCTCACATTCGTACTCGCAGAGCTGTATGCTTTGCAACGACTCGTGACAATTTTCTTCATTTAAGTCTGGATGTACAAATTATACTGCCCTCTGGTGAGTCATCACCGTGATCACAGAATAAATTCAACTGTGATCTCAAGGCACCAGGACCACTGCATGCGTTTCCGTAATTCCCAGTTCTTTCTGATACACTTGCCTCAATTCCCATGAAAAGTTTCCAAATTTCCCACCTTAAATTGCCAGCAAAATTTCCTGGAAATTTACCACCTCTTTGCTGCCGTAGTGGAGTGGGAAGAAGAGAAGCAAGGTTTCTCAAGAATGTGTTTTGGTCCCGTTTAGTAGAGGCAGTAGAAAAAGAGGCGCCATTCAGTCAAAGGGGGGCTGAGGTAGAATGTGTCCAGGAAGCGGAACCGAACTGGAACTTGAACAGTGAGGGCGGGGCAAAGGGGTCCCCCAACCCCTCCCACTCCCACCACTGAGGGGTCCGTGTGCAAAACGTTCTCCTCTTAAGGAAGTAGAATAAACAGGTTCAATCTCTTTACAACATGCTTGAAGGTGGTTGTCCATACTTGGAACATTCACAACACTTGGAATAAATTAGAGCAGAGGTGTCCAAACTGTGGTCATTTCGGATATTTTAGTTTGTATTTCAGGTATTGCAGCAAAACATGTATAGATGTGGACAACCGCTTAGTTTTTCACAATTTTGAAGACTAATTTGATAGACTTAGTGAGTTTTTTTGAATCATTCAAATTTGAAAGGATTGCTCACAGCAGCCTTCTGTTGTGTCACCTTTAGAAGACATCAAAGTTTCACTTTTAAAGGGATTTTATGGGGGACAATATTAAAAGTTTTTTATTTTTCTGTACGTGGCACTTGGAAGTTTGGACACCCCTGATTTAAAGTGTTTGTCACATCTGCGGTCCTCTTAGGGCAGCTTCATGAAGAGTCCATTGCCCATGGAAGGGACGGGTACGGGGCAGGGGAACTGAAAAAGATTCATGTCGGCCGTGAGTGCGGCCATGGCGGCCGGATCGTGCTCGATCTGCGTCCTGAGGGCGGGGTCGATCTTTTCCAGCCGGCGCTTGATCCTCTTAGCCTCGCGCTCGCGGACGAGCCTGGCCTGCCGTTTCTCAGGCGTCTCGTTGGCCCTCTTGAGGCGCATGGCGTCACGGTCCCGCTGCAGGCGGCGCGCCCGCTGCTCCTCCGACTCCTGCATCCTCTGCATGCGCTTGGCCTCGCGATCTCGCAGGCGCCGCAGCTCACGCTCCTCATCTGTTTCGCAAGCGCGCTTGTTCTTCTTGGCCGTGCGCTCACGCTCCAGCCGGTGCAGGCGGGACTCCAGGGGCTCGTTTTTGCGGCGCAAGGCCCATTTGCGCACGGGGGACTGGGACTCCACCAGCTGCTGGTAGGCCACGCAACTGTTGCACACCAGGAGCACCCCGGCCGGATACACGGGCATCGGACTCAGGATGTCTGGGATAGGAGGAAGACCTGAGGAGGAGGAAGTGAGGGCATCAGGGATGGACGCCAGCGACGGCCCTTCGGATAGCAAACTGTCGGGTAGCGACGGAAACGAGGCTCCTTGGCTCGCGGGTCCTTGACATGGTCCGGACATGTGGCATGCTTGATTGGCTTGACATAGGCTGCTGTTGGGGTCGTGGACTTGACATGACTGAGGGCCCTGGCAGGAACTGGGACTGGGGCCAGGCCCATGACAGGAATGAGGCCCCGGTCCTGGACTGGCCATGGGGGTGTTGGAAAGCGAGTGGGTCAGGGGACAAGTGTCACTTCCGCCGGGGACCTCCAGCCTGGTCATGTCCAGGACATCCTTGAGCTTCTCCCTGGAGCAAAAAACAGCAGACAGCCAAGCTTAAAGGAGACTTTTTTCCCCCCCCCACAATTTAAAGCCACACCTTGACTTCCCTTCTACTCAAATCAACCTCTCAGCTCAAGTTGAGACTCCCAAGCGAAACACACACACACACACACACACACACACACACACACACACACACGCACACACACAAAGATAAGTTATGAACAAAATATATATAGCTACAAATGAAAAGTACTGAAATAGTTAATAATGCTGGAACAAGAGGAATTCTAATCAAATACAATAAAAGGAAAGTAAATCAACAACACATAAAAATAAGGATTTCCAAGAATCGAACAAAAACAAACAATAAAAAACAAGAACCTGTTCATTTAAATAAAAGTCAAATAAATTAACAATACGGCTAACAATTGAAGTAAATAAAAACACGACTAAACTCCAGTGTCAACAACATCACAGGCCATCAATCAAGTGTTGCGAATCAGAAGCGAACGCTGCTAACAAACAATAATCCAAGCATTCAACAAAACAACACACCAGTGAAACTACCACTGGTGAATTTAACCAAATTCCAATCCTACCAAATGAGGGGCAGTACCTGTTGAAGTTGTCCGTGTCGGTGAAGTGTGCGCCGCACACGGCACAGTTTGAGAGACGGTCCTCTGAGTGGATGAGAAGATGGCGTCCGAGCGAGCCGGGTGAACTCAGCGCTCGCCCACAGACGGGACACACGTAGCTCTTGGTGCTGCTCATCATGCTCGTGTGCTGTTTAACAGACAAAAGTTTTCAGCTGTGGTTGTTGACATACAGGATTCACCTCAATATGATCACGTTCAAAAAGCTGAGTTAGGTAGTTCTGCCGAGATGCAGCAGCCAATCATATCGCAGCGCGCGGTGGGTGGGGGGGGGGGGGGGGTCAGTTAATTGACAAAATAAAACTGATTAATATTGTCAGTCTACATGTTGTTGCTGTACGGTTGGTTTTCAATCCATTGCCTAAAGGTTTAACGCACTGCAACATAGATGCTAATTAGTGTTAGCAATACGCTAACACACTGAAAAAAAAATCAGCTAAAACAGTCATTTGTTTTCAATCCATTGCCTAAAGGGTTAATACACTCCAACATAGGTGCTAATTAGCGTTAGCAATATGCTAGCAGACTATAGAGCTAAAAAAATAAAATAAAATAACAGACAATGTGTGTGTGTGTGTGTGTGTGTGTGTGTGTGTGTGTGTGTGTATATATATATATATATATATATCAGTCAGTATCTGTTTCCATTTGATGGTGAAGCTTCCTCTACTGTGCATTTCACATGATCTTTGAGACTGTGTTTGGTTCACCTGGTAGACATGGGAGATGAGCTTCTCTGGGCTGCTGAAGTCCAGCGTGCACAGTGGACATACAAAGTTGGTGCTGTGGTCTGAGCCTTCTTCGTGCTCCTGCGGAAAACCAAGCGCCCTTCAAATACATATTCCACACACATTCCAGAAACATATTTAGACCCCCTAAAAAAAAAAAAAATGGGTCAAATTTTCTGGAGCCGCAGGTGGCTCACTGCCCGCTTCGCCCACTTCCCGAAGCCTTTCGGCCAGTGCATTTTAATGACATATTGAATGTGCAAGTGAGCCAGTGTGACTCAGCCGTAGTGACACACTGCTGTGTGGTGTCTTAGACATGACTCACTCCGATGCTGAAATGGAGAACATTTGTGAACAGAAGGCGCACGGAAATAAGAGCTGCTTCTGCCTTTCACTCGTCTTTAAAGGGGTGCTAAAGGCAAATAATGTTTTGGATGAATATGATGCATGCGCCCACACTAAAGACTGTATTCTGATGAATTGTGTGTCAATTAAACAGAGGAATTCATCCATTTTCATCCATCTCAGGTGGCCGCCATTTTGGCCAATATCACCATCTGCTGTGGGACAAAATGAACGGCACAACTTCCTCAGACTTGCATTGTGTTGGTTGTAAACAGTCTCTTCATCATGCTGTCCATATTTTTGACATCAAGAGACCAAGATGACACCTGGAAGTTGTTGCCATTACGAGTAGACACCCTTGGAAACTTGTTGTGAATTGCGTTTTCCATGCCCCAATCCTAAAGACCGGCAAAAGAATTGCGAGTGTTTTCAAAGACAGCGAATGTTCGTTCAAGGATCCTCAAATGGACACCAGACATTCGCCTGTACTTTTCCTGTCGCAAGGGAATTTTGAACACGTCCAAAATTTCCTCAAAAGTTCCTTGCAACAAGAAAAATCACAAAAACTGAATGTTTGGCGAACATTTGCAACCTTGAACGAACCCTAACGAACTCAGACGTAAACACACATTTTACTCGAACAATTGCGTGTTTACTCGAACGTAAACACGCAATTGTTCACTCGGTGAGGACGCGAGAATACTCATACTCGTATCAGACTTAAAAAAGGTGCTCTTGAAAATCCCTTTGTGTGTGTGTGTGTGTGTGTGTGTGTGTGTGTGTGTGTGTGTGTGTGTGTGTGTGCGTGCGTGCGTGCGTGCGTGCGTGCGTGCGTGCGTGCGTGCGTGCGCGGACATGATTGCGAACTGCAAAAATCCTCAACTGATTTAAGCTCCGTCTAAATGACATGGGGGAAAAAAGTTTGGGAAATCTTAAAAATAAAGTGACTAAGTAGGGGATTGGGTAAAAAAAAATTAAAACTGTAGAAGCAAGGTATAGGTTCTTCCCCCAAAATTTCAGGAAATAGGTGAATTTGCAAATGCTGAACCTGCAAACATTTGGGGGTCCACTGCCTTATTTGTACTTAGTTGAAGCAACAGAGATTTATGGCGAACACAGTCAATCAGCGGCTGTTTATGGCATGTGCATTATATGTGGCCACACCGGGCGGCTTTGCTTGCAGGGCGGCAACCCACCCCAAAATAATACCCAAAAAATTGTTTACTATTGTGTAATTACATGCCAGGTCAAGCCAGGCCATTTGTGTGAAAAAATTGCACCCCCTAATGGAGTCACCCTCTGAAAAAGAGAAGCAGGATATCGCGCCATTGCCTAAGTAAGTCAACGTATTATATTGTGAATGTGAACCTCATGTGCTGAGATACACATCACTTTATGAATAGTTCCAAATCAAACTCTGTGGAGCTTCTTTCTATCTACCATCGCTCTCACCTCTTTGACTCCTGCTCCGTGCAGGCGGCACGGCGCCCTCTTGGCAGTCATGTGGTCGTCGGCCGAGGCGTTGGACGAGGAGTCCGGGTCGCTTTCGCTGTCTTCTATGGAGGCAAACACAGCCCTATCAATACAGACGGGACAACAGAGCACAGGGCAGGGCTTACTCTCACTAACACCGCCTCAGTGCGAGGAACGTTGCCCATCCCTGCCGCGTCCCTCCGTCGTCCTCTACCTGTGGCGCTCTCGTGTCCGACGACTTCCTGCGAGTTGTTGCTGCAGCACTCACTGTCTTCGGTGAACTCGTCCCTGCCGTCCATGTTAATCGTGTGCTGAAATCCCGTGATGCCGGAAGTGTGGAATGGCCCTGGAGAGAAGTAGGGGAAGATGATTCTCAGGTACGTCCTACACGGAGTGCTTGTGCGGCTGCTAGAGAGGGTTTCCTTATCCAAGTCAAAACAGCCCTCGGACGGAAACCGTCACAACCAAGTGGCCTGTGTTGAAAATTGAGCTTGACAACCCGCCTCATGTCAAAATATAAATCATAATAGAGTTTATTACGGGAGGATTTTTGCCGCAATGCCGGGCATTAAACTCACTGGCTTATTTATAACGATGGTACAAAAATCATTCTGCCCGTCGGACAATAAATCAGCTGCGAAATAAATGAGACAAAAAAAGTCGCGTCAGCTAAAAAAAGCCGGAGGGACAGTTGTTGTAATTACTAACAGTGGGATCAGCTCATGAAAACATTCAAATGCAATACCGGCAACACACACTTTGACAGCCGCGACACCGTCGATTAAACTCAAGTCGTTTCATGAAGTATGACGGTCCAAAATTCTTACGTTTCATTAAATCCATTTTCATAACGCGCATCCCAACTGCACACATGAAGTCCCGAACCAAGATTTGAACCTGGTACCTCTCAACTGTGAGGCAAACATGGTCACCACTAGGTCACAATTTAACTTTTACTTTCGTTTTTTATTTTAATAGTAGAAATCATTATTATGTAAAGCATTTTGTATAATTTCTTTGTTTAATTTAATTGCTGTATACTCAAGAACACGTAAAAATGCGTGCAATATAGGATTACATTTAGATAGTGGATATAAAAAGTCAACACACCCCTGTTAAACAGCCAGGTTTTTGTGACATGAAAAGACAAATAATATCACAACTTTTCCACCATTAATATCACCTATAACTCAGCTCAATTGATTTTTTTTTTTTTAAGGGAGAGATAAAACAATTGAAATAATGTTTGCATAAGTGTGCATACCCTCACAGCTGGGAATCTGGCTGCTTTCGGTCTTAAACTATCAAATTCAAACTTGTGTTCACTTTTTTTTTTTTTTGTGACAATCAATCAAACCTTTTGGAATAATTATTACCAAAAACTACAACCTTTGTTTCATTGGACCATGACACATTTCTCCCCATATGTGCTTTGGAGATACGGTTTTGAACAATGAGGAAAAAAAATATTCTTCAATTGAGTTTGAGAGGTTACAGATCACATGAATGGTGGAAAAGTTTTTGAAATCATTTATCTTGGTCTCATATTTGTATGTCACAAAAACTTGGCAACTGAACAAGGAGTGTGGAGACTTTAAAAAAAATATTTACTGTGTATCATATTTAGATTTATAAGACTACAAGAAGAATCATCATTATTGCACTGCTTAGGAACAAACTAATTACTAATGGGAATGGCCCATAATATTTAAGTGGAGCGCAACATAGCAAAAATGTTTTAAGTTACAAAATAATGATCCAAGGCTCTTTATCGCCATAGCAACGTGAAATCTGACTTGAATGCCTTATTTACCACAAGAAGTCATTAATTTTTCAAGACGCCTGCACACACCAGCGGTCCCCTGAAACATAGCGCGTGCAAGCCTCTCCCCTGAGAACGCGTTGCCATTTGATTTGATTATCAGTGCTTTGGGTTTGGGGGAGTTCAAATGGAAACTAGCAACCACCAAAAATCTCTTTACCCCGTCCAGTAGTTAATCATCACCAATGCAGAGCAGGCCGCTTTCCCATCAGCCGTCCTGCGCTGAATGTGATGCCAGCCGAGCTCGCTGACATACGTGCTCACTTCATTTGCATCCCAACCCCCCTATTACTGTTTCACACGCACATACAGCCTAATACGTACTGCAGTCCCGGAGGGGAAAGTAGGCTGCATTCTTTTTTTTTTTTCCTGAAGCTCGCCAGCCTTCTTTTCTTCTCTCTCACTACCACCCACACAACCGAACAGCCCAGCCACCCTCGTGTGCAGCTCCCAACAGTTCCATCGCTACACGGCCAGCTCTGATAGGGAGGACGTAGCTTTGCCCCTATGTGACTCCTTTTATCGACTCCTTCGCATCTTTTTAGCGCACTTGACCCCGCATAACTGCTCAACTTCCCCTCCCGGAAGATGCTGCTGTGGCATTGACAGTGTGAAAATTAATGACGGATTCATCTCTGTCCGGTTACTTGAGAGGTGCAATTACAGCCCGAATCCTGACCCCCCCCCCCCAAATAATCAATCAAATAATGGGGAAAAATTCAATTCTGACTGTAAATGCAGAGAACCTTAGGTTATTAACAATGGCAGCACAGAATGTCCCTGGAGTGAACGAGATTGTGTTTTGCTGTAATGTCTTGCTTTGTGATTCCAATCAAGGACGTCAATGGCGCCTGCAGCGCTTCATCTTATGAAATGGACTCTCACACTAGTCTAGTTATGATTATAAAGCAACGTATTATGTGTTAAATGTTGCTTACTCAGCATTTATTGCGGCCTGGTCATCCTGAAAGGGAGATTCCGCCATCTGCGCCCATTTCTCAAGCTTTCTTATTTTTCCCCAGATGTGCGGTTTTTTTTTTTGGGTTTTTTTTTTGTAGTTTGCCCTCCTACGGGATTAAGATCAGGGGATGTTGTTCATATTTGTCAACTGCGAGTTTGTGAAGCCCTTTGAGACACTTTGGTGATGAAGCGCTCTATAGATAAATTTGACTTGACTTGTCATTGATCGGGCAGGAAAATTTCTGACATGACAACGGGTCACTGATTTGACATCAAATGCAAAATATCTGACGATCCGATCCAACCTACTAGATCTGTCGAATTTACGCACGGCGCCATTCGGCACACTAATAACTTATCTTTGATCACAATGTTTTGATGAATTTGAGATGCCAAATTCAACCTTACGATTAATTGCCCAATCGTGTGTCTCGAGGAGGTCTGTCATTCTGCTACTTCGGTACTGACCAAATAAAGCTGACGTGTGAACCCAGTTTGGGCACATTTCCCATAGAACTTCGTTTGTTTGCACTGCCGGACTGTGTCTAAGTGCTGAACTATGAACCAGCACGACAAGCGAGCTTCACACAGCCTCGTGATTGATGTGTGGGAGATGCCCCCTCCCCCCCTGCTGTTAGTCTGCGTCTGTACATCTGTCTCTCCACCCTCCCTCCATCAGTCTTTGCCACGGTGATGTTATCTGCGAGTGTCTGTTCGTCTGTATGCAGGAGGTGACGCAGTGTCTGACTGAATCCAGACAAAGAGACAAACTCATCAGCCAACAGACACGAGACGATGAAGAGGAGGAGGAGGTGGGCGGGGG
>NW_017805824.1:1088107-1165191 GCF_001891065.2 Hippocampus comes
GGCTGAGGAAAACAAAACCCGGCAAAAGATAGGACACCAAAACTCGACTTGGGTGCCAATCAATGAAAAGGACTTGAATTCATCATATCCATTCTCATTCTTCTTTCAGTCGCTATCAAAATACGAACATCCAGACACTAAACATTGTCTGAACCTGCAGGAAATGCCGCCCCTCTTACTTTACATCCTCACAAGGATTCTGGATCTTACTTTTAAAAGGAATTCCATTGAATAAAACGTTGATCCAATGGATGCGTATTTGGGAGTTCAACCGAATGGTCGACGAGTTGACTTTTACGACTCCGCGTCGACGTTTAACGCTTGAAAAAGACGAATCGCTAGGAAGACTTTCCATTCACCCGTCTGCTGCCGATACCAGACTGTAATGCTCTGTGGAGTAGCGGAATGTCCGGCCAGCAAAGCACGCAACTTTAACTTCACAAAAAAAGAAAGTAAAGGTATATTCACACCAGAAAAGTCCGTTGGTGTCCTTTTTTTGTTCGTATTCACACTGGACTTTTTTTCAGGTGAACTATATTCTGTAAACACGTCGACGTGTGTGACGATCGGTCTTCCGGTGAAAAGAAACCTTACAAAGCGAGTCTCGGTCCGTTTATTTATTTAGTTTTTTTTTTATCCGCACCTGGATTCATTTGTGTATATTCACACCTGCATAAAAGGTCCGGAGTAGCGTGGAAAATGAAGTCTGGTCCGTTTAAAGTGGACCAAACAGTGCAGGTGTGAATACACCCTCAAATCAACATTTAAATGCAGACCGAGCTCAAAGGGCAATGGGCAAACTGCGCCTTTAATCGCAATCCTGCAAAAAGACAGACGCAAATCCTCCTGGATAAAAGTAATACGGTCTTCAAACATTCCTACACCCAGTTATTGTCCCAAGAAAAGGGGTTAGGAACCCTGACCTCAACCCGAACAAAAATATTTGGGATGACCTAGAACCAAAGTCCCCGGTCCAACATCAATAAACAGAAAATCCTACAGTCACATTTCAAAGTCTAGCGCACAGGTGTCAAACTCAAGGCCCGGGGGCCAGATCTGGTCCGCCAGGTCATTTTGTGTGGCCCGTGGAAGCAAATCATGTGTGTAAAATTGCTAAAATCTGTATCGAAATGTCAGATTGTCACGTGGAATAAATAACGTTGCGATTTTGCAATAACTTTGTTACCCAGTACACACTCACTTGAACAATAATTGAACAAACTATTATTATTGACTGATTTCAAAACTAGTAATCTATTAATTTGTTGTGTACAAGTAACAATTTTGTGGTTTCACTGTCATAAGAGCCCTCCGAGGGAAGACGTAACTCCAAATTGGCCCGCGACTAAAATGAGTTTGACACCCCTGGTCTAGCAGAAAGCCTTTTTCCGAATAGAGGAGATGCTTTTGTGGCTGCAATGTGCACAACTGCCCGGAATTCCAAGCTGGTTTGTTTGTGTGTTTGTCAACCTGTCTGGTCTGCTCCTCCACCAAAAAAAAAACAAAACAAAAAAAAAAAAAAAGATGTGTCAAACATTGGACGATGGTAGTGTACTAGAACTCAAAGAGCTCACAAATAATCACCAAAAGCACAAAAAGGTGTGGTGACATTACACGGAATTAGGCGTGCCTGAAGGATTTCGGCGCCCACCGCAGACCGTTGCAGGGTAGCGAATGAGCTCATTAGCTTATACAGCTTACAGCAGTCACAAGTGCAAGATGTATTTCAAAACCTGGATAGAGAAACTATGCTTAGAAGCAGCATGAAGCATGCAGAAATTCAGCAGATTACACACGGCAATCGCCTTGATGTCTTAAGACATGTTTCCAGCAAGCTCTGCAGCTCAAACTTTTAGTTTTATGTCCATCGAGGAGTACAGTACAGCAGTGATTCCCAAGCCTTGCATCGTGAGACGTCACTTCAAAGATGTCACACCATATACTGTGGTTCAAACGAGAGCCAGATCAGAGTTTTCCGTTCCCAAGCGTACCATGGTGAAAAAAAAATATAAAATAAAAAATGAAGTGGAGCATCAAGTGGAATGGCTTTTTTTAGTCTTCTGTTATCACACTCAACTCATTAAAGGTTAATCAATGCTCAAAGACAGGAAAACTGATTTTATGAGCTGTTCTGCTCTGAATCTGGGACATCAGCAGAAATGTGCTTATTATCATGGAAAACTGAGCCCCTCGGATACTGTTTTGAAACTAACTGTACATCACATGATGTCATACTGATCTAAAGAAAAAAAGACCTTGGAACTAAATACAGAGTCGATAAATGGGAGCAGTGACGTAGGGGTTCAATCAAAGGTAATCTATTCGAAAAGAATCATGTATGTGTTTGTGTTTTTAATGGTTAAGCCAGTACCTCGCGGAGCGGCGCATATTTGCGAGTGTGTGCACGTAGCGAATGTTTTTATGTTTTTGGTATTTTTTTGTAATCTGGGTTCGTTCAAGGTCACAAACGGTTCTAACGGTCTCAAAGAGTTTTGAATTGTTGAACATGTTCAAAATTTCATGGCGACAGGAAAATCTGTTTGCGACCATTAAAACTGTTCATGCACATCTGGCGAACGTATTTGTAACCTTGAGAGAACCCTGACGAAAATTCTCATTCGGGCAGTTCGCAAAACACTCGCCAACCCTCGCCGCTCAGTCAGATTCAACAGGCTTTAGCGATTAGCCTTAAGGCCACTGAGTGACAAAACTTTGCAATGTTAGCGGATATCGATTTTTCGTCAGGGTTCGTTCAAGGTCGCAAAGATGTTCGCTAAAAGTTTTAATGGTTGCCAACCAGGATTGTATTGATAATTACTGGATCGACTTATCGCTTGGGGAGGAAAAAACGGACCAGATCGTTTTTTTTTTTTTTCCTCGACTCCATAAATGGTCATTTACATGCGTGTTTGTTTGAATGTGTTTTCAACATTCACCTTTGCTGTTTTTTTGCCTCTTGTGTCACTCAGCCTGCTCGCCGGTGCGCTACTTGGGACTCACTCCTCTGGCTATATGCTCCTTATTTGAAATTTTTGTCTAAAAATCCCCTGGCTACTTTTTTGTTTAAACGTTTGTAATATATGTATGTATTAATAACATGTTCGTTTTGTTTTCTGTTTACTGAGAATTGTATTCTGACTTGTTCAATAAAGATTATTAAAAAAAAAAAAACGGGACTCACTCACATGCACTCATAAACACAAAGTGTGGAACGGCTGTCGAAATACATGCGTTTAAACCGTTTGGTTTGCATGTGTCCAATCAGTTCTTCAAAGGTCCTTTCGACCCACTTATAGCAGTTTTACTCTCTTTTTAACCAGTCACCCGAGCTTCAATGAGACACTTGAGTTGACATATGGCTGTGACACAGGTTATTGTCTCCCTGGGGAAAGAAGATGTGCATGTGCACCATTTTATTGATGGGCTTATGAAATGCCTTTAAATAAATTATTCAATGTTTCCACGTACCCTCTACAAAGTATTGAATACTCTTAGGGGGTATATACACACACACACACACACACACACATAAACGAGCATTGTATAATCACAATGGGCATATATAATAATACCCCCAGCCATATATTCTTTATCATCTGTGAAAAACATTAATGCCGCTTACTGTGCCAAGAAGAGACGGTTTTCTTTGTGTATCGTGAATTACACTGTCCCCGTGGTGGCCAAAGAGTGATAATTTCCAAAACACCGGATGTCATTTGGGTGGCTGGAATGGATTTATGGCATTTCCATGCATTTCAATAGTGAAAGATGATATGCGTGATGAGCATGGTCACGGAATAAATTTAGCCTCTAAAACAAGACCTCACTATATATATGTTTCCAAACGTTTTTTAAAAATTATTATTAGTTAACAAAATAATAAGAGTGACTCTCTCAATACTACACTACATTATGACAGCCTCAAACCACACACATGCCTGAAGGGGTGGGGTTGGGAGGCATTACCCTATATCCCATCTCATGGTGAAAGATGGGTACACCCTCGACTGACCACTAGTCAGTCACAGGACAATTTCAAACAATGAGTGAACCAAATGTGGCACTGAAGAAAATAGCCATTGTAAAAACATGTAATAACATACAGTGTCATGTGGCTCCATGCATTTCTACGTGTGACTAGCAAGCTTCTGCAGACGTCAGGCAGAGCTGCAGTTGTCTCACACATCAATACTCAAATCCCCTGCATTACATTATTCTTGTAGGACACAAACCAGTCCAGGTATACTTTCGGTAATTCTGTTGACAGTCACACAAACAGCTGGACTAACCCCAGCAGACCTAAGTGTAGTCACAACAAACACACAGTACATAGATATCTGAAATACCTACAATCAACTTTGAAGGGATTGGTCTGTTTTCGCCTGGACATATTATAGTCCACACACAGGGAATGAAGAAAAAAAAAAAGAGGTGGAATCCCCTTCCACACCCCCAGGATGTTTCCCGTCCACGCTGCTTCAGGTGGAAAATGATTTATGTTTCCAGACCGTCGATTCAGAGAGGCAAAAAAAAAATAAAATAAAATAAAATAAAAAATAAAAAAAAACATTCATATAGAGCGTCACATCCTTGCGGTGGTGATAAAACTAAAACGGTACATCCAATGAACGGGCTCCGTTTTTAAAAAGAACTGGGATTGTCTGAGCCGCCACGGAGCAGCTCCGGCTACGGGCGCGCACACGCCGCTAACGGGCGCGTGCTCACTGCGGCGACGCTGGAGCTCAGCTGATCTATCGCGTAAAGGGCGCTGCAGTGCATTGCGGGATACGTAGAGCCAACACGGAAATGTTAGCCCTTAAGCTAGTCGGGCAGGCAGAATGTTCCTTTAGTAGACAAATGCGTCCACTAAATATGCGTTGAATATACTGGGCATTCTGGATGAAATAAAACTCACGTTACTATTGGAATGCATGAAAATGTACTAGTAGGCAATTAATTTAATCTCATCAAGAGAGAGATACAAATTCAAGAGAAGTATGACGACTACAACTGCTGTGGTTTGTCTAAAAAGTAATCTGACATTTGATGACAAAGGAAAGCTAAATTCAACTGGGAAACAATGACCACATCAGCAACTATTTTACATTAGCCCAGGGTGTACCAACCTTTTGCAAACTGAGAGCTACTTCTGAGGCACTGATTCATGCAAATGGAGTACCAATTTGATACACACTTCTGAAATAACAAAAATGTTCAAATTACGTTCAAGATTATTATTATCAAGTAATAAGCAATAATTAATTAGATGTATTTGCGAAATATTTGATCCTGTTAATGCTTTCTCACAGTAATTGGGAAACAGTAAAATATCAATATGCAACACTTTATTTCTAATTCTCAAAGTGTGTACATTTTTAAATGATCATTTGTACAACATTCTGAGGAACTCACACTACGGTCCAGATATGTTAGTAATAACACAGTGGTATCACCGCATTAGGGTGGATATTAATTTTGCGGTGGTAGCATGAAGCATAATTAGGCAAAGATTTCATAATTAAGTACCACAATATTATAATTATGAAATGTTAAAATTTGGGGTTTCTTTTAAAGACACTCCACCCACCTGCAGTAGTTTTTATGTCATTCATTTTATTGTCACTTAGCTTTGCTGTGGGGGATGAAGTAGAGATGAAAGGGAGAGAGACAAAAGTGATGGTTTTTGACCACGAAGATGTGAGCATTAATGGATAAACAATATTAAATATTGTTCAAATATGTTCAAATTCAGTAAAATCATTGAGATTATTCATTTGTTGGATAAAACTGTTCAAGATGGATTCTAAGTACAGTACTTTAACTTTCTCAAATTCTTACTTTAGTCAATGGTAAACATTAAACTTTAAAATATTTGTGGTACATGAAGGTGTACGTTCCCCGAATCGGGTTAAACATGGGCCCCCAAATGACTAATATGCCCTTGCTGACAAGTAAGGACAAATAGTGTGCTAGTACATCGAAGTCGGATATCAGGTACATCAAATAAATACTCAAACGCCTTGACATATACAAATACATAATTGAGAGAACCAGAGTTGTTGGATTTTAGACATTCATTATCATCGATAGTTTCTCTAACATATACAAAATACGCCGCTAGATGGCGCTCTATGCCGCGACACACACCCAGTGCCACAACATTACACGAACAAGTCGTCGTCACTGAATGCCACGAGTAAAAGGACCGTATCACCACATTGACAAGAAAAGGGATATTCTTCCGCTGGAGAGGAGGAGGAGGAGGGGGAGCTTAAACAGAAAGTAAATCCACATCAACAAAAATGATACCACTGAAATGTGCCCATCACGTTCGAATCAAAAGCGACACGCACAACCACCGCACAGCAAAATGCTTGTCACCCTTACTTTTTGTTCGATTCGCTTGTAACAGCAATAAATTGACGTTAGCGAGCTGGCTAACAACAGGCTAGCTCTTTATAATAACGATGCACCAGAACAGGCGCTAGACAACATTGCGCACGTTCTAACCAATGTGGACATACAATACGGATATGATCAGTGCTTTACCCATGTTATCCAGCGATCATCAGGCGTACGTCATGGAACAGAACAACGCCACGATTTAAACAAGTCCTCCGATGAAAGCTAACGCTACTGTACGCTGCTTAACTTGAGCAAACCTTGCTCCAAAACCTTTTGGGACATGTCAGTGTAACCCTCCGCCTGCGGTAGATGTGCTGAGGCTGGAGTAGCCACCATTTTGCATGTCGAGTGTGTTCCTCCCTCCATTGCTAATAGAGACGATTCCACTTACTTTCTGGCGTCACCACGGCTGGTAAGTGCATCGCGAGTGTGCGTCTGTCAGAAGACGTGCGGAAACCGTGCGATACGATAAAAATAGTTGGTCGTTTTGTTGGTATTTACGTTGACAACACACTGTGGCGCTGCATAGGAAGTGCTCCTCGGTGCACCGGGGTTGTGGCTGTCAGAAGCTAAGTTAGGTACACATTACCATTCATACTCCGCGACTCCCAGACATAATCGACGTGACAACACCGTATATCGAATTTACTTTTACCATGCTAACGTAATCATCACTCCATTTGAGTGTACATACCTGTAGTATTCATTGAAAGAAAACGGGGATGTAAACGAGTGACAAGGTAGCAAGCTAACAACGCCTAAAAAAAGGCCTAAAACCGCATCATATCCTGTGGACAGGGTCAGGTGTAATTTCTAACCACGATCGCATATCCGTATACACGGGGAACAGTTTCGGGCCCCAATCGTCATGTAATCGTTTCATCCCAGTCAAGAGGAAGGCAACTTATTCCACTGGTAGAAAGTTGAAATGCTACTCCTGTTAGCTCGTCGTTAGCCAAAATGTGTAGGTGTCATTTGTGTCACCGAAAGCAGTGTTGCAATTTTGGAAAGCTGGATAATTCGTTTAAGCCTAACAGGTGTCTGGATCTCAAAACCTTTTGGACAAAGTACCACGTCCTACAATATTTAGCTCTTTAAGTTCCGCTGTAATGACCAACATTCAAATACAGTAGCATAGTCGCCCCAAGTGTAAATAAAAGGTCTTATTCTGTCAGATATATTTAGTTTTCTTTTTTTGTAACCAATTGTAAGTGTCATCATGTACAAAATGAAGATTAATGCTGCGCCCAAATAAACAAGATTGTCACAAAAGTCATAAACTGGCATTAGGATGGATGGAAATAGGTGTGTCAAATCTCCGAAAGTACAAACTACTTCTTAACAAGTATCACGGAATTGCATGATGTTGGTCTTGTAACAGTAGATCAGAATGTCAAATTTATTGATAAACAGACTAGTGCATGAACAAAAATATTTCTGAGAAAGATGAGCTATATTAGTACACAATTCAGCAACACAATCAAACCAAAATTGGTCTCTCTCTATGTAACGGGATAACTTTAGCACACCTGCACAATTTAAAAGCCTGGTACAGTCTCGAATTTTAACATGTAAGCGACCCTTCACAGCAACGGAAAAAACAGCATGTCTGAGGGACACAAGTGAACTTGCGCAGTGCGTGGGGTTCTGTAATTAGTTTTCATGACTGGTCAACTGTTGCCGATTAGCTTTTTTTTTTTTTTTAGCCGATAGCAACTCTTTATTTTTCACCATTTTCCTTTCTTTGTATTATTATAATATGGCTACGTTTGTGTGTCTTCCATGAGATTCACGCCATGTTGATTGTGGTTCCGAAAATTAATTGTGGTGTCTCAATGCTGTTTTTCCCCAATAAGTTAATAACCTGCTCTGCCAAAACATTCTGAATTTTTTTCGAAATTCGAGAAAGCTGCTATGAATTAAGAGGTACCAACTTATTCAAAAAAAACTCAAAACAAGAACAAACATCAAGCAAAGAATTCAGTTGTTGCACAGTCCACTTAAAGCAAACCTCTTTCAGTAATGCTACTCCTGTTAGCTTGTTGTTGGCTGAAATGTGTTGCTGTCATCGTGCAGAGTTTCAAATTTAGATAGCCAGTGGTGGCTCACGCTTGTTCATACAAATACTTACGGGGGGAGGCGGAGGGGGCCATACTCAGTTAAAGAAAAAAAAAAATAAAATAGAAGTATCGATCAATTCAACTCCCATAATTGAGTAAAAGTGTGTGCGTGTGTGCGTGTGTGCGTGTGTGTGTGTGTGTGTGTGTGTGTGTGTGTGTGTGTGTATATATATATGTATATGTATAATATATATGTATATGTATAATTAATATTCATGCTGAAATGTAGTTAAATACAAAAGTAAAACATTTTCTTACTGTCAAATTACTTCTCTCTCGTGGGAGCGCGCGCACACACAAAACTTGAACAGCAACCACAGCTTTGCTGCAAAGCTCAATTAAATAATGTGTAATGTGTGTTTTTTCAGATTAGAGACTTATTTTTATGTTGAGTGACACTATCAGTTAGTGCAGTTATAGTTTACAGGACGACCTAGTTAGAGGGGTTGCTAATATTTGGAGACCTTGTTTAACCACACAAGATGAGCATAATATTCCACCGTTCATGCAGGGCACTATTGTAGTAGTTTACTACCACTCTGTGTCAGAATTTAACAGGAACACTTTCAAAGATTATTAAAAAGAAGTTAACCACTGTCAATGGACCAGAAATAGCTCAATCTCCAGTATATCTTCCTTTCTACTTTCATTATTTTTTAACTGTCACTTCAAAGGAGAGTTTGCGGTTTTAAAACTGTAAATAAGATTTGAATGTACCATGACTTCACTAGACCTCCGGTTGTAATGACTAATCAGGCATGGGTTACATTTTTACAAGCTCATTCAAGACATATGGAAAATTTGACTGAGTGACCCAAGTCGTATCATTAAAGCAAATTCAGCCGCACTAGAACAGGAGTTCAATATGGACTGACAATCTATTGCGTAGTTGTTGATGTCAGTTCATTAGACCCCATGTATGCTTTGGTCAAAACCGTAAGACTATACAATCATTGACATTTTACTTACATCGAACAAAGCTAACTACATCCAAACAACTTTCTCCTGTTTTTTTCCCCCTCTCCTGACACTGTGATTTCAGTGACTGAGTCATCGATTCCTAAGTGATGACCTCTTGATTAGGGATAGCGATGAGGAATGCAGCCCAGCTTGTCATTTCCGTGGTTTTGCACACAAAACCTCTGACAGCTTGTATCCCTCATTTAAATAGAGTTTTGCAGTTAGTGGAAGACGCAAACAAACATACTGAAACACAGAAAAGAAATCGATCACGCCGATAATTTGCGGCAACCCTGTAAGAGCAGTGCTTTGTATTATCTTACCCTGAGTGACCCCCCCCCCCCATATAAGAACTGTAGCGATACTTTTATGACACCATTGCTTAATTCTGCCGCTGTTGTGTTGTTGTTGTTTTTTTGTTTGTTTGTTTGTTTGTTTGTTTTTTAGCGGGAGAGTGGCTGATTTGGCCATCATGCGAGCGAGTGAAGAGGGTGGCAAAACTCAGTGCTTGCCGGATAGCAACCTCCTAGAGTTAATCATCCGTTTTAAAGACCCGAATTTGCACTCAGTTAAAAGTGTTGTCATTCCTGTTTACTCTTACGTATCTCTTCAAAGATGAAATTTGTTCCTCCCCGGAAGATATATGTCGTCTGGTGAAGTGGTATCACCGTGTTTTATTGATTCATTTTTACAAGCTTGAGTATAGCCGTATAGTCTTGGTGCAGCCCGAACAACAACCTCAGGGTCATTGAGACTTGAGTGTCTACATTTGACAAAGAATGAGAATTGAACTACGGTAGACGAGTTTTTGAAACAACGTTGACACCTTCCCCCCCCCCCTCTTTGTGTACTCAGAATAATGAATAATTCACCCCAACTTTCAAGAACGTGATTTTCAAAGCCTGTTATGTTTTTGATGCTTGTAGTACGATATGTACTTGTAGTCTGTGGCAGGTTGACTTCTCCCCGTGGTAAAAGGAAGCTTTGGCAAGCTTGTTGTTTCTTGGTGTCAGCCCCCTGGAAGAAAAAAAAAATAGCACAGCAAATCTCACAAGGGGAAAAGCTTGTTAGGAACATTTCACAGTACATACATACTATTCCCATATGAGCAACATATCTACAGGGCTGGTGCCTTACCTCATCAGGAGGCCTGTTTCATATATTTTGCATAGTTTATTTATAGATGTTGCTAAAATAGTTTGATTTCTGCTTTGAGGATGGTATCGGTGAAATTACTGAAGGTCAGATGTCAAAAAATGTATTGACGATGCTCATCAAACATGCAGTGTTGCATAAGCCCTCTTATGAGACGCCAAACACTTTATTCTTTCCATGTTTTGAGGCCTCTGCTTTTACTTGCGAGCAATACACTTAATGTCACTCTCAGACATGATGAAGAGATCCACAGGTGCATTAAGACCGTTCTAGTGAACAAAAGAAACACTGTCATTTGAACGCAACTCTTTCGAATGGTGACTTGCCTCTTTGATCACTAATTGTATACTCTGCGAGTACATTAAAGTTGTTCAAATCACTTTTACATTTATTTTAAAATGATGGACCGAATGTGAACGGCGATGTGAACACACAAAATGCTGCCTCACTCGTCTTGAGTTACACCCTGACCCTAACAGCAGTGACAATTTTAGTGACTAAGATGATTGGATATCAAAAGAATGTAAGTTACAAGAATGCCGCCTTGTTCTGCACTCAGGAGGAATTTTTGATTAAAACAGCTCTTGGTCGAGGCAGAATTTTAGTGTTCAACGCAACACGAGACTTGAAGACACCTTTTGTAAGGACTTCGGGTCATTTGAATGCTGTTGGATAACACTTGGCAGCTTGTTTTGGAGAAAGAGTTGTTCCTACCTGCCCTGACTTGAACATTTAGTCACAGCCTATTCTTAGGTTGTTTATAAACTGACAACTTGTCACATTGAGATATATGTTCCGTATTTTCCGGACTATAAGTCGCAGTTTTTTTTCATAGTTTGGCCAGGGGTGGGATTTATACTCTGGAGCGACTTCTGTGTGAAATTATTAACACATGATTGTCATTTCACATGTTGTTTTCACATTAAACCACAAGAGGGTGCTCTCGGCCTGTGTTGATAAATCGACGATGAGTCTGACGTAAGCGAGTAGAAGAGGAAGCGGCGCATCGTCTACCTCCCGAGTTGGGGGAGTTGTTTAAAAGTGACACCGAGGATGAAGATTTCATTGGATTTAGTGATTTGGAGTGAAACTGATAGTTTGTTTAACTTGTTCGCATGTTCTTTATGCTTGAGTTAGCTGAATAACTCTTAATATGTTACGTCGTTACTGACATTACCAGGGATGTCAGTCATGTAACGTTAGTATAACGTACACTTATTCAGCCTGTTCTCTATTTTATTTTTATCTTAAATTGCCTTTCAAGATGACATGTATGTTTTTGGTGTTGGATTTTATCAATTTCCCCCAAAAATGCAACTTATATATGTTTTTTCCTTCTTAATTATGCATTTTCTGGCTGATGCGACTTATAATCCGAAAAATACGGTAGTTTTACCTATTGTCCTTTTCGTACGGAAACATCCATGTTGTTACTTGTGCCCTTTGGCTAGCTTCCATTCATATCCTTCGTCTTTATTCCAGAATAATAATTATGCACAGCAATGGCTTTCACATTTGAACATTAACATCTTTGTAACATCCATCCATTCATCCATTCTTTGTTTAAAAACAAAACAAAGGCAGAAGTAAAGACAGTTGAGCACAAGGCCCACCTAACCTTCTTCGTGTTACAAAATGTAAAGTATGTAAAAGTATCACCAGCTGAGACCTGTGTCCAGAAATTATACACTTTTATTCTCTGATTATCCCACTGATTAATCAAGTGACTAACTAAATTATTGGTGAGTGACATGGGCGCCAGCATACGAAAGTTCATCATCGACTGAGTCTTTTGTATTTGGTGTGACCCGGTGTGAGTTGTGGCAATGGGCAGCTTGTGTATGAATGTGATTATTATGTGTTTGTTTTCTTACTATTTGTACAATAGAGCAATTGAAAATTGCACTGATGGCTTTGTCTATCCTTTAGCACTTGCACGGGCATTACAATACTTCGTAGCGAGTGATATTAGGCTGTATTAAATTAAAACATCTATTTGCTACCTTGTGTTGGCTCGTTGCTGTTGTGCTGCACATTATGAGAAGATCAACCAATTATTACACCTATGCCAAGCATCTGTGGTCAAACGTTTTTGTTTGTTGATTAGTTTTGTTTTGTTTTTTTCATTTTGGGAGGCTTGAGGGACACTATTTAGCTACGCGGTGAGTGTGGAATTCTTGTGAGAATTTTCTGGCACTTCTTCTGTGGTGTGGAAATCAATTTGGAAATGCCGGATTTGCTTACATTTACTCCGGCAGCTTAATTGTGTTTGGCAGACTACCAATTGAAAGGCATCATGGCAGTGAGACCAAGTGTACTAATTGATGGTTATTATCAACTGTAGTTATTGTTTTTTCAGCTCATAGTTCATTTTCTCACAATCTGTGATGTGATATTTTTTGATAAGTGTTTGATTTTATAGATAGTTATTACACTGCTTTTTTGTTTTGTATTTGACTGGGTGTTGGTGTCAATAATAACAGGAGAATTTAAACTCAACACGTGAACTACGTATAAATACTAGAAGCCGGTCTTTATTTATTTATTTGTTTATTTTTAGTCTGATGCTGATTTTTGGTGTGTGTTATAAATAATGAAACAGTGTTACTTGTGTACCACTGCTGTAAATAGTTAGAGTACACAAAAGTAAAAACAATAGGCAAACATCGGCCATCTGGCCAATTACTTTGGCTAATGTTTGAAGGGCCATAATAGGCCGATTTAATCACATGGCTGATTAATCGGCCGAGCCCTAATAAATACATCTACCTTTACCCATGGCATGAAGCCCGTTTGCTGTCAGAAGCTGACCAAGGGTTTGTGATTTCATGTTTCCCACTGCACTGTGAAATGAAACTGTCCCAAAAATCAGTTGTCATCTCTTAAAATCAGTTATTCCTCATACCATCTGCGTGCAATGTTGGACATTGTGTTTTATACCTGGTGTTGAAGTTTGCCAACCTTTTTTTTTTTTTTGCCATGTCTGTCCCAGAGAATGCCAGCTCCGATCAGATTGCGGGAGCTGATCCGGACTATCCGGACAGCGCGGACCCAGGCAGAGGAGCGCGAAATGATCCAGAAAGAGTGTGCTGCTATCCGCTCATCTTTTCGAGAGGAGGACAATACATATCGTTGTAGAAATGTGGCAAAGCTTCTTTATATGCACATGTTGGGCTACCCGGCCCACTTTGGGCAGGTAAGTTACCGGCATTGTATGCAGAGTATGATACCAATGGACACCTGGTAATATCATGACTATAAATCGCCTGTCCTTGTGTGTGCTTTTTTTGTTTTTGTTTTTTTTCAGCTTGAGTGCCTAAAGCTGATTGCATCCCAGAAGTTTACCGACAAGCGAATAGGTTATTTGGGAGCTATGCTGTTGTTGGACGAGAGACAGGATGTGCATCTATTAATGACGAATTGCATTAAGAAGTAAGCTGCGACTTGAGCCTGAGTGTGTCCAATAGATCTTCTGCTGGGAAATCTGTTGTTATTCTTCATAGCGTGTCTGTAGTCTCTTGAAGCTTTCTGAGGTGTCTGTCTGGTTAACACAACAAAGACGCATACAGTAAACGATGCTCTCTGGAATTGTTGAATGTCATTGTGCTATGTTATCCCTCAGTGACTTGAATCACAGCACACAGTACGTCCAGGGACTGGCGCTCTGCACTTTGGGCTGCATGGGCTCCTCAGAAATGTGCCGTGACCTGGCGGGAGAGGTTGAGAAGCTGCTCAAAACATCCAACTCTTACTTGAGGAAAAAGGTGAGCGGCGCGTCTATGAACTGGGACACATATGATTAAAATAAATGCGGTCTCCAGCATGAACACCTCCTCTCCTCTTTCCTCGATTGTCTTCTGCTACACAGAGATTTCATGTGCTTCTGTTTTGTGTAATACTCAAATCGTGTCATAAATAAATGTCAGAAATCAGCCAGCGAAAAAATATGCTCTAAAATGCAACTTGAAAGCTCTGCAAATCACTGGAATTGAATTTAGCCATTTAAGAGAACAGAACAACACAAGTAGAATGCCAGAACAATACAAGTTTTGGACTACATTTTAGCGAGTTGAACCACCTATACTGATGTGAGTGTAGTCACCAGACAGTCTAAAATGTTTGTTTTGCTGACAGGCGGCGCTGTGTGCAGTTCACGTCATCAGAAAGGTTCCAGAACTCATGGAAATGTTCCTTCCAGCCACAAAAAACCTGCTGAGCGAGAAGAACCATGGTGAGTGTAAACGGTTTGTTAAGATGTGTTTTGTGCCTGCCCTTCACCAATGCGCTACTCATCCTGTTCCCTGCCACTCACTGCGCTGTGCTCTACCCCGTTTGGTGTGTGGCCTTCACAAGGCAGAGTGGAATTAATGAGGACAAACTAAAAAATAAATAAATAGAACTAAATACTGATTCAGTTAGTGATTCAGTGATTCCTATTGAACATTCTTCTTGAAGATTTAAGAAATTTGGATGATTAATATTGAGCATTCTACTTGCAGACTTTGTCAAGTTCTACACGCTACAGATATAACAAATTGAAAGATTTAAAAAAGTAGTTTCCTCTGAAATACCAGGGCTGTGCTGTGAGAAATCATTATTCAAGAGCATTAAAATTGTTTTACACCAGCATTTATAAGCACAAAGCCATTATAGAAAATGTACAGAAAATTAAACAGATTCAAATTCAGATGTTCTAATATTTGAAGTGGACATAGGCAAGTTTCATTCTTATGTAATAAAGACACAAATCGATGTTTTGTTTTCCCGGCTTACGGCAACTGGTAGCGAGGAAAAACACGCGGCTTCACAAAGTCATCAAATAATTGCATTTACCTTTAAATCAATGTAATTCATGGTCCAAATAATCCACTTTTTGTCCATACACTTGTGACCTACATTGATTAATCAGTCTTCCGATCAGTGAATGTTTCTTCATCATTCATTATTTGCTCGAAATGTTACACAGTGAGTGGAGACACAAGTTCTAAACATGGCCTGGCGAAACCTTTTGTTATTGGTTGTTTGGCTGCATACTTATAACCAGACACAGAGCAGCTCATTCGAAGACCGAAGTGCAGATTCACTTCAATGGACAGCAGCACCATCCATCTTATAGCGTTCTTTTCTCTCGCTCGCACTCACTCATGATAACCCAGCTGCATAATTTGCGTTCCTCTTTGTAAATGATCGGTTGACACAAATGGCATGTAAATCTCAAGCTCCTGTGTAGAATATTGGAACCGCTGCTATGTTTTGTTTCAAACTCATCTCCAATTAGCCATGACAGAAGTTTTATTGCCTTCATTCACAGCTGCATAAAACACCAATGCGCTCCCACAATTTTTTTTTTGTTGTTTTTGCGCGCACCACCCCTTCCCGTCAGCATAATGACCTGAAGTTTGTTTATGCTCTAGGTGTTCTCCATACATCTGTTGTCCTCCTTACCGAGATGTGTGAGAGAAGTCCTGACATGCTGTCTCACTTCAGAAAGGTACAAACCCAGTCTGTTTAAGTCAAGATATTTATCTATGATCCTGCTTGTTTGATGTTTTTTCTCAAGTCGGTTTTAATGGCACCCCTGCATGTTATTTAGTAGATGGTCGCGATGCAACAAGTAATTCATAAACTCAAATAATTAAATGACAAAAAAGGTTTGAAAACATCTGCCTCAAAATTTCACAGGGATGATTTTTTCACACCTAATGTTATTGCAGTCGCACACACCACTCTATGTAGAAATAAGTTAAGCAATGCCGGCAAGCCAGAAATAAAGACTGCGTAAAAGGCAGCTTTCGATACCGTTGCAGCTACAGATAATAAAAAGCTATTTTTATGAGGAAAAGCAGAGTTTGCCTGATGAAAATGTAATTCCGGCACACGATCGAATTGTTAAAAATCTGGCCCGGGGCCAGACATTGTTGCCGATTCCTGCTCTACACTGTCATTCGCTGAAGTCAACGTCACTCACCGGGTCTTGACCTACCTTTTAAAGCCTTACAAACTCAGTCACAGATACTACAGTAGAATGTGAGGATGGCGACTCCAAGTGGACAAATGATACATGTACCTCACATGCACTTCATATTCTGTTTAAAAAAATCCGAATACAATTATTGTCGCATTCATCGATGTGATCATCTAGAGACTACTCAATTTAAAAAACACTTGACAGCCACAACCCAAAAACAAAGCATACTATTGTGCCCCGTATCCCGTTCTACATTTCGGACATTAAGTTGCTTGTGTGCCTACCTCTCCTCAAAGCAGTATTTAGTGCCTGCATTTGTACTCTGCATTTGGATTTAGCGGAATAAATTCATGTCACACTTAAAGTGTCATACTCGATGCCTCCCTTGTGTTCACATTTTCATCTTGCAGTTTAAGTGGGCACGCGTGAGAGAAAGTCAATGGCAAAGCCTCGGCACAGCCGAAACATGCACATGCAGCTGTTTTCAGGTCACGTGCAGCATAAAAATATGCGTGTGATGGAAGTAGAAAACTGGATGTCTGCGCACTGCATTAACATCTCCCACCACTAAAATGACAGAGGCAATGATTCACCAGGCAAGCCCATTAAGGCAAAGAGAGAAATATTAATCCCGTGTGCCTATACCCACCTCTCCACTACCTACCAAATTAAAGTGGCCCAAGTGAAATTCTGGCTCTTAAGTCACACACTGTAAGACAACACGAACACCTGGGATGTTGACTGAATTATGCGTCCGTATTTTAGCTTTCTTTTGCTGTCTTTTTTTTTTTTTTTTTTTTTTTTTTGGCTTGTACTCTTTCACTTGCTGCTGTCGACTCTCGATGCAGCAAAAACTATGCCTGAAGCGCCACCCCTCATGTTCATGATCTACTTATTTTGAGCTCTCTGAAAGTGAATGATTTTCCACTCCCTAACATCTACCTCATATTTTTTCTGTCATTTGTCCTTGTTACAATTCCTGCATTGTGTTAGAATGAGAAGGTAAGAGTGCATTCTGATCTCATAGCTGGTGCATGCTGTAATTAGTATTCAGTCTTCACAGTCACCTGAGATGTAACCAATCTGTCCTGTAATTCATGGTGCTTCTGTTTTGCTCCTCAAAATGGTTTTAATTTGGATTTATCTTGTACGGTGATCATTGCAATGTCTTTGTTATCAATAGTATCCAATACACTGTTTCATTTGTCAGCTGCAGTCCTCATCCAATTCTTTTTTTTTTTTTAATCTGATTTGCCAAATATGCAACTCATTTCGTCACTCTTGAGTGGGTTTATTTTCACGACTGTCACGGGTGTTATGTGCAGGAACTGATACTATTCACAATGTTTGTCACTGAGGTTGTTTCCATGTACACGTATTTACAAAGATAACGGCCTGAGGTGTGTAAATATGGTGAAATGTTCGCCTGAGCAGTTAAAACTACAGCAACAATGCCAATGTTAAATTACGGCAGGAGATTAGTTTTATTTTGGGTTGTTTGTCACCATTCCCACAATATCTGTAAATTGTGTGTATCCAGTGCACTTCATTTATTCTGAAAACCGTGACACAAAACTTTGAATTAGTTCTCAAAAGTAGACCACCTGAAGATTGATACAGTATTTCTTTTTGCTTCTAACAAAATCTAATTCAAAAATAACAGTTATCTTGACTAAATCTTCATAATGTAGTGATGCTGTTAGCTAACTCATGTTCATGATCTACTTATTTTGAGCTCTCTGAAAGTGAATGATTTTCCACTCCCTAACATCTACCTCATATTTTTTCTGTCATTTGTCCTTGTTACAATTCCTGCATTGTGTTAGAATGAGAAGGTAAGAGTGCATTCTGATCTCATAGCTGGTGCATGCTGTAATTAGTATTCAGTCTTCACAGTCACCTGAGATGTAACCAATCTGTCCTGTAATTCATGGTGCTTCTGTTTTGCTCCTCAAAATGGTTTTAATTTGGATTTATCTTGTACGGTGATCATTGCAATGTCTTTGTTATCAATAGTATCCAATACACTGTTTCATTTGTCAGCTGCAGTCCTCATCCAATTCTTTTTTTTTTTTTAATCTGATTTGCCAAATATGCAACTCATTTCGTCACTCTTGAGTGGGTTTATTTTCACGACTGTCACGGGTGTTATGTGCAGGAACTGATACTATTCACAATGTTTGTCACTGAGGTTGTTTCCATGTACACGTATTTACAAAGATAACGGCCTGAGGTGTGTAAATATGGTGAAATGTTCGCCTGAGCAGTTAAAACTACAGCAACAATGCCAATGTTAAATTACGGCAGGAGATTAGTTTTATTTTGGGTTGTTTGTCACCATTCCCACAATATCTGTAAATTGTGTGTATCCAGTGCACTTCATTTATTCTGAAAACCGTGACACAAAACTTTGAATTAGTTCTCAAAAGTAGACCACCTGAAGATTGATACAGTATTTCTTTTTGCTTCTAACAAAATCTAATTCAAAAATAACAGTTATCTTGACTAAATCTTCATAATGTAGTGATGCTGTTAGCTAAATATGTTCTTCTAACCAAATATTTCTCTACAAAGCATTTGGTTTGACATATCAAGAGAGATTCATTTTGATTGTTTTTACTTTTTAACTCCTAACCCTTCCATTTTGTTCTTGATAGCTGCTAATGATAATAATCCACATCTAAAATTGTATTTTTCCTGTCAGTATTGATGCAAGCTATTGGGATATCCGAATAAATATTGTGACACCACCTCTTTTCTCTTTTGATCTTGGTCTTTTGTTCTAGCTGGTTCCACAATTGGTGAGAATCCTGAAGAACCTGATCATGTCTGGATACTCACCTGAGCATGATGTGTCGGGCATAAGCGATCCTTTTCTGCAGGTAAAACTCCTTAGTCTGTCTCACCTGGATGTCGCTTTGTACTTAGAAACGTAATTTCTGGCCCTGTTGTTTGGTGTGCTAGAACCAAGTGAATTGCATTGACAAATTGTTTTCCTTTTCTTAGGTGCGGATATTGAGACTACTGCGAATTTTAGGCAGGAGTGACGACGACTCCAGTGAAGCAATGAATGACATTCTTGCACAGGTTAGAGTTGGTTATCTCCTTATGTAACAATTTTTGTGAATTTGTTTTTGGTTTCTTATTTTCAACTCAGCTATGACATTTCCTTATCACACCACACATTTTCCCTTTTCTCTGTGCATCAGGAGTCTTTCTAGCCGCAGACACACACAGTTACAGCTGTGGTAACTTGTTTTCCAGAATGAGAAATAATGGCGAGCAAAGGGAACAAAATGAAATTGTCACAGAAGGGGACAATCACACCGGAAGAAATGCTGAATGATGATACATAGAGTGATCCATCGTCTGAAAGACTGTTGATGCTTTATATTGTCTGACAGCATTCATCATTTTGTTGTGGATAGGACTCTGACATTCATCAGTCCATACATAAAAATATCAATTTCCTCGAGTTAGCATTGTTGCCGTGCCCTTTAACATGGCCTTAAAATGAAATGTTTGAGTGTGACCTGTTTTCACAAAAATCAAATACCTGAATAGGGTTAGGACTCCCACCAAATGTGTCTCAAGTTGAGTTTAACAATGATGTACTGCATTATTCCTGGCCGCAGGTTGCAACAAACACTGAGACAAGTAAAAATGTAGGCAATGCAATCCTCTATGAGACCGTGTTGACCATCATGGACATCAAGTCTGAAAGTGGACTGAGGGTGAGCTAATTGATTTCATCCAAACCTGAAAAAGAACATTTAAGTTTGTTTATTTATCTATTTATATCTACTATTCTGACACCTAACTCTTTTGTGTTACAGGTTTTGGCAATTAATATATTAGGGCGATTCCTCCTTAACAATGACAAAAATATAAGGTATTCGAATAGCTGACTCATAATGCCAAAGCTGAGAAGAGCACAACAGAACTACTAACATGAAGCCATGTATTTTTCATATTCACAATTGCAGATATGTTGCATTGACATCCCTACTAAAGACGGTACAGACGGACCACAATGCAGTACAAAGGCATCGGAGCACCATTGTGGATTGTTTAAAAGACCTGGATGTGTCCATAAAGAGGTAAGCAGGTGATTTTCAGGATTTTGACATCAAGGACATTCACCTATTCACTTTTTTACATAACAGTTTTGTTTCTGTCCTTGATCTACTTCCCCGTTAATGCTGTAGACGTGCAATGGAGCTGAGCTTTGCCCTGGTGAACGGCAACAACATAAGAGGCATGATGAAAGAGCTGCTCTACTTCCTGGACTCGTGCGATCCCGAATTTAAAGCCGACTGTGCATCGGGAGTCTTTCTAGCAGCAGAAAAGTATGACATTGACATACACTGTTCAGTTTATAGCTATTATTGTTCTCCGTTTTTGTCACTACAATGCCAAATATTGCACCCAAGGACTTAGCAAATGTGTTTTCTTCCAAGTCAAAAGAAATGCTGTGTGATGATAACAAGAGTGATCCATCGTCTGAAAGACTGTTGATTCTTTATATGATCTGACAGCATTCATCAGTTCATCACCCTGTTGTATTGTGAGTAGAAACCTTAACGTTGGCTGCAATATCAATGCGTCCTTTGTGTTACAGGTATGCCCCTTCAAAAAGATGGCACATAGACACTATAATGAGAGTTCTGACTACAGTACGTATAAGCATACATTACACCCAAGTTCTCATTAAAAATGAGTACTAGGAGTCAATTCTACCTGAGACCTACATGTCTGTATTCTAATCAGCATGTCTGCTCCTCTTTGCAGGCAGGCAGTTATGTGCGCGACGACTCTGTGCCCAACCTTATTCAGCTCATCACAAACAGTGTTGAGATGCACGCATACACAGTGCAGAGACTCTACAAAGCTCTTCTCGATGACATTTCACAGGTCAGAACTGGGACCCAGCTTCCTGACGTACTATAATTATTATGCAGCGTTTTTAGGCAAGAGTTGGATTCTTGTTTCTCTCTGTGTAGCAACCGCTCGTCCAAGTCGCATCCTGGTGCATAGGAGAGTATGGAGACCTACTGGTTTCTGGACAGTGTGAGGAAGAGGAGCCCATTCAGGTACATGTTGACGACTCTTAACATTTGAGTAATGGTAAACACCATAGGCAGACATATCATGCAACTGATCCTGCTGTTACCCTATAAGCAAGTATCTGAATACAAACTGTGCAGTAACACCCATAGACAAAGAAAAACAATACTCACAGGCATATATTCTTTTTCCTCTCGGAAGAATGACTGATATTACTCCCGTATTGAGAATCTGAGTCTCGAGTACAGTATATCCAGATGTGGGCATTCTGTCCATAATAACGGAAGGTCGGTTGATCTGTCACTGGCGGACGCTCATTTTGCTGACGAATGATGGGGGAAACTTAAAAAAAAAAAAACGATGGACGATGGACAGAAGTGGGTTTTCGTCCGTCACTAGACTCGTCATTGACCAGGTTAATACCGACGTACCTTCTCAGTCAGTAGCTGACAGACTCCCGTTCCGCTGACGTCTGACAGAAACACACGCCACTGACAAAAAAATGACAATGACGGTGTGACAAACTAACATTATAGTTTTTGTTCAGCTTGAAATAATGACTGAGTGACAATGACAGATGACCACTTAGGAATGACGGACTGGCAAAATTAACCGACACGCCCAGCTCCGAGTGTATCCATACATCTCCTTCACTGTTGGCCAAAGTGCACACACCAGAATGAGCAGCAGAATGTGCGTAGAAGCTAGAGACTGGAACCAAAACTGTTTGTTTTGATGGGGTATAATATTATAGCCGTATCAGCAGAAGCACCTTTCCAACGCGGATGACATGCAATCATTCCTTCCTTATCTAAATAAGGTGAGTGAAGATGAAGTTCTGGATGTGCTGGAAGGGCTTCTAGTATCCAATCTGTCCACGCCTGTGACTCGAGGCTATTCTCTTACTGCCATCATGAAGCTGTCTACTCGTTTCAGTGGTGTCAAGTGAGTCACTGGATTTAACACTATACATAATGAGGCTTTGCCGTCGTGAACTAATTTGGAACAACATGCACCCGTGCAATTTCCTGCATCATTCAATTTTCTTCTAGCCGTATCAAGAAGGTGGTTTCAATATATGGCAGCAGCATTGATGTTGAGCTGCAACAGAGAGCAGTGGAGTACAACGCACTTTTCAAGAAATACGACCACATGAGGTGAAGTGGAAGCTAAACCAAAATACCAAAAACAAATAAAATGGGCCATTTATTGGGATTGGCCTCTAATGTAGTGGTTCAGTATGGTTCATCCTCCACTGCGTGTCTCCCCCCCTCAGGCCCGCTCTCCTCGAGCGAATGCCCATTATGGAGAAAACAGCCACGAATGGCCCCACAGAAATCGTGCAGACCAATGGAGAGACAGAACCCTCCGTTGGGGAACCGAAACATCCACCCCCTGTTAGTCAGCCAGCCAACCAGGTTAGCGACATTCTCCTAAATCAAAGTGGAACACTTAATTTTGCAGTGAATCCTTAATTGAAGCACATGTAAATACTGAAGAGAGTCATTCCTTTGACGCGTATCCCTCGCAGGCAAATGATTTATTAGACCTGCTGGGTGGCAATGATATGGTGCCAGTAATCCATACGACAGTGCCCCCCAAGCCTACGTCGTCTGGAGGAGAGCTGCTGGACCTGCTGGGTGACATCTCACTAAGTGGTAGGATACTCCAAATCTTACTCGTTCAACATGTGGGAGTTACTATGCGTGTTTTCATTTCAAACAAAAGCACGTTGTTACTCAACATCAAATGTTATTCATTTCAGTCCACATTAGTATAAAGAATGCTGTATAAGTGATATTTTGTTTGTTCATCTCCATTAGCAACACCAGATCTTAAACAGGTTTGCAGGTTAATTTCCTGGCTGAGCCTATTTAAAAGGAAATAACTTGAGGTTTTTCCACATTATTTGTACAGTCGCAATTTTCACGCAGTCTGGCGAAAAGAAGAATATTTTTGCTGATGAAAAGCACAAACTAATTCAATATCTTGCGACAGGAATAAAACACTGGACATCTCAATTTGTTGCTGTAGTGATGTTTTGGGTTGGAATAATGGAGAATGAATTATTTTCGGTGCCTGGAGATGTCAAAAAGACCTCTACAAAATATGAGCAGTTTCTAACTGACCATATCCTGCAATAGTTTAACAAGTCTTCTGAAGTAAAATAATGCACATGCAAGAAAACGTACCATTTCATACTGCACAGCTGGGTTCTAGAATCAGTATCGGGGGCCAAAAAATTGTATTGAACAACACTAGTTGATCGATGGATACCTCCAAAAAAAAAAAAAAAACTCTTAGAAATTATTCAGAGACTTCAAGTTAAGTGAAGATGAAATCAATGATGTGATAGAAAACATAATTTCTTTCAGAGTTATTTATAACCTATTATACTAGTATATATTATAGTATTTTAGAAATTGCTCTGCATAATCATTTGAATTGGTGTATTTTGAGGATGCTTAATTTCCAAACTATACCGTCATTGCTGGTATAACTCCATGTTGTTATAGGACGTAATATAATTGTTGATGATAAAACATGTTTTCAGTGTCACTTTTGAGGAAAATAAAAACTGCAATATGTCTACTAATTTGGAACACAGTGTAAGGTAGGAAACACCAGTACAGTACATCATGGATTCTGTGTTCACGGTTGCTCTGTTATGTGTTACTTTTTGTCCAGATAACTCTTCTGTTTAATTCCACTTTTGGCCACAAGATGGTGGCACACTAATGTGTGTAACACTGTAAAATTGAAAGAGGAAGACTGAGAAGGAAGTATTTCAAGCTCAGTCTCATTTTTCCTGAAGCGATGAGGACAAGATTAATGAACGTCTTCCTCCTCTCCCATCCTGGGTTTTATGCCTACAGAAAGCAACAACTGTACTTTCATCTTTTTAATATACACCTTTGGGAAAAAAAGGAGTGACAAATGCAATAAAAACATGCCAAGAGATGTTAGAGGCTACACTGTTCTAGATAGCATGTCCTTGAGCATCCATTTCCGAATTGGTCATGGTGCATCAAATTCTGATGTGACCTTCCCCTCCCAAGGCGCTCCAGCCCCTGCTCCTGCTCCCTCTGTACCCACCTCCCAACCCCCTTTTCTCCTGGATGGCCTCGCCTCACAGCCCCTCTTTAATGACATTGCAACTGCAGGTGAGACTCTTCTTGTCTCTTGTACCCTCTGCACCACATTTGAAATGATCATTTACAAACACTTCCTGGTCTGAAAATTTCCTGCAGGTATTCCTCCTATGACGGCCTACAACAAGAACGGCCTGAAAATAGACTTCACGTTTGAGAGGGCAAACCCTAACCCCAACGTCGCCGTCATCACCATCCACGCTTGCAACTCTACAGAGGCAGACATGACAGACTTTGTTTTTCAGGCTGCAGTACCAAAGGTAAGCCGGCATAGTCACCGTCAACAAATCTGCCGACATGGTTTTAACTCGTTTGGTTGGCTCATTTTGACTGGCATGTTCAGTGCAGTGTTTTTTTTTTTTTTTTTTTTTTTACATGCTTACATGTCTAAAGGTTTTGTTGTTCACATAAATATGTTTTGTTTGTTTTTGTTTTGTTTTTTTCAGACATTCCAGCTGCAGCTCCTGTCCCCCAGCAGTAATGTCGTCCAAGCACTCAACCAGGGAACTGTCACACAAGTCATCAGAGTCCTCAACCCACAGAAAGTTAGTGCACTTTATCTAGTCTGAGTTGGATGTTGTGTTTAAAAAGTCTATACACCCCTGGTCAAATGGCAGTTTTTTCTGGTATTTAAAAAAGTGGCAAGGATTTCAAAACCTTTCCACCATTAATGTGGCATATAACCTGTACAACACACTTTGGGGGAAAAAAAATCTTTTAGAGATTGAAGTAAGAAACTTGAGATCATGTGGTCGCAGAAATGTGCACATTCCCCTTCTGGGGATGTTGGTGTGTTCAGAATTAACCAATCACATTCAAACTTGTTCAATGGGAGTCAGCACCCACCTGCCACCATTTTGAGTGGCTTTGATTAACCCCAAATGAAGTTCAGCTGTTCTGTTATTTTGCTTTCATGATGATGCCTGACTACGAATTCAAACCGTCCGCATTACTTTGCACCTTTTCTTAGGCTCCACTTTGAATTGGAGAAAAATAGCTCCAAAGCCTGGTTGACTGCCCCAACCAATCTTCACCGCTGCCATGGTGGTAGTTTTGACGATGAGCAATATTGTGTCTGTCGAACAACCTTTTGTGGTTGTACTTGCCAGAAATGACTGCAGCTCCTTCATTGTTGCTATTGGCCTCACAGCATCACTAGTTATAATCCCGTCTTTTCTTCAGTTTGGGAGTTATGTCCAGTTCTCGATAATGTCACTGCTGTGCCGTATTTTCTCCCTGATGATTTGGTCAGTTGAGTTGAGTAGGTCACATTCTTGGTGGAAAAAGTTTTGAAATGTTGATGGGATGTAAAAATTGTTGTCATTTGTTATATCTCAAAAACCTGGCATTTGAATTGGAGGGTGGGGGGTAGACTGTTTCTATGCAGTGTATTTGCACTCCTCATGAGAAACCACTGTTCCCGTTTTCAGCAACAGCTACGAATGAGGATCAAGCTGACATACAACCACAAAGGTTCGCCTGTGCAAGACCTGGCCGAAGTCAATAACTTCCCCCCACAGTCGTGGCAGTGATGAGTTGCTTCATTTACTCCTAAAAGCCCCTCCGACGGGGACTATGATTTTTTTTTTTTTTTTGGCCTCGCACCTCTCCCTCCCACCTTCTCATCTTCCTTTTTTCCAACGGACTCCCCCTCAGTGACATCACAAAACGCGCAGCTGAGCGTCTTTAAAGATGGAAAAACCAGTTCAGATGAAGAGCCATTCGATAAGCGGGATTACATGTTGGTGAACTTTCTCGTTTCTTTCTTGACTGGTGTCATCATCTCTTTTGTTAGTCGTGCGACTTTTGTTTTTCCACTCTCACTTGAACACTGTACTAAATGACATGAACTCACTTTGATAAAAGGAATATTTATGATTGCGCTGAGCCTTTTAAAGCCCTAATAATGCAATCCTCAGATAATTCACTGAGTGACCTTCCTCAATTCATGCCTGAAAAGCCGTCTCAGAGATGTTGTATTTCATCACTGTCGGGTGGAATCCTCGTATCTCCAAAATGACTGCTTTTCAGGAAATAAACCAACAAAAAGGCCATTTTGCTTGCCTCACCAAACAAAGCGTCGTTCAACCTGGTATTGTACCTTCTTTTATGATCAACACAACACCGTCCCAAAAGCATGTTCAATCTGTAATTGCATTTGCTAAACCGCTAATTGATGACTGTTACTGTTTAGAATGGTCCAGACATGTTGCTGCCAGCTAGCCGTGCACGTCAAAAGTCGAACCAACAACAAAGACTTTACAAAGTCACAACCACAAGAGGTTACATCATTGTCCCACATTTTTTTCACCCCAGAGGCCATGAGTGATGTCATAAATAAAATGAGAACCTGACAAAGCAAAGTAATCCGCGAAACTTTGTGACAGAGCAGTTCCTTCTGAAACATGACAGCGAACCATTTTCAACAAAACGTCTTATGTGAAATGTAGCCATTTCACTCGTTATTGTTCATTCAAAACACATCCAGACTTTGAAACTTGAGGCGACATAATACTGCGCAGCTCCCATGGAGTTAGAAGGAAGCTCAGAATGTTGAAGTGTACAAGAGATTTAATAGATTTTTTTTCTCAAGCTAATTCAAAAACTAAACTGATTAACAATACGTGAGTAATAAGACGCTGTTGTGACAGACCATTTTATGAAGAAAAAAAATTTTGAAATTCACCATATTTGGACGTAAGAGTTTTCAGCCCGACAGCGACAATGTACAACTTGTACCTGCATCTTTCTTTAAGAGGTACACTAATCGGACAATGTGAAAAATGTATGACTTTTCCAGACATTTTGAGAGAGTCATAATTATGATGTGTAAACCACAATTCCTAATTATATATATATATATATATTTTTCCCCCTGTGTGGCCCGAATGCAGTAAGCTGGTCAGTGAGACGCATTTGTTTTACCCGGTTGCGCTTCTTACCTCGCACAAACTTATGTAAATGAAGCCTCTTATGAATGTAGTTAAATGCACTGAATGCTGTTCTCCCTCATCTCCTTATTTCTTCTCCATCGATGAGTCGGTCATCACATCGGCACTATTTCTGTGAAAGTTTGTTTGATTTCTGCAGTAAATCGACTTGATTATTTATGCCTGATATCAAAGTGACGTGCCTTTCTGACTTGACATGAGAAAAGTTCAGTTAGCCTGCTTGAGTGCTTGAAAGTGAGGGACGTGATCGCGCTGGATTTGAAATGCTGTCATCTTTCACCTTATTTCAAGCATGTTTGTTTTTCACTCTGTGGTGGGCTTTGCCCGATCTCCACAATCTCCACAAATTCTCATCACATGATCCCGATTGTCCCGCGATCACGTTGCTGAGCTTCATTTATGGCCTGAAGGGCCCCAAACAAAGTAAATTGGGGGGCGGGGGGGGGGCAGCTAATAGGATATCACCTTTTTCATAGGATAGCATCAAGTGTTGTCGCAAAATCTCATTAAGATCCACTGTCCCGTCCGTCCCAGTCTTCAGATTTACCGATTCATCGAGTGAGGACTGTTTAGCCGTACAATTTCTCGGCTCTGGTCTTTTCTGTCAGGGGGAGGCTACCGTTGATACCTCACAATGTTTTCTCTTTCTACTAACTTGTCGGAGTGGCTGGCAAGCAAGGGACGCACAGCTGCATGAACGAATCTGACAGCCATTTGTCCATGTGCGGCAATACAAGTTAGCGATGAACGACCTTCGCGGCCCCACGACGCTTTGATAGTCAATCACTATGCTTCATTATCTAACTCCTGTGACCAAAATCAGAGAGACTATTAGCTTTGGAAATATTTTTCAGCAACGATATGTGTATATGGAGGAAAATAATTTCACTTTTTTTCCGTTGTTGACAAATGCTATATTAGCTTTTTTTCTGTACATACTGAGGGCTTTTACGATTTTTTTTTGTCTCTTGTACTATCTTTCATCCTTTTTTTAGATACCATTTTCTAAACCAATTCTTCACTATGTATATTGTCTAAATAGTCAACCATAGACGACATCAGGCTTACTTACCTGTATCACCACTCATCCATTGTAAAAGGTATATGATCTGCTCCCTGTACATTGTATATAATTGTAAAACAAACAAAAAGGCTGATCCACTTAAATAAAAACCCACATGAAGACTTCAAGGATTAGCTGGAAGCATCGAATGGTATGCATATATGTACAAAAGATTCTTAAACGGATGCATTTGATGGACTCGGCTTCATACTTAGCTCACGGGTGTCATGTTTTTACGAAGATGGCTGCCGAGGCTTGTCGTTGGGGTTTGCTTATAGTGAGTGAATGGGGGAACTGTACTACTGAGAAACGGCAACGCTGCACTAGTAAGCTTCCACAATGCGTCCCCGTTTTCCTTCGTCTTCACCTTTGTTGTTGGCCCCGTGTGCGCAACTATTTAAATGTTGATTTGCTATTTGAGTGTGTTCTTTTTAAAACCTTACTTGACACCTGTACTATAACGGTGGCCCCAAAATCGATGCCAAGTCAATAATTCCCAGCCCCCCCCCCCCAAATTGTTGCATGTATCCTCTATTTTATTCCATTTGAAAGGAAAGCCGTCTTGAGCATTTCTTCGATATCAAGCTTCAAGCTGAATGTACTAGTTCTCTCTTTGTCCTCACTAAGATGACAATCCAGCACACCGGCCGAACAAATGTTTTGTGCTGCACTAGTAACATTACTAGGCCAGTAGTAGTACTATTAGCAACCAATGTCAACTAGGGCACAGTTTTGCCTCACTAGTAACATGCAGTTTTTGCTTGGATCCAGAAATTCCACACATTTGGGTGCTGAATTGTCTCACGCCATCGTGAATAAATGTTCTATACCCTTGATGACCATCTTAAGGTCCACGTACTAGTATGCTCTTTGTCCACATAAGTAGGACAACTGTATGTTACTAATGAGGCTAACCTATTCACTAGACAACTGTGTGCTCCTTGTGACATCAAATTCTATTTGTTCTGAGCATCTGAAAAACACTAATACCAGATGCATTTTTTTTGGGGGGGGGGTTGCGCAGGTGCTAATTCCCAATACTAGTCAACTGCACGCTATGAGATACATAGACGACAAAAAGGTAGATAGAATGCAGACAAGATAACTAGTCCATGTTTAAAATCAGTGTCATAGCAATTAACCCCCCCCCCCCCCCAATTGTTTTATTTGGAGGCCAATTTTGTTAGGATCAGTCTCCAGCCTCAACTCACTGGGAAGTGAATCCCAAATTCTGATTAACATCAAGTAGTGGTAGGACTACGCAGATATCGGCTAGTGCAATTTTCCCTCATCAGTAACACGAAGTCGTGCTAGTGAAGACAGAGCGTACCAGTACATAAGACGCTTCAGTGTACGAGTAGAATGACTGTCTTACGAGTAATGGTTTTTTCCACTACTGTATGATGTTTCTGCACACTAATAGCGCACCTTTGACATACCAGTTGGGCAAATACATGTTACAAGTAAGGCAAAACACCACGAGTTGACAACTGTGTGCTACTAGTAGTAATCGTGACATTATCAAATTTTACTTAACTTCAAATTGTACTTGATAACATCTAATGCTTCACTAGTCATACTAGTAGCATGCATATGTCCCAGGAATGGCACAGATTCCCCTCACTAGTACTAATCTCCCAAAGTTGCCCGGGTTAGTGTGTAGTGATATCATTCAGGAGTGGAAAAAAATACGAGTCAGACAGTTATTCTGTTGGTGTGTCCTTGTTTAACTAATGTGCTGATTGGGTAACTAGTGAGCAGTAGTACACGGTCAAGCTGGATATCAAGGATATGGTATAAACACTCGAACGGCTTCCAGTCATCTCGACCGACAACACTGTTAGGCATGTTTGAGTGTTTTACATGCCAATAGCCACAGGGGGCGCTGCACAAAACTAAAATGAGGGCGGGGAAGGAAAAGCTCAGTCCAGCTTGTTCACGTTAGTTTTGTGTGTTGTCTTGTTTTCACCCCCCGGACCCCCAACTTGTGCGTCCACTTTTTTTTTTTTTTTTTTTTAATTTAATTTTATTTTATTTTATTTTTTTTTGTGATGCTCATCCATGCAAGGTCTCGTGTACAAATGGTGAAATGATCCCAACTTAAGTGCATTGGACAAACTTGAAGGAAGGAAGAAGTATCGGCGTGTGATTTGACTTTGAAGTGTGCGTGCGTGCGTGTGTGTGTGTGAGACTATTTCCAGGATTTTATTTGTCTGCAAATTTTCAGCTTGTGAGCTGCATGTTAAAGCCGATGTAAATAATGTTTCTACTCAACCCACTTGAGGGTTTTGTTGGGAGATGCAAAGAACGTCGTTCATGAGTCTGTCCTACTCTGTCACGGGCCACTTGTGTGTATAAAAGGATTTTGTTCAGGTGGTGGTCACAATAAGGATTAAATATGGCGCTGAATGACGCGTTTCACCCACACCCAGGCTCGTCCTGTCCTAATAACAAAATTTGATTTGTTGTAGCTGAAAGAACGTCTCTATTTTGGTTTTGTTTTTTGTCCCCCCCAATCAAGTTTGACACTTTGAACTGAACCATGTAGTCTGCGGCTAGAAGGTGAGTGTGACTGTCAGACTGAAAGTATGAGATATGATTAAAGACAAGTTGTAAACTATTAAATGGGATATTTTCAATTGATGCTGTGTATTCTTGTCATTTGGGTTGCAGAAAACAGGAATGCAAATAAAAAGTGCAAATACTGTACATCTAGCTAAGCTTGTTTTTCTCTGATGTCATGCAGCATTGATGTGCCACGGAGTTCAGTGAAATGTCAAGATTACGTATTTAGAGAGAGGTCATCGTGGGAGAACAAATGAAGCCTCTCAACTAACTTCAACATAGTTCCTTGGCACTGGCATGCCTCAAGATAGCGGCAGCTCCTCATCTCGCTAACATATTTAATTAGCACCCATATGCCACGGCATTGTGGCAAAGTGCTACTTTTCTCTAAATGAAGCTCCTCGACTACCTTTAACTTCATTACTTGGCGCCAAGATATTAAGATACTGAAGCACCTCAACTCACTTCAACAGTTCTTTGACACCACAAAATGGTGGTTGAAGCACTATTTTTGTCTAAATGGGGTTCTTCAACTCTCTCCAACTTCCAAGCACTACTTTTCTACAAATGAAGCTCATCAGGTTGCTTTCAATATTGTTCCTTGGCACAGAAGATGCACCAAGATAGTGCCAAACCACAACTTTTCTCTAAATGGACCTTCAATTCAACATCGCTCTCTGTACCAAGATGACAGAGCACTAGTTTTCTCTAAACGAAGCTCCTCAACTTTCTTCAACTTAGTTCCCTGTCACCAAGAAGTCAGTAAAGCGCTACTTTTTTTCAAAAAGAAGCTCCTCCCTTGAATGTAGTTCATTGACTTTGAGATGCCACAAGGTTGAGGGTAAAGCACTACCTTTGCCTAAATTAAGGTGCTCAACTCACAAGATATCTGCAAACCACTACTTTTCTCTTCAGAAGGAGCTAAACTCACTGTAACAAAGTTCCAAGTTGCCATAGCACGGTGGAAAGGTACTACTTGTTTTTGAAAGAAGCGACCCAACTCACTTCAACGTATGTCTTGACACCAAGATGCCAGATGATGGTGGCAAAACACTTCTTTTGTCTAAATGAAGCACCTCAACTCTCTTCAACACAATTCCTTGGCACCAAGATGTACATTTTGAAAAAAAAAAGTATAATAATCTCGTGTCTTGACATGCACTAGAGTGTTATCAGATAAAGTATCGTAATTTTGCATTCAGAACGGGATCACTCTTTTCCATTCCAGAGAAGTCACCATTTTCAGTTATTCGGCAGACTCCAGTACTGCAGTGAGAACCAATGCAATTACACGAGGGATGCCTTTCCATTGGCTTTGATTCGCTCCCCTGGGTTAGTGCTGACACCTGCCTCGCTGACCTGCTCGCAGCACAGTGGATGACATCACAACAATGCAATTGGAAACAGAGACAGGCCTGATGAACGTCCCGCAATGCTATGACATCACTGCTTTTCACACCCAGACGCTCACATGCAAACTGACAGGCAAACTCCTCACTCAGCCGGCCACATCCCTTAAAGGCACACATCCAAGCATGAATGCTGCAGTACACTATGTAAAGTAATTATGCTTCACAAAAATCTGTTTTGTTTTTTTTTTACAATTGCTTATGTATCATTTATTCAATATCCTGTCATCTATCTGAAGGTTCATGCACTAGTGTGCTCTTTGTCCTCACTAGTAGGACAACTTACTCATGAGACCAAACTGTATACTAGTTGACATTTCCTCACAACTAGTACTACTAGGGCGGCACGGTGGTTGGTTAGCATGTCCGCCTCACATTACAGAGGTCCCGGGTTCTTGTGTGGAGTTTCCATCTTCGCCCTGTACCTGGTTTTCTTCAGGTACTTCGGTTTCCTCCCACATTCCAAAAAACATGCATGGTAGGTTAATGGAACACTCTAAATTGTCATTATGACTGTGAATGGTTGTTGTTTGACAGTGTGTGCCCTGTGATTGGCTGGCAACCATTTCAGGGTGTACCCCGCCTTCTGCCTGAATACATCCGGGAAAGACTCCAGCACACCTTGTGAAGATATGCAGCTCGGATAATGGATGGATGGATGGTACTACTATTGAAGCCCTAGATGAAAAACAGGTACAATTTTGTTGTGTGTACCACACAGTAGTCGACTTTTGGACAGTTTTGCCTCACTAGTAACATGCACTAGACCTACAGTACTAGGTATGCCAAAGCGGCCCTGCTATTGAAGACAGACACCGTATAGTACGGCACCTGGATATCAAAGATATCAAACATTGAATAAATGCTCAAATGACAAAAGCTCTACTCGGAGAACTACATGTTACGAGTGTGGCAAGATGGCTTTAAGGAAAGCCATTTGAGAATTTATCGTGCTTCTAGGACAAGTTCAGTGCTTGATGACAATGAATAGAATTTAATGGTACTAGTAGCACACAGTTGTCACTTAGTGCAGGCCAGGGGTCCCCAACCCCCGGTACCGGTCTGTGGGTCATTTGGTGCCGGGCCGCATAGAAAGAATAAATAACTTACATTACTTCCGTTTTATTCATTTTCGAATTTATTTCGAAAATTTACCGGATTCTCCGTCTACAGTATGTCACTCTTGACGCAGGTCAAGGCACGCTTCTCGGTCACGCGATAGGGTACCGCTGAAATGAAACCCGGGAGCTACAAAATGTGTAAAAAAAAAAAAAAAAAAACAAACGTCTTTGGGAAGGGCAAAAGGCACAGCCAGGAGACAGAAGAAGAGCCTACGACTTCCAAGAAAAAGAAAGCTTCACTTAATTGACAATATCTGGAGTCCTACTTAAGATACAGATTTATCTCAAAGGGAGATTCCCACGCATCGAGCCCACTCTGCATAATATGCGGCGATGGTGAGTCGTATTTTTCATGCACTTTGTATCTTATTTTGAAGGCAGGTTTAAAAGTTACCATCGCGGCCAGATAGGACGTTCCTTTTGTCATGATTCATGTTTATTATTATGTTTCGAAAATACTATAGTTTTCATGCAGGTCATATTACCCGGTATATTATTTTATTGTATTTATTTGTCACACCTTGTCTGACATTAAACTGTTCCTTGGGGCAAAAAAGATTGGGGACCACTGACCTAGTGCACTGTTTTGCCTCACTAGTAACATGTAGTAGTTCTCCGAGCAAATAGGTTGTCCTCGTGGTGGGGACAAACTACATACTAGTACATGGACCTTAAACTGGATATCACGGATAACGAATAAACACTCAAGCGGTGCTACAAGTAGATTCCAAGAGGCTACTTGTTGTATATGGAGTTACGGATAGCGTTAGTTGCTGTTGGCGATAAATGGCTTTTGCTTTGCGCAGTACAGTTTGAAGCACTTAGGGATGTAGCACCAAAAACTGGATTTACTGACACTGGATTTCTGAAACACAAAGTTGCTGAAAGTGCAGTAGTACACTTTCCTAACTTGTGTGCGGGCAGCATGGGATCGGTTCCCACTCAGTGACAGCATGGATGTTGTTGTAAATGGTTGTTTGTCTCTCTATGTGCTCTGTGACTGACTAGGGACCAGTTCAGGGTGTCTGTCCGCCTTCCGCCCGAATTCAGCTGGGAGAGATTCCAGCACTCCCGCCCCTGAGCACCCCTGTACAGTGTTGAAAATGGATGAATGGATACTGTAAATTAGAAATGCAGAAAACATACTGTAAAAAATTTACAGTATGTTACTGGATCACAGCTGTCAGTAAAATATGGTAATTTTACTTGACCCAGTCAAATATTTGGTTACTTGGTTAAATATTGCTTTTATTTTCTTATTATTACTATTAGTACAGTGCAAGGACCTTACGCTGCATACATATCAAGGATACGAGTACCGGTACATGTTCAGCGGCTTTCCATCTGTTTGTGGGCGTGTGATTTCCCAGCGAAAGGGGCAGCGGCTGTCGAATAATGAGGAGAGAGAGCCCGCCCCCGTCATGTTTATTGATCCGGCAACGGAGGCCCTCCCGCAGGCAGCCAGGCAGCAGTCGACTCCGCCGTGCTCGCTGACTATGGCGCTCCCGCTTAGTCTGCGTCTCCCCGTGAGAATCGGCCGCCAGCCGCCTCCGGTCAACATCATCACCATGCCACTAGAACCTTAGCGGTCTCTGCGCAGAGCGAGTACCCATGGCGATGGAGGACGAGCCTGACAACCGCGGGGCTTGCATCGACAGGCAGCCGGATACGGTACTTCACCGATCCGGGCTCAACCACGTCGGAGGTCGCGGTTGCCGCACCGGAGCTTCCGCCGCCCCAGCCGGGATACGAGTGCTCAAGGCAGGTGATATTTGCAATTACGTCCCCCCTCCTTTGCTTGTGCACTTAGTGACTGCTTAACATGCCCTCGTTGCAAGGCGTCGTCTTACATGACAGAGCAAAGTGCATGGGATACTCGTAACATTATGTAACGCGCTGAAATCTCTATACCCACGATGAGGGGGAATCATGTTTATGATGATTTATCCGTGGATCGTTCAAATCGCGCCCTGAATTGCGGGCAACGTGCACAAGCATGTCACGCCGATTTAAAGGCGGGACGGCCACGCACAGACCACTTAATTAGGAACACCTTTTACATTGTGATGCCACAAAATAATGCTCAGTTTGATGAACACTGTTGGGTTGTACTGGTAATTTGTATTAAATCAACATTCTCTTAACAGCGTGATCAGAACTGTGGCCGTAGTAAGGTGGCCAAAATATTAGGGACACCTTACATTGTAACACAGCCGCACCGCACACAATAATTAACATATTAGATGACTGTATTATTAAAGGTTGTCAATGAAAATTTGCGTCTTACTGATTTATTGTTCGGGCAAACATGTTTACTCTCACTGTGTTTGTGAGGTGCACCTAATGTTGTGGCCAGTGACATCATCCAGAGAATGACATCACTTTGTCAGCTCAAAAGGAATATTGAGGAAATATTTATATGGTGGCTTGAAATTAAACTTACTTCACAACAAGCAGCAGTTTGGCCGATTGTGAACAATTCTTCTATGAAAAATAAAGGCTTCAAGCTGTTTTATTGCCAATCCCAGTTGAGGTCAAACGAAACATAAAATGAAGAGAATTGTATAGCTTTGCCTGAGTAAAATCAGTTTAGCTAATGCTAACAAACAATCCAAAAGGCTACAGGTGGGCTCACCTTTTCAGTGACGGATATACACAAACAGTGGAGCAACACATATCCACCGACAATATAACAATACTCACAGCCATATATTCCTTATCCCTTGCATAAAATGACTTTTACTGCAGCCGAGTCAATTGTGAAATGACTTCATTTTCCTTTTGCATTTCGAGTGGCTAGAGTTGGATACATTTCCGCAATGCCTCATAGAGCGAATTTGCTCACAGCTCGCAGGTCTGTCCCTGTGTGGCCCAGTCCCAAATTGGCTGAGGCCCGTTATTGTTGCACAGACCGGTGGTTGGGGACCACTGTTATATAACATTATTGGTCTGACCTCCTGTATATCGCATATGAATGAGGTCCAATGTGTCATGATGATCTCCCAACAGAACAAATGTCATCAACGCAGGTCAGCACACCAATCATTGGACTTGTAACTTGACAGCCTTGCCCATGAATATTGTGAGTAGGAGAGGCCAAGGCGCATCCTTGACAAACGCCAATAACGGCGTGTTGGTTTTTGCGTTTACGAGTGCACAGTCATGGTGTGGCTCTACTACACAAATGCTGGCATTTTAGAGCGGAGATGCGATTTAAATTAAAATGACGGGGAGGTTAGGAAATGGATGCAGGTCAGTGCAATTACAATATTGTCTATTTGTGTAACAGTTTGCCCATTTTGACCCATGTCTCTTAACATGGATTTGGTGGTGTCTGGTCATGGGGGGTCTCTTAAAAGTGTACTTATGGGAGTAGTATTTTTTTGTGGAATTGTGGAAACAGTGTTCATGGGGGAGTTTGAAACAGTCTTGAGAACTGTCTGTCGTTCCACCATATTTGCATATGTACCCATAATATAGTCCACTTCAGTTGAGAAGGCAGTTCACAGGGGGACTTTGAAACAGTCCCATGAACTGTCTGTGTTCCCACCACATTTGCGCAGGTTCCTGCAGAAACATGCACCTATTGGTCTTTGAAGGGGCACGGGGGTTAACACTTCTGCTATGTTGACAGGTGAAATTGACTCAGTTTAACATGAAGGAAATATGACTTTAAAAAATGGGTGTGTTATGAATATGGATAGTTATGGTGCTAGTTTTTGATCCTAAGTCCTGAGTGACACTGACCCAGGAATATTAATCTCCCCCCCCCCCCGAAACAAATATAACATGAAGATTAAGTAATTGACGAAAGTGAAAATTAACATTCAACTCAAATGCACTGTCGTTAGAATTGTACATTTTTCCTCTACTGTTACTTAAATGGTTAAAATGTTCAATATTTGGACCAATGGCCACACAATGCAGTCAATTTTTGGTACAGTGGTTGCCTGAGTTTTTTACAAGTCATCATTTCGCTGATTTTCTTGCATTGACTTGCAAGCACAAGTTTGAGATATGAGGGAAGGCACAAAATAGTGAACAATTCTACAAAAAAGAAGCTTCAAGCTCCTTATTGCCACTCGTAGTTGGTTTACCTTCAGATTAACACAAAACAAAGTGAATTACTGATCATTTTGTTTGAAACAACCACATAAATTATCTTAATGGTAACATATAATAAGCAATGCCATAGATGGGCTAATGAATAGCATCAACGTTGCAGTGTTATGCCCTATAGGCGATAATATTAGAATAAAAATGCCGAAGCAACACAAATGGATAGATAATACACTCATGCTCATGGGACTGTATTCTTTATCCTCAACGAAGAGCATCTAAAGTTACTGAAGCTTAGTGAAGAGCAAAGATGGCTCCATCAATATCATTATGTCTGTATTCTACTGCCCCCGGATGGCACGCACCAGAAGGAACAGCACGATGGCCATTGAATTTAAGCACAAAATGTGGCAAAAACAGTTTAACTTGTTCACATTCCATTTAATTCCATCATTACTTTGATTTTTAACGTGTTCGTTTGTGTGTGCGTGCCCACAGCGTAACATGAAGCGAGTCGGGAGTCACGGCTGCATGACGAGAAAGACCAGATTTGGATCCCGGGAACGCGACTGGCTAAAGAGCGACACCCAGCGGGGTTGCGTGTGTCTGTACGGAGGCACAGTGGACCCCCAGATACCTGCCTCCGGACCCCAGGCCTCTTCCACTCCCCAACCCGACCTGCAGCTGGTACTCTGCTCCACCAGCACCACAGTGGAGGAGATGTGCGCTCAGAGGGACGGACATGGCCTCTTTGTTCAACTACACGGAGATCTGCTAAGGTAAATTCATATTTATCTTTCAGATGTTGGAGCGGTGCTATTTCTCTACGGGCTCATTAAAAACAGCAGATCAGCTGAGTGGCTCCACTTTGTAGTCCTGTGCTGATGCACTTAAATTGCTTCTCTGCCTGCCGGTAAGACATGATTCCATTTAAAATGAAGTACAGAAATCGCCAAGATTTATAACCAGGATATTACTGCAATTGGATTTCAGTTATACTACTGCGATTCAGACTTCACGGTTAATTTTTGATAATCGAGGCTCTCCTCATGCTTTCTCTGGAAAGCTGGTTTCTAAGTCTGCAAAAACGAATACACGATATCTTTTAGTCTTTAAAAAAATAAAATCTTTAAAAAGCATTTATACCCCATTAAAAAAAAACAAACTCAACTGATTTGCAAAGTATTGCATTTATGGCCAATTAAAGCCTTTTTCCAGCAAAATATTACACTCATAATACTGTATTTTTATTTCAAAATCCTGTACAGAATTTTTTTTCCTGCAAATTCAACTCGTCTCACCACTGTACAGTGCATCCCACATACTCATAATTTGGTACCCGCAGTGTCATCTATTTGTAGCTTTATTGATTTATTTAATTATTATCATGCTTTTTTTTTTTTTTTTTTTAAATTTACAATGAAAACCATCCATCCATGCTTCCAAAGAAGCGAAAAGTTTAACTTGGCAGCTTGGTGTCGAAGTGCTGCCTCCGCTAGCGAAAATGCCTCTCTTTATGGAGGCTTGCTTTTCTCTTCGGACTCTGAGCTATTTGCAAAGGAGTAGCCACTTGCCGAGTCCGACCCTCGTCGTCATGGTAATGGAAGCCTATTGGCACATCGAACAATGGGGATGAGCTGTGGTTTTTTTTTTTTTTTTTTTTTACATGAAATCCTCCAAACTAAGTGTTACAACTTGTAAATCTTCATCCTTTGTGTATTTTAACCTTTATCAACTCACCTGGTAACTGTTGTGAAAAAAATAATGTCTCCTTTAATAGAGAACATCCAGCCATCCTGGTCATTGTTCTATTTCTGGGGCTTCTCCAAGCCAGGCAACGCCAACCGGTCAGTCCCGGGCCAATCTCCGGTTTCCTCCCACTCGGTCATGCCCAAAACGTTTTCCAAAAGGGAGACTCCCAGAATTCTGGATGGCCTCCTCCCAGAGAGACACAGAGAGGGCACACTAGGACAAGTGGCCTATTAAAGCAGCCTGACGAATACATTGAGGTCAGGAGCCTCATCCATCTCCACTTTGTGTCGACGGGCTGCAAGAGCAGGACCTCGTGTCACTTTTGAGGGCTATAAAATGTTTCTCCCCCCCCCCCCAAAACAAAATCACTCTTCAAATGCATTTCATATGCATGTCTCATTTGAATAAATCACACTTTTACCAGGACCTTTCTTGTAGGATAATTAAAGCTGCAGGAAAATGTCAATTTTTAGTGTGAGCTTGTTTACCATCACCAGACACATTAGGTACCCTTACTTCATCATAAATTCTACTTTTACAAATATATTAATGTGCAATTTGGATGGACACTGTCAGCGAGCTATATTTATTTCACAATATATTTATGATTGCCATTGTGATTAGCATATTTATTGACAAAAAGGGGGAGTGGATAAAAAAAGTATACACACCCCTGCTCAAATGCACGCAAAGACGAACAACTATTCGCGCTGACAATCCCACCTAGGGACAATTTATGAATGTTCCATGAACCTGCCGTGCATGTTTTTGGAATGTGGGAGAAAACCGGAGTACCTAAAGGAAAGCCACGCAGGCACGGGGAAATAATGCAAACTCCACACAGGAAGGCCGCAGCCGGAATCAAACCTTGCACCTCTGTACTGTGAGGCGGATGTGCTAACCAGTTGTCCACTGAGCCACCCATGAAAGTACATTTCAATCCAAAATATAACATTTGAATATAAAAGTGTCATTTAAATTGAAACATCTATACTGTGTGTTTTTGTTAATCCCAGCCGGGCCTTTGCCGGTTGGGGTGTTTCATGTTTTTTTTATGCAGCAGCTTTCCACTTGTGCAAATATTGCTCTATTTCTAATGAAAAGCATTACACAATGAAAATAAACTCCTTTCCCTCTCCAATGAAACAACAACACGCTGCTTACTGTGAGATACTGAGCTCACCCACTGTCCTAATAACCCTCCCCCCAAAAACCTCTTTGCGCATTTATTGTATTTACGATTCCTGTTGTCATCCCGGTTTGTGCCACAGGAGGCTGGAGCCTACCGAGCGTCCGCTCCAGATGCTTTACGACTATCTGGCCGTTATGGGCTACGCCGACCCGGTGCGAGTGCAGCAGGAGGCTGCAAATTCAGACCTCAGCTGCTTGATCCGTTTCTACAGCGGTGAGTACCAACCCACGAGGCCCATCATCATGGCTGTCATCATCATCCATCTTCATTGTCTGCTCATGATAGAGGTCCCGTTTCCTCTGATTGAGGGGACGAACGAGGCCAGCCAAGTAAAGGTTGAGTGGAGTCACACCCTTGTGGCGTGCTTTGCCATTGTTATCATTAGAAAGGCATAATTGTCCACATAGTTCTCATATTGGATCTTGTTCAAATGTCCGTGTGTGTTTAATGGTGTGGCCGGTGTAGTACTCGATCTTTAGTGAAGTAGTCATTCATCATGTTGCTGTATTTAGTCCTGATGTAGGCTGGTCGATTTTTTTTTGTTTTTTTTGTTGATGTTGTCCATTTTTGGTTCACGGTACATTCTTTTGTGTCTGGCAATGGGGAGCCAAACAAATCATGTAACATATTAGCCACAGTCATCTCTTTTTCCTTTGTAGCTGAAGTGAGCTTATCAGGTTTTGAAATCACTATTTTTTTTTTGTTTATTATTGTGAAGCCCTCACTGTTGGGTTCGCATATACTGCATCATATTTATAAACTCAAGTAAATCAGTTACTTCCCCCAAGGGCGATAATGAGTTTTTTCATCAATCACTTTTCTTAACATTGGTAGAGGTCTTAAAAACCTTGTTAACCTATATCCTAAAATATTTCATTTTCTATTTACACAGTGCATTTTTTTGTATGAAAGCCTTCCTATTTTTTTTTCTATTTTTTATGCACATATATTTAGATACAGGAGGTGCTGTTGCTGCTGAGTCAGTGCGACTTTTTACATTAAATAAGTAAATGTATTGCTGTATCATTAGATTTAAACGAATACAATTGCCTCGGTGCATTTCAATGAAGAGCCACCATTGTGGTTGATTCAACCTTCTTTTTAAGGTCATTTTTTGTGTATGTATTGAATAGAATAGAATATGCCTCGCGTTAATGTGTTTTTAAAATTTTTTATATTTTTGTGCAAATCCAAATCAGAATTGTGTGCTCGGCTGAGTCCCATTGTAGTATTTTCCATCCATTCATTTTCTAAACCACTAACTCTATGCCCTGTTGAAATTGTATTTTTTAAAACAAAAAATAGCACTCTATCATATTATACTTTTGAAAAAAAATTACATATAACACAATTTTATTAACATGACTATTTGAGACTCCGTGTGTGCGACTGGGCCACCGGGTGGCAGTATAACACAGTCATGCAGCCACAAGCGAAGAAAACCTTCAGAACTACTTTCAGTGACTATAAACTGGAATAATATTACTCGTTTCTCGCAGAGGATGAAGAATATATGCCTGTGAGTATTGTGAAATTGTCTGTCTACATGTGTCGATGCACCTTTTGTGTTCATATAGCCATTGATTAAAAGGTTATAACTATCTACATGTGCAAATGGTTAGCCCATCCATGGCATTATGCATTGTGTTAGCATTAAGTTAACAGTACAGAACGGTGCGCTATTTACCTTTGTTTTATGCTTGGTTTGGCAGTAAACTTCAAATGGGAGGGGCAATAAACACCTTTATTTGAAGAATTGTTCGTTATCTGCTTGTTGGGAAGTGACTCGAGTACACGGCCACCATGCGGCCCTCTCATCTTGAGTTTTTTTCCATGCAAGTCAGATGACTCGCATTTCGAAAAACTAAAAAATGAGGTCACTCTTATCTCAAGGTTCTACTGTCAGAGCTCTTCTCCGGGGGCTCCACATATTTATTATTATTATTATTATGTTAAATCTCCTCACTTCCTCCCATCATAATGGTCTTATTTGATGAAGAACATCATGTCGAGCCTCCCCCGCGTGCTCATGCTGGGATGCTCTGATGAGATAAAAACAAACAGTAATGATGGCTCAATGCTGACTTCATCAAAATCCACCAAGAGAAAACAAAGGCAGGGGACCCGTGGGCCAGCGGTTGCGTGGGTCAGCCCCGTCCATGCAGCTGTAGGGAGCTGGGACGCGGACTGCTGTCATCTCTGGCGCCGGTCCGTTTGGGCTGCGTTCCTGCTCGGACCGCGTAGTCGAGACCCACCGCCGCTGTCCAATGATGAGTCATGTGGGAGAGGTGAGAAAGCAGCACATAAAGTTATTGATTTGGCTTCCAATCAAAGTGTCGGCGTTGAATAAGTCGCATGGTTGATATATTTCGGACACCCCAGAGCGTACTTATTTGTTCTTATTACTCTGGCCTACTTGTACATGGATGGACTGGAACTTCTCCATTCACTATTCTATTTTCAAGATCATAATTATAGTGAACTTCATCAAGGGAGATACATATCAGAACACCCCCGTGATAGCTGAAAATCCGCGATATAGAGACCACATAAAAAACAGTTTAAAAAAATAATTTTACCCTCCCAAGCGCTTTAAACACACTTGAATTTAATGAAACGTACCTTCTAAAATATTCTCTCACTCTCCCACTGTCACTTTGACACAAAGGAAACGAGAAGTCGTCTCTCGCTCATGTGCTTGCTTCAAGCTATTTGTCATGCTCACTTGAAATTTACCGCAAAATCGACACATAAAACAAAACAATGAAACAATATATATGCAACCCTTTTAGGGACAACGGTTACTACAGTGGACATCTTATCATGTTATCAGGTTACAGGGAGCATGAAATGTTCACTCAAGCTATGTAATTTACGCTAACTAAACTCCATTAGCTTCATGCAAACATATAATGCAAAACAACATCGATGGGGGCTAACATTCATTAGCAGAGATATTACGGTAATTCTAAACCTTCAAGAGCTCCTATTTAAACACACATAAAATCTTACGATGTGAAAGGCCACAGTTGAACGGAAATCAGCATCGATGCGAAAACTCAATAATGGCCGCTATAGTGGGGGTGTGAAGGACGAACAGCAAAATAGCGAGTGATCACTGTGTTAGAATAGAGAGATTTTGTTTGACCTGTTTTTGATGAGACACGTAGTTTCAGGCTCCAATATCAAATGGAAAATTCTGTTTGCGAGTTACAGCCTATCGTAGCTGACTTTGCTCGGGAGTTGGTATACACGAGTCAATCGCTGACACATTCAGGTATCGGCAATCATTCACGCACACCTATGAACAATTACGAGTCTTCAATGAAGCTAACGTTTGTTTTTGGATGTGTGAGGATATTCAAACCCAGACCCCCCTTCGACAGTGAGACGTAACCTCTACTCTGCCTCTGGATGACCATGATACGAATCAATACCACCAAGCAGAAGGCGGATGTACATTTTCAACTTCATATTGAAGTGGATCAGATTCATGGTGAATAGATGAATGCATGGTCGTGTAAAAGTGAGGTACAAAGCGAAGTGCCTCAAACGTGAGAGTCGAATCCCATCATTTCCTGACAGCTCCTCTTAATGGTTTGTGTCTGTGAGGGAGTTTTTCTTTGGCCTCAACATGTTCCCTCTCTTGCTGAAAACATACAGACTTTCCTCCATAGAAACAGACAAACAATAGCGGAAAGTGAGAACTACATCATACTGATTCATGCGAAAGGCAACCAGTTTCAACTCAACCCGAAAGACTGCAAGTTTTTATTCTCCTTTCAGTTCAGATTGGGCGCTAGTCAATCACTTTTCTGACACCAGGATGTATCCTTGCTTGCAAACATTTTGAAATGCTCCATAAAATTGTGTTTCAGACGGCGTAAAGGGGAAGTCAAAAATGTTCTTACTGTGCACCCCCTCGAGTCTAACCACAGTATTCTGATTAATATTATGTTTGTGGAATATGAGTGGAGCAGAAAAATCCACCAGTTTTTTTTCATCTCATATTGTCAATTGCCGTCGATAGAAAATGACATCATAGTGCCTAAGGGCTCACGTAACGACCGTCATGGCTCACCTGATTTCTGGGTTTGCTCATGTCACGTTCCCAAGCTATTTAGTCACACAATTAATCAGAATACCGTCCAGTGGGAGCACATAAAACATGTTATTGTAAAGAAAATTTTCGACTTGACTCCCCCTTTAAGTCTAACCGAGGCGGGCATGTGACTGTCAGGCCTGACTTTTTCAGTGCCAGCAAAGGCGTTTGCTATTCTGAGTCTGACTTTTAAGTGCTTGTCAGTTGCCTTGAAATAATCCAATGTGCGATTTAAAAAAAGATTTGAAAGATATAAATATCATGCAGACGGAGAGCAGGGGTTCCAGGAGACGAGACCAGGACGAGATTCAGCACCGAGCTTGCACAAATTTTGCGAAGTGACCATGAATTTGTGGTGTCTCTCACAAGGTTTTAACTGTACTTTGATACTCTTTGTCACGCAATATGAACAAAAGGTTTTGGACTCACTCTTACATGGGGTGATCAATTATTACCAACAGCCTGTCGAAATATCCGCACTCCGCTTCTTCCTTGACAATCGCGCCATGTTTTTGTGGTTCACTGAAAAACAATACAGGATAGTACACTAGACATGGAGCCTCAACACCTGATACAGCGTCGCAGGTTTTCTGTTGCAGCGTACCGGTTGCTCTATGGTGAAAAATTACTTGGTGTGCAGCAAAGTATCGCCAACTGTCATTTTTTTTGGGTGCGAGTCTACTTCGGTCGTGTTCGGCCACATTGCTTGGTGGTCGGACCTTAGATATCAGCTGAAAGTGCACCAATGGTGGTTTATCTGAAGGTCATTAGTCATTTAAATTTAGCTTGCAACATAACAGTCATACTCAAGACAATTCAAGTATGTATATTTTTTGTGTGCGTGTGCGTGTGTGTGCGTGTGTTTGTGTCTAAGTGACTGTACAGTATGTGACTATCTCAGCGGGCATCCGTTTTGGCCTTATACCGCCTCTGCTGTCAACCCAAATTGATGTCCAACTTCCCTCTGGCTCACGTAAAAAATGTCACAAAATCAAAACCAGAAAGCAGGTTAGCTGTGATGTTCAGAATGTGAGGCTGAGGGCACTTTAATGTCATTTTATGTCGACAGCAGAGGGCGGTAAGAGTTAAAAATTGTCAGTCCCTTCAGATGAACGAAAACAAATGGATTGATCTGCTCAATTCTTTTTCCGTGAACACACTACAGTATTGAAATGGGACTATACAGAACGTATTGAAAACAAAATGTTTGCCTGAGTTCCCCTCCCACAAAAAAACAACAACTAAAAAAACGGACGTAGTGTGGGTGCGAATAATGAACCGCAATACACGTTGTGAAGCCAAATCCATGAGGTATGAAGCAGCAGTTTTCCTGTTATGTCAACATCAAGTTTAATGGCATTGCAGCCCTCCGCCCTGTTGTGGTTAATGCATCCACTTCCCCTTGTAATAATTTGACATCACGTTTTAACCTTGCCTGAGCCTCGCCGCTCGCCGCGTGAAGTCACATGTCAACGACTATCCCGCCGAGCGAAGGCCGCGGTCGGCTCCAATGTGTCACTTTTTCTCACTCTTCCACCGCGGTTGGGTGGGGTTTTCGCACAGGGTGACAATTAGTCTGCCGGGCCCCATCAGTCATCGCGCTCTCTCCTCCGACGCGGCATACGCTTTTGAAAACAGCGTTGCGCAACATCCATCGACATTTAACCCACTTTAACCCTCATGGAGTCAACTTTATTTGCAGTCACGGAGCAGGAGGTGGAGGTTTACTAGCTCAGACTGGACTTTGATTTGGGCAACAAGCCTATTTCCATAGAAACTAATAACACTCCATACCTCGGGGGGGACAACACTGGTTTTAGAGTCGTTGGCTCTTTATAGTTAGGACGCATTGTGTAAGGCAACTAATGATTTTCAGATGTGATGATAGGATCATGCACGAAACAGTAGATGCAACAAGTGTTTCCCAACCTCTATTGAGCCAAGGCACGTACCCATTTTACATCGTCCCCACTAGTAAGAAAATCTAGCGCACTAGTAGAATCATTGTGACTCCTAGTAATGCTCCCCCCCCCCCCCCCGAGTACTGTCTGACATTTCTGCACAATAGTAAACCAACATTGGCATTCGAGTAGGCCCATGACATGTTTCAAGTGAGGCGAAACTGTCAAGTAGTTGACATGTGTACGATAATTTTGAAAAGTCATCTAACTGCGGTTTTTGTCCTTAAAATTATTGCATATTAAATCGCAATTGTAATTGTTCAAGGTCCTGTTCCCATTTTTTTTTTTTTTTTTTTTTTAAAGATACGCAACCATTAAATACGTCCGTGAAGGGATAAGCGCGTCTCTGAATGTGATTGGGGGTGGGGCTCGTGAAATTAGAGAACAAGGTGGTGTTCGTGAGCGAGCTTGACCTTGTGTTTGCAGGCGCGCACAGTAAGTTGACGACTGAAAAAAAATATCAATTCCTGTACATCATGGTGAAAACTACTTGATTCATATGAACGGTTACAATTTTGACATCCTGCTTCAGGTTCAACTACATGTTACAGGTTATTCCTCCAATGGCTGCAAATAATCATTTTTTTCATAATGGATTAACCCTTTCATGCACCCTGTAACCTGATAACATGAATAGCTGTCCCCTGTAGTAACCGCTGTCCCTGAAAGGGTTAGTGATTATTTTTTTCCCATAACTTCATTATGATTCAGTTAGTAGTTAGATCTTCAACATGTCAGGAAACAGGCAAAAATGTGATCATTGTTTTCCAAAGTACAATCAGATGTTTGAAAACATCTTATTTTGATTAAACCCAAAAAAAGAATCAGTCGACTTTCATGGTCTACAGAAATCGTAATGTTTCCTGTTGAGAGGCTGAAATCAGAAGATTTGGGCAACTCTCTGTGTGAAGCAATCAATGAATCTAAGATCAAAGTAGTTGTGGATTACAATAAAATTCAGTGAAATTGTATTCTCTTTTCTGTGGTAAAACAACAACAAGAAGAAGCAATAAAAATGTAAGCATCTTTTGAAGGTGAAAAAAAGAGACATTGCTCATTCGAATGCATTCATAAATATTGTGCAGTATCGGAGGATAATTACAGATGATGGCCTTTGGATGAAAGCACATTTGGCCCTGTATCAGTTTTTAAAGGCTCAGAGAGCAAGAGAAGAGGGCCCGGGCAAGTCTTCTCCTCACTGAGATGAATTTAGAGCTATCTGGAGAGTTGTTGCTGTGTGTGTGAGATGCTGAGCATTTGGTGCAGTGTGCCGTAATGTTGTTTGTTCGTACATTCTCCACAGAGCCCCACTAATAAAGTGTGAGGTGAAGGTGGCTGGATTGATTTTCTCACACAAGTCTACTGCTATTTCCAAATTGTATATGAGTGCGTGTCTCCAGAAAAAAAAAAAAAAAAAAAAGATTCATTATGCATATTGATACATGACGGACGACCCGCAGAGTAATAAGAAATGCAGAGCTGGATCTATTCTGTGAGATAGAGTTGTTGAGCTTTTGGCCACCCCAAAAAATTGGACAAATTTGCCTTAAACACCTTTCACTGAAAGCTGATGAAATTAACTAGACAAAACAATCAATACATAAAAATGCTTTTAGTGTGTTTCAAAAAGTTGAAGAATTTTAAAGTGTCCCTTTCTTCCTTCCATTTTTATGTATGTGGCCATCAAACAAAAAAGTTTGGACACCCCTGATTTAGAGTGTTTAACAGTGACATTATTGTTTTGGTTATTGCTTGTTATTTTGTGTTATGCTGTGCAAACACATCAATAAAAAAACACATCCTGCCAAAAGCGATGTTCCTAGTTACAATTACCCAATATGATAAACCCAATAATAAAAAAATAACAATAACGCCCCAAAATAATGATCATTCATCCATTGTGGAGCGCTCTATTGTGACGTGAAGAAAGAGGCGCTGCTGTAGATGTGCCTGGCAGCCAGTTTGTTGTCATAAGCTCTTTTGCTGGCAAAGGAAGGAAGACAGGCTTTCCTTACAGTTGGACGTCCTTGACGAGGGAAAGTGAAGGAGGATGAAAAGAAGGAATCACGGCCACTGAGTGGCAAGCGCAGCACAAGACATTTAGAAGAATATTACGGAAAGGTGATGGTGCATTAATTCCATATCCTTTTCATCCTGACTAAGGTCCATGGACTACTGGTATCCAGCACACTAGTTGACGACCGTGTCTTACAAGTAACATCTTTTCCACCACCAGTGCCACTGTTGGCCTACTTGTATGCAATCAAACCTTTGTCCTTTATTCTGTCATATAGGTTTGATGTCTCGCAGTAGATGAGCTTTTGGAAATGCACAGTCATTCTATTACACGTGGACCTCAAATATGAACAATACAGAATAAAAGCTCGAAAGGGTTTCCAGAGAAAACAGTTAAGCTTTGGAGTTGAGCCACTCACGTTCGTTCAACTCCCCTCTTCCCGGTGCTTCATTTGCGGTTTTTGAAATGGAAACCTGGTGTGTAACCCGCACATCGAGGACGTCATACAAAAGTGTGTTGACTCGAGTCGCCACAGTTTAACGTCGAAAAATGAACACGTCGCCCGTAGATTTCGTGAAGTGATTGGCTTTAAAAGTGAAACCAAACGGCGCTTGTCAAGCATCGCGTTAGTTTTGACGGCTATGCTTTTCGTAACCGTTATTTAAAAAGACAGGCTACCCTCATTTTCGTCAGCGTTGGTGGTATAGTGGTGAGCATAGCTGCCTTCCAAGCAGTTGACCCGGGTTCGATTCCCGGCCAACGCAGCTGTTCTTATTTTTTTACCTTTTCAAACGTAGTTTATTGTGTTGCACATTGTTTCTAACCCACGCGTATTTGCTCTCAAATGACACAAAATTGGGAACACTTGCATATCCTACTTCCTTCAGAAGAGAGGTTCTCAAATCTTTTCACCAAAAAAAAAAAAGTTTGTGTATTAAGAGTATACATTAAAATGTATTGCACGTAAAAGGATGGTTGCTCGAACTCCCAAATTCTACCCTAAAACCCAGTTTTGATTGTCTTGATTGGAGGTATTTATATTTTTCCCGTGCTTTTAGACATATCAGTCAATATTTGTGCTTTCATCCAAAATCCAAAGTGTATTTCTTGTAGTTGTTTTTTCACACTCTTGGTCAGCAGACACTGAAAAAGAATGTTGAATTTATTCACTTTTATTTCAACAAGTTTTTGCACAAAATGAAATCATCTGTATCCAGATGATTTTATTTTTTATTGATAATTGCAATTTCCAGTTTCAATTGCATAGTACACTGTATATACTGTATAGTGTGTGTAACCAGGATACTATAATACTCAGTACAATACAATACCTGCTGAAATCGACATGGATTTTGTCATAGATTTATATAGGGTATCATCTCATGCCTTGCACATACTGCTTTTTAATGACTGCTTCTGCATTTCTGATTACATGGAATTTGCATTTTATTACGGTACTTTGTAATCGTGATGTGTCATGACTAGGTTGCAAATTTTGCCTCACCAAACAAAAATGACAGCTTGGAACTCTACAGATCTTCAGGGGTATATTAACCAATTCATCAATCAGCCGATTCAATTGACCGATATTAGATATTTCAAAATCTGTAAACTTTTTTTTCATTCTTTATATCCGTCCTTCCACTTTAACCGCCAATTACTGTAGTTGGTTTTGTTGGATTTTTTTTTTCTGACAAATACTGGAATCAGTGTCGGCCTGAAAATTCCATCGTGGTTGGTCTCTACTATTTTCTTTATCTATATTTAAATTCCATATTATGAGATAACTTTTGTAAATTCCTGGTTTATTCCAGTTTATCTAAAAAAATTTTTTTTAAGTATTTTGCAACCATACTAATAACAATGAAACTAAACCTAGATCTAAATCTGTGATTTCATTCTCTTTCTACGAATTACAGTATTTTCCCACAGTAGATAAAGGCAGGGCTTCCTATGCATGGTAGAGATCTTGGTGTTTCTGCTCTAAAAACGTCAGTGTGTCTTCTCTATTTCTTTCTTTAGAGCGACCCGTAAACGCGGACCAGCAGGAACGCACCCTGTTGAAGGGCGTGTTCAGCGTCCGTAAGGGCAAGACGCAGCTGCACAAGTGGGCCGAACGGCAGGTCATTCTCTGCGGAACGTGTCTCATCGTGGCCTCTGTCAAAGACAGCCTGACCGGCAAGATGCACATCCTGCCCCTGGTGGGGGGGAAGGTGAGCGCTACGGGTTCAAGAAACTGCTGCCTTACTACGGTGCACCTACTACAGTACTTATTCTGAGAAATTATGCCGAGTGGCTGAAAAAGGCCCCCCTGGTCAATGACGAGACCACGAGGCGCTCTAAAGCAGCCACGCCAGCGCAAGGTCGCTTGTCCTCAATCTGGCTGTCAAATTTGACCACCCTCCCGACTCCACCCCCTCCTTCGTTATTTAATCTGTCTCTGCATCATATGCACGCACTCAGTGCTGAGAATGAGGCACTCTGAAGTAGTCATGGTAGTGACTCTGCAATGCATCGCATCATACTGACAGTTGTTTTGAATATTTTCTGATTATGTGTTTGTGTTCAGGTGGAGGAAGTGAAGAGGAGACAACACTGTCTGATGTTCAGCTCTGCCGGATCACAGGCTCAGACTTACTTTGTCAACTTTGACACACTGGCCGACTACCAGAGATGGCATCGACAAGCATCCAAAGTAAGGAGGCAAATGAAATTATCACGCATTAGGTCTTGTTATTACATTATTCTGATGTTGAATGCTAACACAACACTGCTTATCACCAAAAGCACACCATATCTATATACAGTGAAGCATGGTGGTGACAGCATGATCCTTTGGGGCTGCTTTTCATCAGATGGAATGATCAACAGTTCGAAGTAGCAGTCAGTGTGAGCACAAAACCTTCAGGCTATTGCTCAAACCAAAACAGCTAAATTTCATTTCAGGTTAATCAGAGGCACTTTAAATGGTGAGTTGTGTGAGTTGGCTCCCAGTTGACGTACATTTCAATGTGATTGGTTTGTTCTGACCACAGCCACATCCCCAGTAAATGCGAGAATAATTGTAACTAAGTAACAACAACTTACCTAACTCTAAGTAACTCAAACTAGGGAACTGACGGTAACTAGGTGACTGTAACAAAGTCATTGAATCTGTGTGAATGTTGCAAAGTAAATTGAAAAAACTAACAAAGTATTAAGGTGACACACTACAAGGCAAATTTAAGTATGGTAGTAGCAGCTTTTTTCAATAAAATGTCAGCCCATCAAATCATCCATCCATCCATTTTCCGATCTGCTTTATCCTCACAAGGGCTGTGGGGGGATGCTGGAGCCTATCCCAGCTGTCTTTGGGCAGTAGGCGGGGAACACCCTGAACGGGTTGCCAGCCAATCGCAGGGCACACAGAGACGGACACCCATCCTCGCTCACACTCACACCTTGGGACAATATAGAGTAAACAATTAACCTACCGTGCATTTTTTGGAATGTGGGAGGAAAACTGGAGTACCCAGAGAAAACCCATGCAGGCCTGGGGAGAACATGCAAACTCCACACAGGAAGGCCAGGGCTGGAATCGAACCCGCGGCCTCTGCACTGTGAGGCGGACGTGCTAACCAGTGGGTCACCGTTCCGCCTCTTTTGAGCTACTAACCTGACATTTGAACAAGGGTGTGTCGAGTTTTTCTCTCCACTTTATCCCTCGTTCATTATCAGTCTTATCTATTCTTCTTCTGTCCTTTCAGCAGCTCTTTCGTGCAATATTGAGTGTGTGTGGCTTTGCTTTCAATGAATGTCTTTTGCGCTTGAGCTCCTTCCTCCAGCCAAGCAGACGTGATGAGCGTATCCTCTGAGGTAAAGGCAGCTTACAATGGTCGCCATGAGAGGCGAAAGCCGACAGAACAAAAAAGGAATCCAATTAGTTGCAGATTCATTCTAAGTGCACTGTGTCTTTCTCTTTGCCATGGTCAGATGGATTACTGTACGGCCGTAGAGTGCTCTGGAGTTTCATAGACATAGATGAGAGGTTGTTTCTTAGGAGACATGCTGAAGAGTGATGAAGATGGGTTGGCTTCATGAGTCCACCATGTATTGAAGAGAAACACCCAGGAGGTTTACAGTGCTGCATCGAATACTTGGACATTTAGTGGTTCAATAAAGGAATCAAAATGTTAGACACCTCTGACCTTAATGAGAGTGTCAGTCATGAGTGAGCCAATGAATTGAGTCTGGACTACATTTTTATGCTTATACTTGTTGAATACTGCAACACCCTGTGGCAGAAATTCCCAAAAGGAAGAGTTCTGCGCAGTAAAAAGAAATGTTGGGTGAGCTCAAAATTTTAGGCAACACACTTGGATAACATTTTAAATTCAACAAAAAGTTTTGCTTGTTGCGGAAATTGCCTTTCCTGCATTTCAAGAAAAGATGTCTCACTCATTCTGACACATTCATATGGCCTGATAAGTACACAACTATTTTTATTTGTTTGAGCTGTTAATGTTTGTTCATTATTGTTTCAATTGAAACACAATTGACTGAATGCATGTATCACTTAATCAGCATTTAGGAGCGCAAGATAAAAGAAGAAATGCCATTCTTCCATTCAAAATAATATTTTCACCTCACCTAGATACATTAGATGTATAATCTTTTAAAAATATATATTTTTAATGAAGAGGATGTTGACATTTTTGTTTTTGTGGCAGTACGTGAAGTATCACCATAAAGGTATCTGCTACTTCACTTAAGTGACCAAGTTCTACCTTTTTTCATCAAGGTTCGATGAAACTCTAATTTCACAATTTCACTACAGAATACAGCAACAACACTCTAATCATGTTTCCATTCCCAAATCAGGGTCAGAAATCTGCTGACGCAAGTGCAGTGTAAATGTACGGATCCGATATACGCTGTCAATGTGATCTTGACATCAAAATATGCCGATGGGTGAAGTTATACACACCTGTGAGGGGAGGATATTCATTTAATCCCCCGTTAGCGCACAATTTATTTTTTATATGCGCTTTTCCTCTAAGCGGATTCTCCCGTCCAGACTTTTGACATACCAACCGCAACTGCATGATGGGCTGAGAATGAATTGGGAAGCACCAGAGGTGCGATTGACTGCTACTTGAATCTGGCTTAAAATCATCGGCACACAAGACTTGTAAATGTCATTGAAATCCATCAAAAAGATAAACGACAATTGCAATGTAGCAGATACAGTGTAGGTGCCCGGAAGAGCAACAGAAAGTTATTGATTTATTTATTTATTTTTGCGACACGCACCGGTTTCACATACACATATTTTGATGGACTGATATAGAAACGAATAAAAACAAATGACTAAATATAAAACTCACTGTAATCATATTAATGATGATGATTTAAATACAATGCTAATTGTACATAAAATCGCAATCACAATATTACAGGGAAAAAGTCCTACGCACTACTCTACCAACAAACTTGCATTGCAAACTTTATTGGACATACTTTCTCAAAAGATCTTCCATAAATGCCATTGAACTGACTGGGGAAATTAGCCATTAAACTGTGATTTATGCAGTAATACTAGCCACCAAATTATTGTCAGATTTGAGTAAATAGCCCCCTCTGGCCCATTGGGATGCACTGCGGTTGTCTATGACCATGCATAATGAGTGCGACTGTGGTATATCTTTCATTGAAGCTGATGTGTATTATTTAGCCCGCCTCGTCTATCACAGTGCTTCACTTATTTAGAGTCACAATGTTTTCTTTCTTTCTCCCCTCACTCTATCCATTGCTCCACTCTCACATTACCTAATTAGTCTCATTTATCTTAAAAGCCGTTGCTCTTCAAGAGTGAGCGTTCGTGCGGAGCGTTTGTGTGGGAGATGAGCAGTTTTGTCTCTGTCATTTCCCAAATCAAGTTAGATGTGATGTCATGCTCCCGTGAGCAGCCGGCCCATTTTCTGGCCCGCTGCTCAGCGTGCAGTCTCGTGGTTAATGCTGGTCGTTGTTCTCAGACTCGTGCACGCCAGCATTGAAAGGGAGCCTGTAACAACACGCAGGTTTGTTTAGCTGCTTCCTTTGTGCAAAAAAATAAATAAATAAAAAAAAATACAAATGCAGTCCTTTGTGATATGGACCACTGAAAAAAAGGATTTGCTGGCTCAACTTAAAAAATAATAATAATAAAAATTAACTTACATTTTCTGTTGTTGTATTCATTATCTAATTCACTGATTGGTCAGAATGGTTAATTCTGTGACATGTACAGTTGTAACTCAACTTTCTGGTAAATTGCTAGCAAAAATTTGAGCAACAAGCACTAAATGGTGGGAGTGAATACCACAATTATTTTAAGAGACCAAATGCTTGCTTCAATCTGTTTACTGTCATTCCCAGTTAATGGTGAAACATAAACAAAAGACAATTTTACATATTATCCGTATAATCAAAGCACATAACTTAGAAAACTGTGTGAGCTTAATGCTAACATAAATCCCATAGCTAACAAAACTAGCATCAATGTTTCGATAGTTACAACACCGAAGCAATTTGAATGCAAATTGTCGCGAAATTAATTATACTCTTAAATCAAGGCCTCTCTGTATTTAGCTGCTTTAGCGACCAGTGTTAATGCAATTTTCTGAGCCTGCGTATGTGTTTGCCAGGTGGTGTCGCAGACAGTCAGCCTGGTGGACCTATCCTGCTATAGTCTGGAGGCGGTGCCCGAGTATCTGTTCTACAGCCAAGATGTCACCCACCTCAACCTGCGACACAACTTCATGAGCCTCCTGGGCCCTGGAGGTCTGCTCCACCTTCCCAGGTACAGACTTCACCCAAATATCATTATCATATCAAATATCATATCATGATGCCTTAAACTTCATTGCAGTTTTGAAAACAAAAATAATTACGCTTATTTATGAACTGTGTGTGTATATGTATATGTGTGTGTATATGTATATGTGTGTGTATATGTATGTAATATATAAACCGGTTCAGGGTGTCCCCTGCCTACTGCCCAAAGACAGCTGGGCTAGGCTCCAGCATGCCCCGCGAGAGCCTTAAAAAATAATTGCATATTCGATCACAATATTGAGGAGAAAAAAATACGATTAGATCATTTTTCAAAGTAATTCAGCCCTATTTGAGCTACAAAATTACATTTTGCTGACATTAGAGATTAGAACTTCATTATTATCTTAAGGTTTAAATGAACACTACAAAGATTGGATTTTTTCAGTGAAATAAACTTTCAAGCCTAAAGTACAGTCTTTTATGGATAATTGGGTTTCTTAGAACAGGCTATCTGTGTATAAATCTTCTAAAAATGTCTCAAATTGCTCCCAGCTAGCCTATTAAATGTACATGAACATGCTAGGCTGCCTAATACTTTGATTGCCACATTTTATTCTTGAAACTCATGAGCAGTACAGAAACACTCATGGACACTTTCTGAGAAACATATCCCTTCGCTGACATAAAGTGGGGTAAAAAAAGTCTCCGATACACTTTCCTGCCGTTTGTTGAACAGGACCAACAGTCAAAGGAACAAATACAGAATGAAAACTGTGGTGGAATGTGGCTAATTCTGCTCTCTTGGTCTTTAGGTTCTCTCAGTTGAAGAGCTTGAACTTGTCTCACAACCGTCTGGGTGTTTTCCCTGAATGCGTGTGTGAAATTCTCACCCTCACCGAACTTTGCCTCTCCTGCAACAATCTCCACAACGTGCCCGTGCAGATCGGCAACCTGCAAAGGTGACACACGCATGTATAGAGCACACTGGTACTATTCGGCACAAGTCATCCTTTAACCACTCATCTAATTTCTGAATTACTGTACCAGTCCATATTTTTGAAATACAGGTATGTTAATTACTCCATCATATCATAAAAAGATGTTATACAGTCACTTGGATTACTGCATCTCAGTTTATAGATGCTATTTTTCATGCACAAACATTAAAGAATTAACTGCTGAGCCATTTTGAATTGCAATGGAGGTTTTGCCACGTTTTTGTGAGGCCAAGGGAAATTGCTTAAAACGTTTTTACCCCATTAATGTGACCTATCAATAACCTGTACAACTCAGTTGACAACAAATGAATCTTTTCGAGAGAGAACATAAAAATAAACATTTGAGATGATACTTTTGCACAAATATGCACACCCTCTTTTACCTGCTTTGAGGATGCGTTCAGAATGAAACAATCATATTCTTATGGTTCATGTTTCAGACACACACTTGAACTCTCGCACATGCACGTGGGAAAATGTGTCAGACCGAGTTTGACATTTTTTGGTCAGAATACCAAAAGATTGTGTGGCTCAAAAAACTCCCCATTGTCAAAAGAACACCTTACAGTGAAGCACGGTGAGGGTGTTTTTCTTCAGCTGGAACTGGGGCCTTGGTCAAGGTGGAGGGAATTATGAACAGTTCCAAATACTTGTCAGTATTTGCACAAAACCTTCAAGGCTCTGCTAAAAACCAAAACCACCACCAACAACAAAACATAAGGAAAAGCCTACTAGAACACCCACATTTTACTTGAGGTGATCAGAGGCCATTGTGTGCTGACTCCCATATAACATAAGTTTTAATGTGTTTGATTAATTCCGAACACAGACACATATTCAGTTATTAGGGGGTATGCGAACTACAATATTTTCATTATTTTTGCCTGCCATCCCAAAATAATAAAATACATTTCAATGGTGTTGTTTATATGTCACATTATTACTTGACAAAATTTTGAAATGACTCTTCATGGTCTCTTTTTTTTTTTTTTTACATCACAAAAAACAGGCATCTGAAAAAGCATGTATAGATTATATAGCCATTTTATGTTGCTAACCAAAACAGCAGCACCAAGCAGGCCACGTAACTCTTGTCTCTCAGATGAATTATAAAGTTTGCTGTACGGTGAAGACTTAAACTATCATGAGCGTTCTTGTAACTCACAATGTGGTATGAGTCCGTGTTTATGTTGCAGGGGTATTCACAACTAATTCTCGTAGTTTCTCTCAGGCGGCACTTTTTGTCATTGTGTGACAGCAGCTCTTTTCCATATGGGATCGCAAATAAAAAAACATTTGATACTCGGGCTCTTTCATTCCACTTTTTTCAAACCAGCCAAATACCAGTACAATTATTCACTCATGAGTACTCAGTGATACTGAGACCAAGTCCTCCTCCTGTCCTGTAGCCTGCAAACGCTGTCTTTGGATGGAAACCACCTGAGCTCCCTTCCCGCTGAGCTGGGTGGACTGCCCCAGCTCGGCAGTCTTGGCCTCTCCTTCAACGACTTCAATCACATCCCAGCAGTGCTGGAGAGACTGAGTGGAGTGGACAAGTTGTCCATGGCTGGGAACCAAGTGGTGTGTTTGGAGTTGGGTGCTCTGCTCACCATGAGCCACCTGAAACACATCGACCTCAGGTAATAAATCATGAGCACCTCTTCCCCTCGCATCAGGACCAATACACGCCAAATCAAGAGCTGTTAATTTAAGGGATGGATCTGTCATAACATGTGGGATGGTAATGTTCTACTCCAGTACTGTAGGGGGCAGAAATGCTCTGGCAAACTACCCGTGCAAAAGCTATAACAAAAGTTTACCTGACTTACAAAAATTTGGGGATATTCAGCTCCACTCCAAATCAGAGCTTTTTTTCACAGTTTTCACTTTTTTTTTCTTTTTCACAATTTAGCAAACACCAGCGATTGGCTAACCGAATAGCATCGGTGGCACGGCGCCATAACCCTTTAAGCAACTGATATTTGAACACAAATGGTGGAGCAACATATGTAGACAGACAATACAACAATACTCACAGGCATATCTTCGTCCTCTGTGAAAAATGACTTTTTACTGCAGCTGACTGAGTCAGTTGTTCAACACTTCTTTGTGTTAATTACACTGCCATAATCATGCAGCACAATAATGTTTACTTCTTTACATTCCACTTCATTAAGTGATCCCGAAATGTTTTTATAAAGTACAATTGTACATTATGTAAGTACAATTGTACATAGTTTGTTTTCACATTCAAAAAACATGATAATTTTGGGGGAGCTCAGGGGGATTAGAACAGATCACTGGCATTTCCATTCATTTCAATTAGGAAAGGTCAGAGAGATAAACATCCTTTCCCCTAACACTAAGCAAGTTCCTCATTCCAGTTTAGATTTGTTGCACTTTCTAATGATAGACTGACAGTTTGTTAAGAGGATCAGGTGTTTTATTCCCTCCTTAGTTGTTTTATTCCCTCCTCACATCTCAGATCTTCCGAGAGCTTCACTGACAAAAACCCAATTCCAATGAGGTTGCGACATTGTGTTAAGCAATTAACAACATACCGGTATTTTTATTTCAAAACTATATTTAATTGAATACTCTGCAAACACAAGCTATTTAATGTTCAAACTGTTAAACTTTTTTTGTTTTTAGCAAGTCAGTGATTATTTCCTAAAAACAATGACGTTTATTATTTGAACCTACAATATCTTGTCTTTCTACAGAATTGAATTCAATATAGGTTGAAAATGATTTGCAAATCATTTTACTCCATTTTTATTCGTTTAACACAACATCCCAACTTCAGTGGAATTGGTTTTGTACTTTTATTTGTCGGCTCAGTGGTGCTAGGTGAAGAACCGCTCATTGATTTTTCTCTTCTTGCCCACATTTCCTCCTACCACTCAACTGCCTCACCTTCGGCCAGCCGATAACTCAACCAGAGTGCTAGGATGGCATGTAGGTAAAAAATGAGGAACGGGTGTGTTTACAAGGACAAGGTGCGTCGATGGTGAATTTCTGAGCAGTTCGCACTCGTGAAAGTGCAGCTGTTTATTAACTCCTCACATGGCATTATGAGAGAACCTCTCCCACTTGACTGAAGATAACGCAAATAAAAACAAGCGACAAAATAATGCTATTGAGTGAGTCGGTAAATCAACAACAAGGAGGGTTCGGGATTATATTAATGTCGTATGGCCATAAGCGGTGCCTCATTGATCTGCAGAGGCGCTTATACGTATACAGAGCAGAATATACCAGGAAACGAGTCCAAAATGAACAGTAGTGTGTTAGAGCACGGAACACATCACAATGGTAACGTAAACTGGTCAGAAATGTCCGATATGGCAGCATAAAGGGTATGTCATTATTTTGAGACTTAATTGTCTAAAACCTTTTTTTCAGGGAATCAGATGCCATTGATTTTTGCATTTCTAATCTTCATACACGCTAGAATGAAAGAAAAATAATTTTGAATTGTTTGTTGCTTTAATAATCCCATCACTTGTGTGTAGAATTGATTCTTGAGGAAATACTGCTGATTCAGTCTCAATTTATTTGCTGTGTAAAGAAGGCAGTGTTTTGAAATTAAGAGGACCATAGCATAATTCCTCAGGGCAGTGTTACGCGGTTCAGTTCAACTTTGGTCAATTCATCAATTCATTTTTGTGGTTTATTAAGGAGATGTCATCAAACAACGGCACATTTTCAGTGTAACCTTTGTTGCTTTTACTGTAACATGTAGATTGAATGGACTACGGTGTGTGAAAAGCGAGAGTCCTGAGCCAGTGACTCAGTTGACCCACCTGGACCTGAGGGACAACTGTTTAGACTCACTGGACCTCACTTCCATCTGCAGCCTGGAGACTCTCCACTGTCAGCGCAACCAGCTGAAGGCGCTGACGGTCGGCGGCTTCGCGCTACGCATGCTTCACGCCGGCAGCAACCGTGAGTCAGCGTCCATTAGAGGGCCGTACATTTCGTAACCGGAACTTCAGTGGGGATTTACCGGACTTAATCCGTTTTTTAATCAATTGTAAAACCATATAAATTTTAAAGTTTGGATTCAATATTTATGTAAAAATAGCCAAAAAAAAGGAAAATTTTAAATAAAATTCATCATACTCACCAATATATTTATCTTGTAAAATATACAATTAGAAATGTATAAAGAAGTCAAATTGTTGTAATCAAGCCCAAAGTCTTGTTTGTTGAAGTGTGCCTTTAAGGGGCAGGGCCTAGCGAGTGACATCAGGAGTTCAGACTAACTCTCTGGACAGCCTTTTACCGAACGGTCAGTTAAAAAAAAAAAAATCTAAGGTTGGCGCAAGTCAGGCTTCTGCAGTATATTTTAAGTTACTTCAACCAGCACTAATGCTTAAGAAAGCTCTGGGCAGATTAGATGCACATAGCAACACACAAAGGCTAAACTCCAATTGGACGAAAAATCCAACGTCCACATGCCTGTACTGAAAGCAGCCGAGATGAAAGAAATGCTACGAAATTAAGAGAATACATTGTTGGGCATATTGGAGATCTCAAGTGAGTGTACCTAATGTAGTGTACAGTCGGCATGTCTACTCTTGTTAAGCAAAAATTGATGTGACGGAAGAGTGCTGACTGCCACCTCCATCTGCCCGCAGGCCTTAGCTCAGTCAGCGTTTACCCAGTCCCAAACCAACTTACACACTTGGATTTATCACAGTGAGTTCTGGCTGGGGAAAATGTGATCCATTGTTGTTGTTTTTTTTTTTTTGTATTTGATGTACTATACCAAGGTGAGTGTTTGTGTGTCTGTTGAGACAGGAACCTTCTGGAACACGTACCAGATTGGCTGAGTGACTGCAGAAAAATGGAGGTGCTGGACATCACGCACAATCTCCTCGCAGAGCTTCCATCCAGGTTAGGTTTAGCTCGCAAGAACGGGGTGAACATTCAAATCCCACGCCAAAAGGTTTGAGTAGGGATTGTCAACCAGAACCTCTGACTCTGAGGCAGTCACGCTGTCCACGCCCTCGCTTGTGCTGCCCTCATTCACAAGTACAGAAGTCATCTCCGATGTAGAGTTTCCATTTCCTAGTGTGCTGGCATTCGTCACATCAGCTAAGTTAATAGTGTGGCGAAAGGAAGTCGCTAACTCACTGTCACAGCAGAACAGCAGGTCATTTAGTCAAATGTTCAGTCATTGTGTAACAAATGGTTACCTTATACTGTCATTTTATTTGTAAAACGAATGCAATTGTTTCGGATATTTTCAACACTCATGCAAAAGGCCCGAAAATATGGAGCAACATTTTGAAAAAAAGATACAGCAACTTTCAACACAAAAATTCTAAACTAGTGTTAGCATTCATTAGTGGGAATTGGGACCAAGCCCTGCTGCAAATAGCCAATATGTGTGAGTACTTGATGACCCTCCAAAAAGATTTGTTATTGCCTCTAAATTCCACAAAATGGCGGTGACCTCTCCTTTTGTCCAAATGAAGCTCCTCTACTGACTTTGACATAGTTCCTTAGTGTCAACATCACCATGAGGTGGTGCCAAAACAAAAGTTTTATTGATTCTGCCTGACCACAATTTTTCTGTGAAGGTGAGAATTTGCGAATGCGAAACCATGAACACGCTGATGTAAACTGCATGGTTATGACTTTCCTTTCTTAAAGATTGCACATCAACTGTCTTTAAACTGCTAACTGTGCTGTCCAAACCGATGGAGAGTTCATTTTCTTGTTGTAATCCACCGCTGGATGTGGATGTCTTCTTTCTGACAGGTTGGTCAACAGTTTGAGTTTGAAGAAGCTTCTAGCGGGGAACAATCGCTTGTCGAGATTGCCAGACATGCTAGACCACGTTCCCTTGGAAATCTTGGACCTCCAGCACAATAAACTAGGAGAACTCCCGGAGAGTCTCTTCTTCAAGGCCTTAAAGTGAGTCTCATTAATCTCTTTAAATCCTCCATCTTGTCATGAATGAATGCCATCTTTTTGGTTTCTTCTTCGTGTTTTTTTTTCCAAGGTGACAACTAATGTATCAGTTCTCATTGTTTGGCTAGTGTGTATGGAACGGTGGCGGTCCAGATCGATGAACTAAACTGCAACGTGAGCTAGATTTCGCCGACTGTTTCCTGTGAGCTAAATCACTTAACACCCATTAGTGCTCTAATGGACTTTTGTGTCTCAAATGCTGAGACAGAATCATGGCGGATTCGCTGTGCAGGATCATCTTCCTGGCCTGTTTTTTTTTAAATGATGTTAGAATATAGGACACAGCTACACTCAAGAGACAGGCCAACAGGTTGTCAGTCTAGAGACAGTATCTCAAAGGCCCATCAAAAGCTGGGGGAGCTGGTCTTTTCGCGTCGATTATGAGGGAGAAAAATGCCAAGACGTTGGTCGTCGGACTAGTTCAAGCACCTCACATTCAAAGAGAGGATGTATTTGTGTGGTATAGAGAGCATGTGTGTCGTAGTAGGTGGTAGAAAGTGCATGTCACAGTCTTGAGAAATGATGACGCAGTTTATGGAGTGAATTTCGAATGCTATGTATAAAAGCCACTGATGCTCAACTCACGCCATGTGAGGAGTCGGTGTTGATCACAATGCGTTATTTTGCCATTAAAAACCCTTTCTCTGTCTTGTTTATGTGTTTTTATAGTTTGAGGTGTCACCAAAGCAAAAAAATAAATAAAGTCACATCAGAATCACCGTTTCGTTTCACAAAAAGCTAATTTTCCACACTTTTTGGTGGAAAATCGATACTTTGGATGAAAACAACCCTGCAGTGGCAACACAAATAATCAGAAATATTGCTGAGAAGGGCTCACTCTCAGACATATTTTCAGAAATTGGCAGATAACAAATGTACTGCTTGTTTAATTTCACACTTGATGGGTGAGCAGACCCTCCAGATGTGCAAATATTTGTATACAAGCCATTAAAAAATACACTTCCGTAATATATCCCTTGAGGATTATAGAAGAATAGCAAGTACCTCATATCACCTTAGTTGAATTGCCGCCCCCCACACACACACACTTCATTTTTATTTATAATGGGAAATCCAACTTTTAGTCAAATACAAGCATTCTCTCCTCATAAACAAAAGTGAATACCGAGCATTTTAGAAAGTAGCTACCCAATATAAAGCTTCATTTAAATACAAATGCTTTGAACATCCACTCAGCGTGACTGAAAACGCAAACCAAAGTTTTAGAACCACCACTCAATATCATCCAAAGCAAAGTATAAAACACAATCAACATATTGTTCAATGACTAGTGCTCTCACACAAACTTGTATTGGATGTCTTGCGATTTTACAGTTGTACCTGGTGCCCAGAAAAACGAATGACGTGTGGAATGATTTGTTTTTTTCCCCCTCTTCACAGTCTAAAACATTTAAACGCATCTGCCAATAACCTGGAAAGTATTCCTCCCAGCGGCCAATCAGACGACAGCCTAAGTACGCTGCAGGAGCTCTACCTGACCAGGAACAACCTCAATGAAAATTGCGGCGCTCTGCTGGTAGGACACCACAACCTGAGGGTCCTGCACATAGCCTACAACCAGCTGCTCTCATTCCCTGCCAGGTTTGTTCAACGTTGAGTATATTGGACCTGCACAACCAAATGCAGTAGTACAAAGGAGCCACCTAAAAAAAATAACCCCTTTATGTTGAACACTAGAATACTATAATGTACTACCTGTTGATCGAAAACAAGTTTTATTCCAAAAGAGAATTTTAAATATATTGTATGTTAGGCTATTATTGTGAATGAAAATGAATGAAATAACCAACTAAAATTGGGAAAACATTTTCGTTAACAAAAACAAAAATAGTGATGAAAATGCTTTTAAAAATGAAATCAACTGAAAGTACATTTATACGTTTATAAAACTAACTCTATTTCGTTACTATAATTATAGTGAAAACGTCCTTTGTTTTAATCTTTTTCAATTAATTTACCAGAGTTTTGAGGTTTCGTTTTAAATGTATTTATTTCGGTATTGCTGCACATGCAGAAAGAAGAAGAAAGGTTAAACAGTTGTTTGAGAATTTTTGTTTACTTTATGTCATCACTCAATATTTAGTAACTTTAAAAAAAAAATAATACTCCACATATTGAACAAGAAAATTAAACTAATACTAAAACCAATATATTAGGTTGTAAATTAGGTTAGTTTGTATTGCAATTATCATTGATTCTAAAATGATAATCCATTTATTTTAAAGTATCATGTCCGAACATGATGAATCCTTGTGAATAATAATATTTGTGATTATTGATGATGAGGAAAAAAAAAAAAATGTTGATTAGCCCTATTAGAATCTCATCTAATCTTTTAAGTGTGAGGATAAGAAGGTAGAAGCTGTTCCCTTCTCTCTCTCTGATATTGTACTCTCACCAGTTGAATGAAGCAACTGATGTAACTATTCATCTGTGTCTATACACTATGACCTTGCCCAAGGAGAAAGAGGCAGACATTGCTTCGAAGCTGCCATCTGGTTGTACAGTATTTAACTGGCACAACTCCTGAAGCAAATTAACTTTCATACAACGATTTACTGGGATGCACAATTGGAAGATCTCCTGAAGAAACACTGTACGGACAAATGTAAACAGCTTACGTTTGTTTTTTTGTCATGGCAGGATTTCTTATTCAAATCATGTTAGAGACCCTGGGCAGCCCAGTGGTCGATTGGTTAGCGAGTCGACCTCACAGTGCAGAGGTCGTGGGTTCTCCCTGTGCCTGCGTGGGTTTTCTCCGGGTACTCCAGTTTCCTCCCACATTCCAAAAGGATGCACGGCAGGCTGATTGAACACTCTAAATTGTCCCTAGGTGTGAGTGTGAGCGCGGATGGTTGTTCGTCTCTGTGTGCCCTGTGATTGGCTGGCAACCAGTTCAGGGTGTCCCATCACCTCCTGGCCAAAGACAGCTGGGATAGGCTCCAGCATGCCCCGCGACCCTTGTGAGGATGAAGCGGTTCAGGAAATGGATGGATTATTGGATGAAAGAAGCCAGCCTGTGTTTGTAGTTTGTACTTTTTTAGCACAAGTTGGCTGTGTTTGTTTGTCTTTAGTAAGCTGAGTAAGCTGGAGCTGCTTGAGGAGCTCAACCTAAGTGGCAACAAGCTGAAGAGCATCCCCTCCACGGTGTCCAGCTGCAAGAAACTGCATACCCTCATTGCGCACTCAAATCAGATCAACGTCTTCCCGGAGATCCTCAACCTTCCTGAAATCAAGGTCAGGCTGTTGGGTTTTTGGGGGTGGGTGACATCACCAGACAAACGGGTTATGTTGTGTATTTGCAGCTTGTAGATCTGAGCTGTAACGAGCTGACTGAGATCCAACTGCCTGAATCGCTACTGCCCAGCCTCCAGGAGTTGGATTTGACGGGCAATGGCAGCCTGATGCTGGAACACAACACTCTTAATCTCTTCAGGTGAGTACCCCCACAAAGATTTTTATGCACCTTGCCTTCATATCCTGGACATGACTAGCTGCGGAAAGGGTTGAAAAACTTCAAGCAAATTTCGATGGGAATGGAAACTGGGGAATATTGGAGATATCCTAAATTGGAAACTTGAATTGATTAATTTACTCAAAAGGAATACGCACGCACGCACACACACACACACACACACACACACACACACACACACACACACACACACACACACACACACACACACACACACACATTAGAGGGCATTACAGTACAGTGAACTACTGCCGCAACTAGTGAATATCCCTGAGTAAATGACGCCTACGCCAAAAGGTTTGTATTACCTGTCGATGTCACAACATGAGACCAAAGCACTTTTTTTTGTATTAGACAACACTGTCGCCTGACCGAATGAAGCTATTACCCTCCCTTCAACATTGTTGCTTGGCACTAATATGCCACAAGATGACGCCAAAGCAATATCTTTCTATTAGACATGGCTTTGGCTGAAGTAAAAACTTGCAGAGTTTTTCAACAATAGTCTGCGAATAAATGAATACTGTACTGGGAATATGAGATGGTTCACTGTATGGTTCTTAATACCCCCATTTTTTTCATTTCACTCAAACTGCATCATATCCAAGGCTTGCTCATACAGTACTTCAAATTTTGGCTTGTAAAACAAAGCAAACAAAAGTCAACCAAGTCGGGGCACTTGTAAGGCAAGGTACGACTGTAATCGCATGAAATCTGATTGGTTTTAGTCAGGATTCTATTAAAGTATATTTTCCCCGACAATATTTAAATTACCCCATTAAGAGCCAAGCTTCAATTTTTTTTAATTCCTGTAAAATCCCTGTTTGTTCCCATAGAAAGTTTGTAACTTTGAACATTTTGCAACCCAAGATGTGACATTGTCTGAATTTTATCTTTGATTTTAAGTCACATCACCACATTGAAACTGGACCAGAAATCGACTGCAACGGGAGAATCGCAAAACGTCTCTGCTCCCTGGAGCCATGGGTACTCTGAAATGAGCGGCCAAAGGAATAAGTGAGCTTTTCAACTCCTTGCTATTTTTGTATGTCCGAAAATTCTACCCTGCTATACATAACGGCCGACCATTTGTCCAAATTATAATATCCAGCTGAATAAATGAACAAATTGAGTCCTCATTCGTAAAGCAAAAAGTATATTCTCTAACTCAGCTTTTTAAAGGCATCTTTATGTGCCTGAATACAGTACATGGACACCAACCTTGGTACATGCCAATTAATGAATCAATCAGCAATGGGAGAATCTCAAGTCTCAAGTGAGCTGGTGCCTATACCAGCTGACTTTAGATGAGCCGTGGGGTACACCATTGGCTGGTTACAATGCAGTTGCACAGAGTTGGACTCTTACAATCTCAATGGTTTAGACAGCAGCAAACAAGTTCCGGTTGCCTTCAAAGCTTCTGCTTCTAACTAGCGAAAAGTTCTTTTTTTTTCTTTCTGTTTGTAATGACTTAGCTTAACTCAAATCCCATGGTGCATTGTGGCCAAAGGTTGAATCCTGGGCTATTACTGCACCTTTTGATGCTGTAAATCGTAAATCCTTGTTGTGGCGGATGCTACATGCTAAACTAGCGAGCTAGCTGGGTCTCTTTTTTTGTTGCCTTGAGAAGCGGCAGCATGCTAACAACATTCATTGCATATTAGTTTCCATGGCTACTTCTTCCTTTTCTTCTGTTTCTTATTCTTTGTCATGATTAGGGAATGGGGATTCAAGGTGTGAATCCAAGCTCTCCTGTTATTCGTCTCGAGAATTTGCTGAATGAATTTCCCCAAAAACGGGACTTTGTGGAGCGACTAATATATGGGTGTTTTTTTTTTTCTTCATGATGCATTTTTTGAATAAATTGGTATACAGTTCTCATTTTTGTGAATGAGCTTTACCTTCTGGACCCTTTCGGGGGGAACAAACAATAACACATTTTGGGAGTGCGCATTTGAATTCAGATGTCATGGCCGCAACAGGTTGTGTGTGTCCGTGCTGGCCATCGACCGACTTGGAGACAGGGTGGAAGCATGTTACAGTATTTTCGACGGCGACCGCAATGAGGAAGTCCCTCGGCTGCTCCAGTGCACTATGGGCGACGTGCTGTGCGAGGAAGTGCAACATTCCAGTATTGACAGTGTGTATATGAGCAACACATTCCTAACTTCACACAGGTTTGTGCAGTTCCCCAAAATATCATCACTGTTCTGCAGAGTTAGTGTATCTCTGACCCTGGCTGTATGACTGACCAACGGAACAGGAAACTAGGTACGGTCGGCCAGAAATTGGGTGCCTCTGCCTTGCTGTGTTATATCCACCATGAGTCCTCAGAGCCAGGAGGCTACCTCAGTGTGACAGTGGCCAACGTGGGCACCTGCCAAGCGGTGTTGTGTCGGGATGGTCGACCTGTACCCCTCTCAAAGGTGTACAGCCTGGAGAACTGCACTGAGGAGATGGAGAGAGTTAAACTCAACAAAGCCATCATTACCGAGGTAATATTCTGATTACAGTGTGGAGAGTAGTCAGTGGCCACTCTGCATTTGATACTCTCCATGACCGCTCACTTATTTTTAACCTGTTTTGAATCTTTAAGTCATCATCTGCTATGATATAAAGCCATGTATTATGTACTGTACTGTAACTATGGTATCACATTGAACAGTTTGTTGATTTGTATTTGTTTTACTCTGATGTCTGCTTTGGGGTTGGTATTGCAAATGAGAATCTTTTCACGATTGCCTGACCCAGTCCTAGACAAATGAAAGTTAAAGAAATAAATATAAATGTTAGGATGGATCTCAAGAAAATCGAACAAACGCTCAAACGACTTGCATTGTGAGTCCCCTGACAAACCTGCTTAGCAAACATTTACCGCATGCAAATGTCAGATGCGACCAAAAAGAGAATATTTCTGTTGATCTGTTAATGTGATTCCAGATAATTACAATTTTTCGACATCCATTGCAGACCCTGTTCCAATTCTAAAATTCAAGTGTTAAAAAACAACTGGTAGAAGTAAAACAAATTCTTTATTATTATCAGTCATAACCTTAAGGATGAGTGACGAAAGTGTCCTGTGTTCTGGGTAGTTGTAAACCATGAAAACAAGTGAATTGTAACGCGCAGAGTTTTTGAAGGTGAGTTTTGTGTGATTTTGAATGATACAACCTCGCGGCTGTTTGACTTGAGAGGTTCCACCTTTAGTCCAAAAGGCTGCTTCGATATGCCTTCGTGGGGGTGGTCACTGTAAGGTGCAAATTTGTGGCTGGTGAAAGGACCGCCCTGACGTTGCTGTACTCAGGGAAATGTCCCTTCTTGAGATGCAAAAAAAAACACTGACTCTGCACCCGAAGAAGCTGCTCTCAGATGTTATGTCATGTGCCTGTGCAAAGGCTGCTTAGTCTCTCCAATGTTGAGGTCACTCCTCACTCCACTCCACTGCATGAGATGTAGAACTGAAGTAGCCTTTTGGACAAAAGGTGAAAGGTCTTCAACAAACAAGAGAAGTCCAGCTGCTTCAATTCAAACATTGCACATCACCATGACCTGGACGACTGGAGAATCTGCACAGACAATAAACGAAAAGATACTAGACAGTGAGAGCTTTTTCTGTAATGCAGTCTGCTTGCCAGTGTGTTTAGCTGCAAATAAAAATGTTTCACCTATCATTAATATTTGGCTTGATATTCACAGTCACACATGCCTTACCCCGAGGAATTTTCTCTTTTCTAGGATAACAAAGTGAGTGGTGTGACATGCTGCACCCGCCTGCTGGGCTGCTCTTATCTGTCTCCGTGGGTGCTTCCGAAGCCCTGGGTGCACACCGAGCCGCTCTCATCCCTGGATGAATTCTTGATCCTGGGGAATCGCGCGCTGTTTGAGCGCGTATCCTACCAGGAAGCTGTGTGCACAGTTCAGGCCATGCGGGATCCGCGCGCCGCCGCCAAAAAGCTTTGCACGCTGGCCCAGAGCTACGGCTGCAAGGACAACATTGGGGCTGTGGTCGTGGCCTTGAACATTGCCGAGGACAGCTGCACTTGCAAGCCACCCGTTTACACCACTGAACCCAGGGGTCCCCCTCCGGGCCCTTTGGCTGTATGCATGACGCCAGCCCCAAGTGACACAGCTACTTTGTCATCCACTAGCGGGGTGGTCTCTGAGTTCAACAGCGAGACGTCAGCGTCAGAGGTGGGCAGCGAGGCGGGCTCCACCGCCTCCGATGAGCACCCAAGCTCAGGAGTTGCGCCACGTCCCGAGAGACGTTGTAGCCTGCATCCCGCTACGACGCTGTGCGGTATCATAGTCCCAGGCTCGGTCGGGCTGGGGAGCCACATGGGCCTGTTCCAGCGGCAACCTTCCTGTGCCACGTTCTCCAGCAACCACTCTGACAACGGTTTGGACAGCGACGATGAGACTCCTCTAGAAGGCGTCATCTCCAATGGCAGCAAGTTAGAAGTGGAGGTGGACATTCACTGCTGCGCTTTCCAGCTGCGATCAGGGGCCCCCGAGAGCCTGAAGGACACAGCCTTTGAAAAGCGATTGTCTGATTATCCGAATGGCAAGATGCGCAGGCAGAATAGTGTGGTGGTCTCCGCGACAAATGGCTGCCTGCTGGCTGTTTGTGGCAGAGAGCTCGCGGACCTGAAGAAATCACCTTCGACTTCGTGTCTGTTCGGGAAGAAGCTGTCCAACGGCTCTGTGGTGGCCCCCGAGGACAGTCATAATCTCATCGAGGTGGCCCTGGAGGCACCTAAAAAGAAGTCCGGGTATTTCACTGCGCCCGCACAGCAGGAACCCGAAGACCAGCTGATTGTGCCTCCTTGTCTGGAGCAGGAAGTCAGAGAGCAGCTAAAAGGCCAGAGCTCTCTGGTCTCAGCCCCCTCTGCACCGTCCACACCCCCTTCTGTCAAAGACGCAGGGTGGGATCAATCACAACCCCCTACTCCCTTTGCCCTGAACCTAGTACCAGGTCTTGGAGCGACCCCAATCGTAAAGCCTGAGGTCTATGATACCGCCCTGTAAAAGGGGGAACATAGCACAGCTTGGCTGCCATGCTGTTAACGTGCCATCCCAGGGAAGTAGAGAAGATTTGTCCATTGAGAAATTAGTGTGAGATTCAAGGGGAAATTCTCTTTGCATCGTGCGAGCAAGACACTTTTTGGCTCAAGCATGAAACTGTCAAACTTATCCTCTCACTTTGGGATTGCACAGGACTGTGCTCAGTGCGGGTCACATTCTTCTAGTCCAAGTGCCTACTGGAGATGACTCAGCCTCAGAGTTCCCAGGCTACACGGCTGTTTTAGAGTAGAGCTTCTTACTCAGACCCGGAGGAAGGACAATGAAGTTGACACAGCTCGCCCTCCGCTTCCTGTAGCTTATACAAGAAAATACACATAATGTATGCCATTCAGTCTCAAATGGCCCCGTTCCCATCAAACCTCAATTCAGTTGAGTTAGGTCTGGTTTGTGTTTGTATTGCGGGATAAAAATGGTTGATCGTGTAGTTGCCAAAACTCAGAATGAGTCCTGATTGCACCTTTTAAACTCAACGTCGTCTAAACCTTTTCCAGTAATTGGACTGCATACAGAAAGATTGAAGGATGACTAGGCCACTTTCATATTCTCCACCTTTTGTTTATTAAACTTGCTAAAACCAATCCAATGTAAGTTAAGATCAGTTACATACATTCAAAGGAACAACAGCCTCAAACATGTCTCAGCTTTGTGTTATAGCTCATAGAGCAAATATTTTCAATTAGTGTGTGGTAATTTTACAACTTGTATCAAAGTTGAATATTTTAAAAATCATAGGACACTCTAAATTATCCCGAGGTGTGACTGTGAGTGTGAATGGTTGCTGGTCTATGCGTGCAGTGCGATTGGCTGGTAACCAGTTCAGGGTACACCCTGAACTGGTTACCAGCAAGTTACAAAGCAACAAAAAAACCTTACAACGGCTTACCGCGCATGCGCACCTCATGCTTTATCAATCCTACCGTACGCAGCGATGAAAAAAAATATACGATTGAGGATTACTTTTGCTGGTTTGCCGTGACAATAGTAGCGATCGACGACGGCATTGTCGTTGGCTACCAGCAGGTGAGACGATCTGGATTTGAGCCAAAATGGTCTTTGTGAGATCGGTTCACAATTTTTTTCCCCCGTTTAAAAATTGTAATGGGCCGTACATGATTTGAAATGATAAAAAAAAAAAAAGAAACGTATAAAATACGGGGAAAACGTACAAGTTGACAGGTATGGCATTTTCTTTGAGAAGTCGCTATTTTTGCGGTACGACAAAGCTATGAATAACATAAATATATGACTTTACCGCCATCTTCTGGCATCTTGGGGCCAAGCAGTCGGGCCATAGCATTGTCTAATAGTTTTTCACAGATTTTGGCTAGTCGCAGCAGTGTTTTTTTCCTGTCTCTCGTAAATAGAATCAAATTGCGAAATCTGCGAGGAACTGATGGCCCCAAAAAGGTTCTGAACTGTCTCTTGATGTCACAAGATGGTGGCAAAGCACTACCTTTGACTAAAATTCCTCAACTCACTTCAGCATAGTTCCTTGGTACCAAGATGCCAAGGAAGATGGTTCCAAAGTAATACTTTCATTGTGTTGGCTTTTATTAACAAATAAGGTATAGGTTACCCCAAAAAGATCACGCAAAAAGGTGAATTTGCAAAAGCTGTGGTCGTGTGTGTATGTGTGTGTGTGTGTGTGTGTGTGTATGTATATATATATATATATATATATATATAGAGCTAATTATAATGCAGGCCGATGACTCTTGGTTCCTGGTGCCAAAAGAGAAAATATATATTAAGGAGACCAAAGTCAGGTCAATTGCACATTCACATTGCCAATTCGACATATTGCTTTGGCGTCGTGGTGCAGTTGTGGCATTCCATAGTTTTGCTTTCCAGCGTTCCCTTTCAGCCTTAAAGCATTGCCGCTCACTAGGTGGTAAAAGGAAGATGAGCCATCGGTTGAATCCCACTCATGTCCTGTTTATTGTCTCTGAAGCCTTAATTGTCTTTCTAATGTTACTTGTCATCGTCATGGATTCAACCCTAATTACTAAAGCACTTTGTACTGAGTTTAGTCTGTGAGAATGTGATCCTCATTGTGTGTTGGAGTTAATCATATACTGTAACCTATAGAGTGCTGAAAGCCCTTGATTTCCCTTACAGTCACATTTTCCCTCCAGTAGTCATTTTTATAGTACCACAAGTTCCATAAAAACTAGCATGAATTGCAAAGCAACATCCTTTGATATAAGGAATTCTACTTGGTTAAAATTCCTGCACAACTGCGCATCACAACGGTTAATAAAATGTGAAACAAAATGAAGAGGCACCTTTTGTGTTATGTAAACTGAACAGTGCAGTTAGTTGCTGGAGTCATTGGGGAAAAACACACACCGTCACCGCTCACCAAGTCCTAACTATAAATATTGAGACATTGTGCAAGTAATGAATTACTGAGAATTCATTTGAACCAAAACTGTACCAATCACTTTTTTTTTTGTGCTGAGGCCAAATCGAGTCACCTGATTTTGAGTATCGGTGTGTGTCTTATTTAAATGTACAATGAGGCAATGTAGCGTCAGTTGGTGCTCAACTCTTCTCATCTACAAACAATGATCAATTGCCTCGGCAAATGCAACCGGTGGGACACAAGTTTGCTTGTCACAAAATAAGTCACACGCATTAGACTTCTATTTAAAGGCAAATCATTATACAGGTATGTGTTACATTAGCTTGTTTTTTTGTCCCTGACAATGATGCCCAGTGAGCTCTTTGGCCATACATTTCCTTCTTGTATCCTGTGCACCTTTGCAGTCATTAAGTTTGTAGTGTCTTTCGACTTACCCTGAGTGTCCATGTAAGCAAAATGTTTCCATATCTAACACTGTGCCTCTTTTCTTTTGTGAGCTGCGGATGAGAAAGATTTTGACCATTTCAAACACAAGCTTTGTGGACCAAGGTGGTGCGCACTACACAGCGCTTTGACTGCTGAATAGACAAATGAGATGCTGCGTGAGAGCCAGCCCTGTTTAAAAAAAAAAAAAAAATGTAATGTTTTTCACCTGATGCCGATTAGCGGAAAAATACACGATCAGATTGAGATTGTTGCTGCCTTTTTGGATACCAGTCACCAGACTGACACAATAATGAAAACAATACAAAGTACATTAGGGAAATGCTAAAAACATCTTGAAAGTATTAAAAAAAAATATGTGTGGTGTGTTGAAAGTGTGCACAATCAATTAATAGTACATTAAAAATGTTTTCTCAGAAATATTGCAAGATAATAAGCACCTCCTCGTTGTTTACACAGCGCATAATAGTGCAGTGGATATGAAAAGTCACACACCCCTAATTAAAATACCTTTTTTTTTATGATATGAAAAATTAGACAAAATTAATCATTTTAAAACTTTTTCCAAATCTTTTCGGGAGGGGAAATACAAATAAACAACAGAGATAATGGCGTTTCACAAGTATACACACCCTTTGATATTTGAGGAAGTGGTTTTGTTCAGGATTAACCGACCAGATTCAAATTCATATTAAATAGGAGTCAGCACACACACACACACACACACACACACACACACATACACACACTGTTTTAAGTGCCTCTGATTAACCCCAAATAAATGCCAGATGTTCAAGTCGAGCTATTCCTGACATTTTGTTTTGTGTTGTGCAAACACTAAATGGTATTTGGAGCTTTTCATACCGGTAATTACTGTACAGCCACCTCGAGCTAAGGCCCCACTTTGAGAACAAGAAAATAGCGCAAAAGCATGACACCGGCTTATTTTTTTTATATCACAAAAACCTGACATTTGGACTGGGGTGCATAGACTTATGTCTACTACTTTGCGAAATGTTATCATATTTGCAGCACCTCAACTTCTATCATTTAGTGAGTGTGACTGATTGATAAATTTAACACGTGTGTTTGGTTTGTTCCTCATTCAATGCCTGACCAGCATTGCACAACCACACATTCTTTGCTCTTAAAAAAAAAAAAAAAATCCAAATTCACACGCAATGTACAACATTATGACTTAATAATTATGTCTCCTAGTGTACACGTTCATCCAACACATTTGTGTAATGTAATATATGCCAAGTGCGTGTGTACATACAGGGAGGGAGCACAGCCGAGTGGGATACAGTCCAGTGCATTTATTGACAAGATTCCCTTTAATTCTTTAGTGGAGCGGGTCCAGTAGTGTTCTTCTTATGGCCATGTCACATTATAGTCGAAACCCATGTGGAAACCTCTTTAAATTGCAAAGTGTCTGTGTTTGTGTGTACAATGAAGCACGTCGACTATTTGTGCAGTAAGTGGATGCATGTTGTTGTGATTATTGTGAATGGGAATGATCCAAGACACGGCGGTTGTTGAACATGTGACCAAAGTAGCCCTTACTCGATCTCCAGGTTCCTTTATATTTTCTAGAAAGGCCTGAATATTTTATTTTTCTTGACACCAAGGAGCTGATTTTTATTTTTGTACTTCATTGCAAATTAATATCACCCTCTCCACTATGGAATTCCAAATGATGAGGTGTCATTTTCGGACTGGATGATGCTAAATATAACTGTATTTAATGTTGACAGCATGCCCTCGATATCAACATAAAATATATGTGTGTGTAAACTATTTTGTTTATGCAATATGGAGCATAACTAACATTTTTAAGGTTGGCATTCTAGCATGCAAATTGCTGCTGGTGTTTGTAAATTTTAAGATTACTAATTAGAGATAGTTTAGAAAGAGTGACAACGAGACACATGAGAGGTCATCATTTTATTTAAAATGCTGCTACGTAGCAATAAAATTTTTACTGACTCGTTTTTGTCCGGCTTGCCCAACATATAACGATCATTTTACACTACCATCCTGTTTTGTTTGTTTGTTTCATTTTGACATGTGTATTATTACTCCTGTCTGACATTAGTGAAGAAGAGTCCATTTCAAGTTGTCCACATAATTGTGCAGAAAATAAACCCTTTATAAAATAAAAAGCTTACTTGTTCCATATTTAGATTATTATTATTATGTATTATGAGCAGGATGGTGGTTGCCCGCTTAGCGCTGTCCAACTCACAATACAGAGGTCATAGGTTAGATTCCAGGCCGGGGCCGACTTTGCTGTGCGGAGTTCGCATGTTCTCTCCGTGCCTCTTTGGGTTTTCTCCGGGTACTCCGGTTCACTTCCACATTTCAACAAAATGCACGGTACACTTTAAATCAGGGGTGCCCATTACATCAGTCACGATAAACCGGTAGCTCGCTGACAGGGCCCAAGTCGTTTCCCGAGGTGTGTTTGGTCAAAAACACAAACAATCATTTAATAGAAAAATAATTTTAAAAATAAGATAAAATAAAGCAGGTCACCTTTAACTTACGCTAACGTATGACCTGCGTCACCGGAAGTTGTTCGCGCTCAGAAGTCTGCAATTGCAGTTTACGATCACAGATGTTGCGATATACTGTATACAGTGTGTGTGTGTGTGTGTGTGTGTGTGTGTGTGTGTGTGTATGTATGTATGTATGTATGTATGTATGTATGTGTATATATATGTATATATGTATATATATACATATATATGAGATGTAGATCTCTTCCTTTTCCTTTGCATTGAAAAATGATTTATTTATATTATTACACAACAAGGGGTAGGACTAGATAAGTTGTATACTTCTTCCTACTCCTTTGAGCATATAACGGTGATGATGTTTGTTTTACTTACTTTTTA
>NW_017805824.1:1165215-1169320 GCF_001891065.2 Hippocampus comes
TATATGCTGTGCGACACTGGTGAGGTTAGAGTGGTTCAGATAATGGATTATATGCTGTATGGATATAATTAATAAAGTACGCCTGCCATCTGTTGGCGGAACACAGAATGACACCTCTAGCAATGTGTTTGACCGACGACTCCAGTTTATTAGTACAGTATTAACATGGCTAAATTGGGTAATAATAGCAAAATGATTGCCTCTTCAAAAAGGTTAGGGTTATTTTAGGATAGTGGTATTTTTCACCTCGGTTTTTCGTACTTGATTATGTAACTTCACTCAAGTGTTAATTACTTTGATTACCGGAGACACCAAAAGTCTACAAAGAAAAATAAACATTTCTAGATTCAAAGTTGTTTAATAAATACACAGAAGTATAAAATACACTTATATGGAAACAGAACACGAAAATGCTCCATGTAAAACAAAAAAAGCCCAAAATAAAATGACAGACCACTGTGAACATTTCTAGGTTCAAAGTTGTTTAATATAGACACAGATGTACACAATACACTTGTATGTAAATGGAATACAAAAATACAACAAATAAAAAGCCCAAAATAGACTGACAGACTACAGCATTTTGCTGTTGTGCTCAAGGCAAAACTAATATAAAAAGATTGATTTGCCGCCATTATGTGTGCCAGGAAATTACAGTGTTGCCTTTAAATCCAAAATTAATTCATTCCGCGACCATGCTCATAACTTAAAACAGGATGATTGTATCACATATCAACTAGGGGTAGTATAAAATGGGCATACAGATATTTAGTACTGTATTGAAGGCTCAGCACTTCCCTTGGCCTCTCAGGATGGCAATAATAATAATGATTGTTCTTCACAGAGGATAAAGAATACATGCCTGTGAGTATTATTATATTATCTACCTGCATCGGTTACTGCAACTCTTGTGTTTAGATATTCTTTGCTTGCAGGATAGCAACACTGCCACAAATGCTAACTGAGCCCGTATGCCAATAGAGTTTCCCATTGTATGACAGCATTGAGATACAGCTGTTTTTATGGTTCTTTTAAATCCACAACATGTACTTCCTCTTTGTTTTATATTTAGGTTGACAGTAACCTTGAGCTGAGAGTGACAATGAACAGCTTGAGCCTCTTTTTTGAAGGTTATTTTCTACTACTACTACTACTTTGTCCCTATTTCATGCGAGCAAGGAGAGCAAACACAAAAGTGTGTAAAAGTTTCACTGATTCAATACAACCAGTGAGACTCTGTTTATTACGATACAGTAAGTTTTGCTCTAACTGTCCTCAAAAGCGATCATCCACATTTGTCTTTTGCTTCTTCATTTCTCGCACAGTGCGGAAAGCTCTGATGGCCAACACGGCCCCGAAGATGAAGACAAAGACGCCCAGCACGCCGAAGAGACCCGCGGCGATGTCCGCACCGTGAAACTGGCACTCGAAGCCCTTGTGACCTTTGCTCTTGTACATGCGCTCCCTCTCCTGGCAGATGGGGTTGTTGTAGTTTTCCTGCAGTTTGATAAAGAAGAAGGCCAGAGCAACAATGTAGCCCAAACCAACAAGAAGGTTGATCAGAGTTTCGACCAGGAGCACGGGCGGGTTGCGGTAAGGCACTCGGAAAATTCCCAGGGCGAGCATGGCCAGAGCGTAGATCATGACTATGCCGGCGCACGCCATGGCGAAGGCATACGGAGGCCTCTTGAGCTCATTGAACAATTGGTCTAGCTCCTTCACGCGTTCTGCTTCGGCACCTTGGAAGGCACCGGCTCCGCCAAAGTGATAGTGGTAGATGCCGCCCAGGCTGGCCAGGTCACGATAACCGCCATTGTTGCTGTGAGGCACGCCAGCGCAGATAATAAGCAGAAGATTGACAAACACCTCCATTAGCTGGCAAAGACCTAAAACAAGCGGGAGAAACAAAATATACAAAAAATCAGTGATACAAAACTGCAAAACTGACCTTAGACAGGGAAAAAGGAATGAAATTATGAATTGTATACTGTATAACTTATTTGATAGACTATTGATAGCTTCAGTCCTGCTGCCAATAGAAGAGACAAGAGACAACTTTGAGTAAAGTAGATTAATTTGTTTGCCTCAAATTCTGCATACACCAGGCCATAAAGTCAGGCACTGAGATAATCGCATATTTGCCGATTTTTTTCTGAAATGTTCAAGATTTTTCTTTCTTTCATTCTTTTTTTTTTGTTCTTTAGGGAGGGATTTTCTTAACCATTAGATTTTTTTTCTTTCTTACCGCCAATGCATTTCCATGGCTATCAGTTATACACAGATTTCTGCTCTTCGCGGGGCAGCCCAATCCCCATCCCCCGAATAGCAGGGGTCCACTCTCTTTCATTTTGGAATAAGTCTGTAACTTAAAATGTATAAAGGAATACTTTCTGGATACACCACTATATAATCAAAGCCCAAGCTACAAAATGAAAACACAGCAAGTGGCTACCTCTTTTGCCATCAAACAACACAACTTACCTCGGCTGGTGAGGATGTATCGCAGATTGTAAAGATCTTGTCTGGGTCGTTGTTCATAATTTTCATCGTCAGAGTAATACACTGACGGCTGTCCATACCTGTCAGGAATATAACATCAAAATGAAAAGTGGACTGTGGGAATGCAGCCATCATTTTTTTTTTAAACTGAGCATCCTACCAATTAACCAGGCCAGATAAAATTTGATTTTGCATTAATAGACAATACCAACAACACATACTGTATTACAAAAACAAAGTGCATGTGAGGTGTAGGTGTTATTTCTGTCCACTTGGGGTTACCACCCTCATGTTCTACTTTGTAGTATCTGTGACTTTGAGTGGCTTTAAAAGGTGGTGCCTGGCCTGGTGAGTGACATGGGAGTTAGCGAATGGCAATGTAGATTTGTGACCTCAGGTTAGCGGCTGGCTGTTAGCTGGCTAATGGTTTGCTAGTCTGCATGTTGAGAGCAAGGGTGAGTGAGTGTCATTTGTGGGCCATAGAAGCTCATGTATACGTCTTTCTATTGGTTATTAAAGTGGCTAAAAGTACACTGGCGGTTGTATATATCCTTCACCACTTGCTGGGGTATTACAATATGTCCTAGCTAGCAGTGGTGGCCTGCATTAAATGAGCTCAATATGTTGCCTTGTGTCAACGATTGTATGCTCACTGTTGTGTAGCCATTTATTCAGTAACATTAGTCCATTTGGAAAAATCATCCCAACATAGCTTTGATGCAGAGATCTTGCGCCGACATGTAATCATTTCAGACCTATTGGCCACGGTACGCATCATTTTATGACTTCAACCGTATGCACTGAGTGATGATTGGCCAACTGCTTGACAGTCTATGTGTTACTATATCTGGTTGCTTACAGTGTGGAGGGTCCTTCATGATGGTGGTCTCTGAAAGCAGGTTGAGGTGCACTTGTCACGTCCCTCTGTTTAGGCCTCCTGTCACCAGCAGAGCCTCTCTCGCCAGCGACTCTGGGTTTTTCTTTGTGATCTCTGCTGTCATACTTATCAATCTGCTCTGCCCTGTGAGAGGAATCCTTGTCCTTGCTCTTGTAATCTGCGTATGCATCACCCCTAGGTTGGTATCTGCCCCTCTCTGGCATCTTCAATTGAGAACATACAGTACATTCTAATGCATAAACTGTAGACTGATTTCATAAATAGCAACAGCTGTCTGACAATATTAGGTACACATGCACATTAAGACAATAGCTGCATTAATAAATCAGCCTTAAGAAAAACTGATTTTTCAGCAAGAATTCCATATCCTTAATACCCATGTCAGTTTTTTTGCCCTTACAAGTAAAACAATTAAGTGTAATGGGATGAAACCTGTCTTATTAACAATGTTTTTTTTTTCCACTATCAGTGCCACTTTGGCCGACTAGTATGCAATTAAACCTTACTGGTAAACGGATGTGCTGCACTAGTATTACTATTCGGACCATACTGGTAGAACCAGAATGCCCACTAGTAACCCCGTAAGGCAAAACAAAAAACAAAACAAAACTGCGCATTAGTAGGCTGATGTGTGCTACTTGTTATACCAGCGGTCCCCAAACTTTTTCCTGTGAGGGCCGCATAAGCTTTGCTTCTGTGATGGGGGGG
>NW_017805824.1:1169342-1186611 GCF_001891065.2 Hippocampus comes
TCCACTTTGGGTTAAATACCCCGCATTCTATTTTTCTCTTACCGAACCTTTTCGCCATGATCCCGTTCTCTGAGAGAGGGGCCGGTTTCGGATTTTTTTTTTTCTGGCGTTGCCAGATAACGGCACAGAAAGATGCACCAAATGTCACCTTATTGTATCTGTGTTTATGAAATAGTTACTAATTAATAGTTAATAATGAAAACGGTTCAGAACTAAGGAACATTTTATTGCAAAAGCCCAACTTTATGATCAAAGACAAATCCACATCGATGAAAAATAAATCAAAATACTCTGTGGTATTTTCAGGGGGCCGGACCAAATGCGGAGGCGGGCCGGATCCGGCCCGCGGGCCGTAGTTTGGGGACCACTGTGTTATACGATTGATATTATAAAATTCTACAGGATAACATCATTAGAAATAACAGCAGCATGCTTGGGCACGGGTTTGTCTCGCTGGTAGCATGTAGCTGTACTACTTGTATACAAAATCTTATTTGTGCGCATAAATGTCGTACAGTATTGGAAGATAGCAGTGGAACAAAACTATAAATGAGACAGTCGTTCCACAAGTCCACTGAATTGTCTTACTAGTGAGGACAAAGAGCGTAGCAGTGCAACCTTAAGCTGGATATAAAAAATATGGAATCGAAAATCATGCAGCTTTCCATCCCAAAAAATAAGCAGGATTGCATTTGGAAAGCCTGCATTTGCTCTTGTTTTAGGGTCTCTTTGAATTGTACAGGTGTACGCAACACTGTCCAGGAAGTGGTAATTGTGTACGAATTCAAGAAATGTAGAAAGTTGCACAAACTGTCTATAAGCACTAAGTCTAATAAATTATTTCAGGTTGGGAGCATTGTTACGTTCGTGACTTTCCCTGATTCTAAGCGAGTCAGATTAGTGTCCCTTTATGTAACATAAAGCTCAGTGTAAACGTCTCCTACCTTCTTTTGTGTACAAAATACGTTTTGGGCGGTATCCTTTTTCGTTTATGCGAAACAAAAACAACACCTTAAGCGTCCTTACTTCCGGAGTGGTACGCTCACCTGTGGTGCACCACGCCCACTGGATCTCGATCTCCCAACTATATTTGTAAGCACACATAAAAATAAATAAATACATAAATAAAACTTTGTTGTTCCCCAGTTTGTGTTGTACTTAAGTATCAAGGAGGCTTTGTGGATGCTTAAAATTGAAATACTTAAAATCTACTGCCTTCACGAGCGGTTTGAAAATTGAGGCAAAGGCACCTGTCGGTCACTCACTCTCGAAACAGTCCTGTCACAAAATTGCAAAAAATAAATAAATATATATACATTTACGAACAAGACACTTGTGATCATTAAATGGCCGACATTAAGCGTAGGTAACTCGCATCAAGTACGGCGCACATGGTCAAGACTTTAGGTAAATTCGCGGTTACATGACACTCCAGTTACTTTAGTGCTTCCGCTTCCGAGTCGCAAACCCAATTGAAGTAAGTCAATTTCAAAATACATTCATAAAACGATAATAATTATGGTATAAAATATGTTTCTGATTTGGGGAACAATTTAAGCACCAGTGATCTGATTATGGCTCTGTTGTGTTTGTGTTCAAATATCTGTTACATAAAGAGTTTTAACACTGACAATGATGCTATGTGGAGATTTGCATTATTTATATCGCGCTTTCAGAACCGCTGCAGATCTAATAATGCGGTTTCCAGAACATTTAACATAAAATAACAAAAATTTAACAGAATGCATGACATAAAACATTGACAATAATACAATCTTAATAACTATTCTTTCAGAAAAAGACGACTGCAGATTCATTTCAGAGCGTTTGTCTTTGGGGCATTATTATGAGGTGATAAGTTTGTTCGTTTGGATTTTTTTTTTTTTTTTGCAAACAGAGAGGGATCTGTTACGCTGTTTGTACATGTTTGTGTTCATTGCCCTTGCTCTCTCTCACAATATTATAAGTGTTTACACATGTTTCTATTTCAATAGTGCGTTTAAAATTATGCTTTGGGAGTATTTAATTAAAAAAGAGGCTATTTCCATATTGCGGATTTCACTGGTTGTGGTGTTGTTCTGCAACGTTACCCCAGCGGTGGAGGGAGGATTACTGTATTTCAGCTTTCTTACTTTTTGTGAAGTTTTGCCTGTTTTTTTCTCGTCTACATCTTTACAGGGTTAGTTAGATTAGGTGTCATAGCTTTTATTTCGAAGGCCCAAGCCAACGGAAGTATGTGCGGTTATTCGTTCGGCTCCCGCTGCATGACAAATCTCCCTGAGCCGCCAAGCAAGCGAAGAAGACGCTACACAGAAATGGCGGTGACGGCGAGTCCTACGGCATGAGGTTGCTAAACGCCTTTTACGTGGATCGGACACATCTAACTGCTGGGAAAATGACATCGGCGTCGAAGTAGGACACCCGTCGAGGCGGCCACTGCAGAGCTCCTCCAACGTCTCCCCGGGAGAGTTTTCGTCTTGTCCGATGAGGAGAGCAAATCTCACCGGGAGCATGGCTTCTTACGGCAACCAGGTAGTTAGCGAGCTAACGTTACTTTTAGACCTCGCAGCCGCGTAAACGTTCGACAAACAATTTTATTTGCACTAGAGTCGTGTCAAAGCTACAAGTCGGCTGCACGGATATGTCGATATAAATGAAAGACTTGGCTCCTGTTGTCTTTGGAAATGTGATGTCAAAAAGTGCTTGCTAATGCCCCCACTAAGCCTCATTGCAACAGCACCAGCAAGCATGGTAAGCTAACAGGCCCCACGTTCCTTTCGTCGAAGGGGCTTATGCGGATTTTCCAATGACTGGGAATGACTTGAACGACTCTTTGCCCACCCACCGTGGCACTTTGAACGACGATGCTGCGTGAGTGTCTGCTGTTGATACCGAAGAGTCAAGTGACACCGAAAAGTGCTGCGTGTTTGCATGGCCCACCTGCTCTGGCTAGCTAGGGGCCTTCCCCGAGCGCATGTATCGACCACTGCTTCCTACTGCATATTTGCAGTAAACTGTGCCGCAAATGAAAGCATTTTCGAGATGGTTTGGTAATTTCTTGTTGCTTTAGAACAAGACATTCTTATCTGGTAGCCAGCTAGCAGCTTTGCACAGGTGGTGAAGGTCGAACATGTTTCAAGTGTTAAAGTATTTAAAATGTTCAATATCCCCATAGCTCGTTAGCGCGAATTGCGACAGTTCAACTGGCCTTCGTGATTGTATATGCTGCACATTCTGTTTTATATTTATGGTAATGGACTCATGCATTGGGTGTCATCGCTGTGGAAGTTGAGGGGGAGGTGTGACTTGGTAAAGCGGACGCATCGCAACTCTGAACTTTATTCGGGTTACTCGAGGAGACGGTTAACCTGAAACAAGGTCCACTTGCAGCCTACGTCCAAAGTGACACAGTGTTCCCGATTGCGAGATAGTTAACGACCGTGGGCAGGATGAGTTCATGCACATGCTGAACACCATTTGCCCCGATTGGGGAAGTTGAACACGAAGTTGCCATCACCCATTCTTATTGCAGGGTTTTTACACTCAAAGACTTCTATTTCAAATATTTGCACATATAAGCCAGTGAGGGACAACCACCATCAAATAACCAAAACAGGAATAATAAACTGTGGCGATAGATTCTTAATTTAGCACTGTGGCAAATCTTGCTAAAAATGAGTCTTTCAAAACGTAGAATCTCTGTTTGGATGGCAGCTTTAACAGAATTGTGAAAATCAAATGAAAAGTCCTAAACAATTTTTGTGTGTGTGTTGGGGGAAAATTGCCTTTTCAGAAATGTTTTTGAGACATCCCGTTAAAAAATGGTCAAAATGCCTTCAAATTAGAGTAAAACCGAATAACTTTCATTATTATTAATTAAAATGAATGTGACATTTCAAATGCACCTTCAAAACTCGAGTTAAAGAACTAAAATGGAACATTGCAAACTCACGGCAGTCAGTTTTACCGAATTACTCATCAATTGTAAAATATAAAAAGTATCAAGCAACAAGTCTGTTTTTTTTTTTTAAGTGTGGATAACAGAGTTTATAATTCCAGTGCAATCTGAAACTGCATTGTGATCATCTTGCAAAATGACGACAGTAGAGTTGAGAAAATGTGATATGAGGGTTTCCCTCACAAAGCGGAATTAAAAATCCTCTTGGAATGGGGAAGAAGGTTGGAGCAGGGCAGTGACAGCAGCCTGTGACTGAAGCTGCTCCTCTGCCCGGAGACGGTGCTCTCTGCCACAGATGTCAGGCTGTTCAACCCTGCGCCCACAACAGAGCCTGCCTCATTTTATTCCGCCGAGAAACATCCCTTTTCTTGATCTGAGCACATGCACGAGGGCGCTGGCTAATGGGAATTCTGAACCCAAATCTTAAAAGCAGCCTTCCGTTGTCATATTTCTAATTATGAACTCTACAATTAGTGTTGGTTAAACAATGAGTACGTTTACATGCAATCAGTAACACTTTCAGAAGCCGAATATTGGCGATATATGAGCTTTGAAAGGCCATATAAACTTGCACAAAAACCCAAATATACCCTCGTATTAAAACAAAAAAAAATTATTTGGTAATTTCAAAGCAATTGTAGATAGTTTGTGTTTTGTCCTTGCTCTCCCTGCAAGGAAACTTGGACTTTTGAATACAGGAAGCAATTGTAACTGCGGCGATCCCCGCTAACTTGCCGCAGCGAGAAGTGAAGGCGCCGGTGGCCATCTTATGTTGCCACCCGATAACTTGAATACCTAGATTTTTACGTGGTGTTTTCACGTTATTATTTGTCTCTGTGAAAATGACACTGTGTGTATATCTACATGCAAATACGTGTATGTAAGTCCGTGCCTCTGGCATGCAACTTGCCGGAAATACACAAGCAGAGGTAAAAAAAAAATATGGTGCTGCTTAGACAGAGCAAGGAGGAAAAGCAGCTGCTTTATTGCTTTAGTGAGTGGCATAAATAAATTGTGTTTATTGACGGTAAAAAGTAAGAAGCGGAAATGATGTCTCCTTGCGTCCTGACGTTATATGTCACGGTTCAAATTAGGATATCCCAATTGTTTGCAAGTTACTTCTGTATACATGTTAATATCTGCTCACACATGAGTGTTTAAGAACTCGTTTATTTTGACCTGAACCTAAATGTTAACTGAACGTCGTCACTGATGTTCAGGCTCATTGATCCAAATGTTTTGTCTCCTTTTGATTGTTGGTAGCCCTTATGTATCGTGTGTGTGCGCGCGTGCGTATGCATGTTTGAGTTTAAAATGTTAATTGGAAATTGCCACAATCAGCTACATCTGTACTTTAACAGATCGCGTATACCCCTGAAATGATTAATACATATCAGAATGCGGCTTATTTTTTTGTTTTTCCTAAAACAACAGACTTGGGCAATTATTTTAGGAGGCTGACGATATGATCCTATTAGTCGACTAATCACGATTACTGCTGGTGATTAGTCAACCAGCAAAATAATCATTTGTGGCAGCCCTAGTATGTGTGTGTGTATGTATATGTATATGTATATGTATATTGGTGTGTCTGTCTGAGTACAGACAAACAATATTTGCCCTGATAAATTCCTAAATTTTAATCTTCTCTCCAAAGGTGTTTGGTCTGCTATTCTCGTATTAGGTGGTGGGTGTTAGTCCTAGCACTGAATTCTTTAACTGGTTCTGCACCCAAAATGGCAGTCTTTCCTTCCGTCCTAACACCCTCCAGAGTTCATGCCAGCTGGTTATTGTCACTGTTATTACATGACACTAAAATGCAGGCACATGCTTGCTCCAGAGGTTCCAACAATCACATTAGCGCTGGAGCTTTCCCTCCCCGTGGCAGGTGTGCACGCATTATAACAATACAAACTATTTAGAGAGCATATTTTATCTCAGCTTGATGAATCTTCAAATCCATGAGGAGATGACTTGAAATGTTTTCAGACCATATGATAGCTTTGAGCGTACGTGCGTGTGTGCGCGCGCGTGCGTCCTGGCTCAAGCGGTAAAATGATGCAGATGGCTAATTTGCTGTAATCCTCAATGGAAAGCAGCAGCAGAGGCAGCTTAGCGAGGTTCGCATGGCACGCCTACAGAGTAAAGCAAAGCGACAGTCACGCCGTTGTCATTGTATTTGCCGCCCGAAGCCATCGGATTACGCTCGGCTATTTGTCGTTTGGTGGAGTGCAATTTCAGCAATGCGGGGTGTCACGTGAGGCCCCGTTTGCAAAGAGTTCTATATGCTTGACTTGCACTTTCTTTTTCTGTGCGCCTCTCCGTTCACGCTCCGCTGTTTTACTTACCGTGTCGATTGAACCGGCGGCGCGGTTGGTGTGCTGGTGTCACCTTTGCGCTTTGACTGCGTGTATGTATTCTTTCACTGCACCACTGCGTGGCCGCTTGAAAGACGTCATACGGTACATTGAAAAGAACAGCATTGGGAGTTGAGGAAGAAATTAATTCATGCATTTATTTCCTAATCCAAGTTGTATCAAGTTAAACTTAAATTGTACAGTACAGTTATTTTCAAAACTGCTTGTTGTTCAGTTTAAAATGTTGACCTGTTAATTGGAAGTTGTATCCTCAGCCGTTTGTTGAGGTGTAACCAGTATCGCGGCTTTGTACGGCAAGGAAAGTAAACGTTGGTGTGGTGAGGTATCACTTCAGTTGTCCTTGGTTTTGCTTTATAATTGTGGTATTCTCAAGAATCAGCCCTGTATTTCTATTTGCACTTTTTGTGTTGAGGTGAACACGCAGTCTAGGTTATTGATTGTCGCTTGTCTACAACATTTGGAGTACAACTTTTACACAGTGCCCCTAGTGTCCAGACTGGGACGCCACATAACTGAAACGCCTCGTTACACGTGACATTTGCGTGAAATGTCTCGTGAGGCTGTTAGACAAACATCCGGTTGGTTGTTAACATTTTCAGTAAGGGCAAGTTGTTAGTCTGAAGCAGGCGTCACCAATGCGGTGCCCGCAGGCACCTGGTAGCGCCCCAGGGTAGAAAATAGCTCACAAGTGATGGGACATTGTGATTTTCTACAAATTTTGTACAAGTCATCATTTGAAAATGGAAACACTGGCATAAATTCATGAATATAGTGTTACCGGTTATTTATTGTATCTGTTTCCTAAATATTGTGAGACATCACAAAAAAATATCAGTTTCTTCACATAAAAGGAATGTGTCTCAGGTAGCTCTTCATTACTCAGTTCCAAAGTAGCAGCTTTTGTGTTTTTGAACAATATTTGATTAAAATAAAGCACTTTTCTTTCATGATTACAAGACATAATGGCATTTGTACACTGTATCGCCAAGTACTAAAATGTAAGTACTTCTACTCTGTCTGTCGGTGCATCGCTAGCCAGTACACGGCATATTTCACGGTCGGTGGTAGAACATTTAAGCCTCCTATGTTTCATTTGATAAAATATATGTATGCACACTCCTTGTAGTCCAGTGCTGTGTTCTCCCTGGGGAAAAAAAAAACTAATAAAAAGATTTAGTTTTTGAACATTGGGAAGAACCCTGAGTAAGGGCAACACAAACACAGAAAGAACCCGTGTCGAAAGTTGCCAAGTGAACCATTTAAACCACGATAATCTGACTTCAGTCTTCAGATAACATAAGTAAACCAGTTGTGGCCGGTTACTTGCAGGTTCAGACTTGATTTTAAATTCAGGGCCCTGTCATAAAACCGAGCACTCCCTTCACTGTGCATGTTGAAATTTGGATTTTATTTTTTTAAACAATACAGTAAATATTGGCAGACAAACCTGGGGGAGTCATTGTTTCTTTTTTTTTTTTTTCTTTTTTTTTTTTTTTTTAAATAATGGTCAAGGTTTATGTTTAACCCGACATGACTCAGCACTTCGAATTGATTTACCGGTAGCTTCACTCAGGCTCGCTAGAGTTACTTGTGGTACTACAGTACAATTTTGAATCATTTCCTAATATGAGTAGACTTGGACCTCAATTGTGTTGAATTTGTTCATTTCAAAGCATTGTCATTTTGATTACAGCAGCTAATTACATGCACGTATCAAACGTTGCCTCCCCATCGAGCTCATGTTTGTCTTGTCCCCACAGTATATCTTTGGAGAATTCAGCCCGGATGAGATCAATCAGTTCTTTGTGACTCCACGATGTTATGTCGAGGTAAGGGGTGTCAACACGATGTCCGAAATAGTTTTTGTGAGAAAGAAATGATTCTTGACTTATGTTTAATGTACATTCACATTGTGGAAGCTCCATAATACTGCTCTGAATCTGTGGGTATGTCGTATTGCTCCTTGCAGCAACCACCTAAAATACACACAACTTTACATTTATATATAGGCACTAATTGTACATTGGGAAAAAATGTTCCAGCACACTAGCAAACAAAAATGTTGCAAAATGAAGTATATGAAGTAGTGAAGTCATTTGGGGTGTTTTAATTGAAAACCAAGCTCTTTTTCTGTAGTTTGTACAATAGCTGGTAAATTGTACCTCCTGCCATCTAGTGGCAGAGAATTCATTGTTGCAGGAAGACATGAACAAATACATTTTTTTGTAGTCAATACTTGAAACTCCAACTAAATTAGTCGATAACTTCATGTGGCACACCAGATGATCTCACACTTGAAAATGACCCGGGTCTCCAACCATGCCTCTCGAATGTGTTATTTCAAAATATCGGTTGTACTTTTTTGTGTCTTTCCTATGCAATGGTACTAATTTGGGCTTCACCCCCTTCCTCTTTCCAGCTTCCACCGTTCAACGACAAAGCGCCTTGTGTCAGCCAATCTTCCGGTATGCACATTTAACTTTCACTTTTCTTTGATTACAGTGGATGTTTTTGACAGTGTTGAACATGAATGAGTACACCCCCACTGATTTGTTCGAAAACACCTGTTTCCTTTCAGAATCACCCCCGTGCCCCAAAAAATATTTTCTGACAAATGAAAATTAGTACATAGTCACTGTTCAGCATTTATGAAAACAATCATGTCATTAATAAATACAACTGCAAATGAGTCTAAATACAATCACAATTTTGAGAATGTTTCTGTTTAACTGAGAAATAGATCATCTTACTTTTCAGTTTATGTTGAGCACATGATCTCTTAAAATACTTTTTGTCACAAGCTATATCAAAGCAGACTTTGAAATTGCAATACTATTTATATCCGAGGCTGAGATGGTCTCACCAGACTGGGAAGTGGGGAGCGTTACATTTTTAGCATGCATCTGTACAAAAATTTATTTGCAATTCAAGATACCAACATATTGAGATCTTTTAAGAACACCCAAACGAAAGCCACCACTTAACAGCCACATTGAAGAAAAAAAAAGAGACGCATATGCATATGACTGTTGTTTTAACATGATTTGTATTGACTATTTAGGAGGTTACTGCCCTCCTGCTGTACCATATATAATGGAGTCAATGGGACTGCAGGGTTGCGGTGAGTGGAGGGGCCCGACACCGTGGCTTGACTCGCTGCTGTGCGTCGTGCTGTCAAACTTTAAAATTAAACAAACAAATAAATAAAATCCAGCCTTCATAACTGGTGGCTTCTTGTGCCTATATTCTTTCTCTTGCCTGTTGGTCAAATCTGTAGAGCTTTGCATGCTCAAGACCCTGTTATGTATCTTGTCTTCTCTTGCATTAAAATGCATTTCACCTCTGCAAGGCCCCAAGTTGATTTTTCATCTATTTGGGAAGAATTAAACCTAACACATTGACTGAGCATTTTTTGGGTTGTTCCTAACACCTGTTGTTGAGGTTCAACTGCAGTGTACAATTGCGGCGTGTGATTTCAGTCCTACTAACGGAGAGGGCCTTTTCTTATCTGAGCAGGTAACTGCAGGCTTCACGCTCTGTTGACCATTGGAGGACACTGCGTTGTGTACTCTGCGTTACCAGTTTGCTTAGTCACTACAATGATGTTGTTTTCCTAATTTGCACGCACTAATATTTCCTGTTTGTTCACTTTTTCATTTGGCGCCTCACGTTTACACAGCACTAAATTCTTAACTACAGAAATGTACATTGATTTTGTTGTTGGCAACTTAGGTGTCTTAGAAAAATATCGATAACATTCAAACAAATCACATTTTTAATTATGTATATTCAAAACACTTGCCATCATTTATCAACCTGCTGTCATAGTTTGTATAAAAATATATTCAGTCTCAAAGTCTTGCTCCTCAGGGCAAAGTCTTCACATTTCACATTTCTGAAATACGTTTCAGCCTTCCAGAGAGGGCTTTTAGATTTTTTGTTTTTTTTAAAATTCTGGTCAGGTGCTTGGGTATATATCTCAACAAATTAAAGTATAAGTGGCTACAGAATGGGTGGATGCAATACATTACAATACATAGTTATCTATATAGCGTTTCTATTCAGTACATTAAGTGTTACTTTTAACCTTTTAAGCAATTGATATTTGAACGCAAATGGTGAATTGACACCGATCAAGAGAATATACCAATACTCAAGTGGTCTTTTTTTCCGCTGGAAAAATAAAACTGCAGCCTGCTCAGTCAGTTGAGATTCATGTCTGTTTGTATTGTGCTGCCCCCTGGTGGCCGAGGCTTGCATACCAAACGTAGCAGAACTGATTAATGGCAAGCCAGCACCGTACTAATTGTGATTCTGTAATGCAATATTGCTCACCCAAAAGCCTGTTTACACTCGCGCGTATGCATGTAGGTGGTATGTTAATGTGCCAAGAAGCCTACACATGCACATACCACCTCTGACGCCGCCACCTTGATTGATATCGCAATGTAATTAAATGGATCATGTAGTCATCTAGGCCCCTTTGTTGTAGCAGGCAACACTCTCCATTTGGGTCGCTTTGTTCCTTGTTCTGCAAAGTAAAAACACCAACCGGAGGAAAATAAGGGGAGGCAAAATCCCCCCACAAACACGAACATTTTGAAAAGCACATTGGGGTTTATTTTGATATTTTGAAGTAAGTTTAAAATGAATTTGGGGTTTGCATTGACTGTAAGCTATAATCAACATAATAAATTTAAATACAAAATATAGAGCTCCTTTCCACTCTCTGAATTCAGTTTCTGAATTGAATTAATAAACTAGATACTCAAATTTATTGAGATGCACCATCTCTTCCAGATTGCAGAAGTAGGTTTGTTTTTTTTTGTGTATGTTCTATTTAAAGCCTCAATTTAGTTGTTCAGTTTATCTCTATAAATGTGTCTAATGGATTTTTATGTCTGTATCATGGTATCTGCAGGTGATGACTATCAGCACATTAAATTTGGTGTTGATGAGGTCATGGACTCCAAGCCCGTCGGTGGCGTGAACGACTCTTTGTACAAAGTGTCGAGCACCTTGAACCCACAGGCTCCAGAGTTCATCCTGGGCTGCCAGTCAGCCCAGAAGACCCAACAGACGACGACTCCGGTGGGCGACGCCACAGATGGAAGCCACTTCAACTCTGAGGATGGGCCCGACTCTGAGGCCTCAGCCCTGGACAATCATCAGGTGTGCCAGGACATGGACGGGATGCCTGGTGGCCCGGGACAGCGAGAGAGGAAGAAAAAGAAAAAGCGGCCCCCGGGGTACTACAACTACCTGGACCCATCAGCCGCCGGCAACAACAGCATCAGCGCCGCAGATGGGACGCCTGTGACAGCACTGGTGAATGGACACGCAATGGGCGTATCGCAACATAATGCCGAGGATGCAGACTGTCACACTTTATCGGGGGGCGGCCTTTCCTCTCTTGGTGTCGTCTCCACGCCGACAGCTGCTCCGACGGCCAAATTCACTGCCAATCAGAGAACTTGTGATAGCCCCGATGACTCGTCATCGGACATGAAAAGTGGGGCCGCCTCTTTATCAGATGGCACCATTGCAACTTCCCCCTCTTCTTCGGCCTCATGTCAAAGCAGAAGCGTGACTGAGGGATCAAGGACTGCAGATGAGCAGCCAGATCAGTTGGCTCCACAGAGTCCTGAACTTTCAGGTAGTCCACGGAGCCCCCGCTCCAAGTCACCTCTTCCTGCTTTTGCTGCTAAGACTAATGAACCCGAGGCGGGGGAGGTGACAGAGAGTAACGGGTTGGCAGACTCTGGCACTCCGCTTGGTGCAGATGGACACAAGGAAGACTGTGAGAGTGATGATTTGACCCCGCAGGCTTCTCCACACTGTGCTGCCCAAACGAAAGTGGCAAAGTCGTCGCATTCGCCCGCAGTTCCTGCTGCGCCTACGACTAACCCACCCAAATCTTGGGCAAGCCTCTTCCACAACTCTAAGCCCCTTCCTGGCAGCCCTCCGGCCTTTGTGGAGGTTAAGAATGCTGTGGAAGTTGCTGCCCCTCCCCTCCTGACACCAGAGACACCCGAGGAAACGCTTGTTGAGGTCAAGGAAGGCACTGTCCCTGTATCAGAGGACCCTATGGCTCCTAAACTTGCAGGTATTCCGCGAAGATGCTTCATGTTGCCGCTGTACTAAAATGCACCCTGTATGGAAAGCCGTTTGAGCATTTATCCAGTATCCTTGATATCCAACTTCAAGTCCGTGCACAACTAATTCGATTTTAATCGTGATCATTATTTCGGCTGCTGTGAATAAATTGACCTAATCGCTGGCTTTAGTTGCAATTAAAATTTTGGCATACCTCTGCTGAATATTTAACCAGGCACATTCTCAACCTGGAGTCAGCCAGCCACGAGGGCGGTGGCAAATGCTGCTTAAGGTTTTATAAAGCTGCCAAAATAACAAGAGAGATACTAGAATATTATTTAGTTCGCCCTTGGTCGATTTCAAAATCTTGGGATAATTTCTTTATTTTTACCATTTATTCTAAAATGTTAAACCATTTATTTTAGTTTGCTCCCGCACTGAAAACTGTTTACAGATTGTTTGTTGAAAAGTAGTGCCGTAAACGGGTTCCCCTAACATGATAAAAAAAATCACGATTACAATGTATGCAGCTCTATGTAGCCGTATGCATTTTGTCCTCATGAGCAATAATTTAGCGCACTTATATTTTTTTCCACTGCTTTGTGACGTTTCTGCACACGACCAGGACAACTTTGGCAAACCAGTCAGACTAACATGTTGCTCATGAGACACAACTGCACTAGTTCTCATTTTTGTGCTACTAGCACCACTCCTAAATGTTAACTAGTAATATTCTGCAATCTCACTAGTAGTAAGTACTACTAGCACACTTTAGCATTTACTCAATTCAACCTAAGGTTCATGTACGAGTACACTCTTTCTCCATACAAGTTAACAAGCTGTATTTTATGCTGCCGAGAATTTTAGTGGCTTCACTTGAGCATTTATTCAATCTTGATACTCACCTTAAGGTCCAAGTACTACTATCCCCTTTGTCCTCACTAGTGATTCTATTCAGCTCACTCAGGGATCAACCGCGTCTTACTGGTATGTTTTTACTCCCCACTGCTGTATGACATTCTTTCTGCACATGAATTCGGCAACGCGACTTAGCAATGAGGCAAAACTGCACAAGATGACATTGGTGCGCTATGAGTACTACTAGTGAAGCACTGGATATTACCACGCTTTTTATGGCACTAGTATGACTAGTAGCACACAGTTAGCAGCTAGTTCAGTTTTGCCTAATTATTAACACATAGCTGTCCCACTCATTTGACAAATTTGTCCCATTTGTGTGCAGAAATGTCATGCATCCTACTAATAGTGAGTTATTGCATACTAATAGCATATAATAATGTCACAAGTAAGACAGTTGTTTTACTAGTGTGCCCTAGTCAGATTGCAAGTGCGCTGAAGTGTTTTGCTGATAAGGGCAAAAAGGGCACTAGCACTTGGACCTTGAGCCGATATCAAGGGTAGTGGGTGTGAATAAACAAACGCTTTCAAGACTGCTCAAGTCGGGGCCTTGCATTAAGAAATGCAATATCGCTTTGACCACTTGATGGCAGTGTTTATCCAGGTATGTGAGCCACTCATCAGAGCAAGGGGGATATATAAAGTTATTTTGGGTGGGAGGGTGGCAGGTTGGAGGTAGAAATGAGGGTCACATCTGGTAACGGGTGTGAATGTTGAAGTGGGTGTTTAGTTAATTCTCACTTGGAGTGCTTGCAATCATTCCACAATCTGAGCACTTTTCATCGAGTTCCTGTGTATACACCTGACGTACTGATTATATTGCAGGCCAGATTGTTTAAGTCTAATGTGTGAAGTGACTAATTTTTGCTGCATGTTTAAAACCGGACAAGGCAATGCCTGACAAATAAGGAATTGTGTCCTCAGGCTTGTTTTGGTTTTCATGTTTCTCATCTGGACCGTTTGCGCAGTCGGAAAGGCTCAACGACGGCTTTAAATTTTACTCTCACTGTGAAGAACATATTTGCAGCCATTAACCTAAAACAGAACTTTAGTCTACATGTGTTTTCAGTACACAATAATTGCAGCAAATCATATGGTTCTCGTGATTGAGACATGACATTGTTGTCCCATTACGGTTCGTGTGGTTATCCAAGTGAAGTGAGTCTTGGTTAAAATGAATTATTTTTACTTCATAACAGAACTAAAAACTCGAATTGATAGAGGGTCCAAATCACCCCCATCCCCAAACTGCAAAATCCACAATGTCACCCTGTCCACGTTACCATGGGAGCTGTGTTCTAATGACAGTCTCCCTTCCTAGGCGTGGAATAGCATAACCTCGCTCCCATTCACACATCTCTTATGTTGCTGTCACAAGAGATACAACTGGAAAAAGGAACATGTTCCAACTTGAGAATGCCCGATTGCATGTTACTTGCGGTGTGCAAGGAGCCTGTCTATTTAACGTTGTCTGTTTGAATCCCCAGAGCTTATTGAGAATGTGAAGTTGATACACAAACCAGTGTCTTTGCAGCCGAGAGGACTCGTCAACAAAGGAAACTGGTGCTATATCAATGCTGTATCCTTTCAACATCTGCCTTCATGACGGTCTAATAACACTATTCACTCTTTTTGGCACTGGACAATTAAAACTCGTTAACTTTTATACATTTACAGAGTTTGAGGTTGCTGTTTGAATGTTTTTAAATTCCACCAGATGGCAGAAGATACATAATTCACTTGTGTATCCACAAGTTGCCATTCATACAACACAACCTGTATGCCAGACACATACCATGTTAATTTTTCTACTAAATTGAAATGTTTTTGATTGCAGGATGTGTTTTTTTTTTAAATGGCTTTTTGTCTGGTGGTGTGCCGTGAGATTTTTATCATAAGATCTGTCCTTGGCTCAAAGGTTAGGAAACGCTGAGCTCATGAATCATAAAGGATCTTTTCAACATGCCAGTTTTTCTTTCCTGACTCGAAGCCCCCAGACTCTCCAGGCCCTGATCGCGTGTCCTCCCATGTATCACCTGATGAAGTCCATTCCTCTACACAATGAAACACAGAGGCCGTGTACCTCCACACCCATGATAGACAACTTGTGAGTCACGCATCCTGCCATGCTGTTGATTATGTGCTTTGCTGACCGATTGCCTTTTCTGTCTTAACTATCAAGTGTGAAGCTGGTGAATGAGTTCACAAACATGCCGGTGCCAGCTAAACCCAAACCAGGTAAGCTGCTTTTCCTGACGATGATTTGACTTCATTTCTTCTCTTTCCAACACTGACCCAAAGTCTTGTCCACAGCTGTTGGCGATAAGCTGGTGAAAGACATTCGGCCAGGCGTTCCCTTCGAGCCGACGTACATCTACAGACTCCTCACACTCATTAAGTCCAGTCTCTCGGAAAAGGTAGGCAGCCTCAAGATCTCTTGCTTCTTTCATGGTCTCTGGAACATTCAGTCCCGTTGGCCAGTGTTGTTAGATTGCCAAAATGTACATTTTTAATTAGGCTGGGAAAAATATTCATTGAATGTGCTGAATCGAACAATTGTCAAAAGGTATTTCCTTGCATATTTTATGAAAACACAGCAAATTTAACAAGTTTCTGTATGTGCCCACACAAAGACCTTGAGATTTCTATGTCGGTAGGCATCGTTTGTGTGTTTTTTAATTGGTGCCGATGATGTGTTGCCAGGGTCGACAGGAAGATGCAGAGGAATATCTTGGCTTCATTCTAAACGGGCTGCACGAAGAGATGCTGGCCTTGAAAAAACTAATCTCGCCTCAGGAAGAGAGTAAGCACCTTTCACAGACACTCGTGTGTCACCTGGCACAGTGTGTGAAAATAACCGTCGAAGTTGGAAATGTTCAATTGATGAGAGACAATGAGGTGGCAGTTTTTAGTAAATGAACAGTCACACGAGCATCTCAAGTGCTTCCTTCATTTGTTTTTGAGCAGAATACCCGACACCCAACGGCCCAGAGTCACTGCCAGGTGTGGAGGAAGACGACGCCGACAAGGATGAAGAGGGGAGCGAGGACGAATGGGAGCAAGTTGGTCCCCGCAACAAGACTTCTATCACTCGCCAAGCAGACTTTGTTCGCACGCCCATCACTGACATATTTGGAGGACACATTAGGTACGCAGACCAAAAACCAAAACCAAAATAGCGGTGCTGCTTTTGTGAATGTTTCATGAGACGGAAGGCGTGTGGTATCCACCCACAGACACACTTAACCTCTGGCCCGCTTGAAAGGCAAGACCCAGAGTGGGTAAAACTGGCCTTAATAACATGTTCTCTGATCTTCTGGTCTGGTACAGGCCACATTATTTTCTCAACGTTGTTTGGAAGCCGAAAAATAGAACGTGGGGGGTGTATGTTTGTCTGCTCATTTGCTCGCTGTGGTTATTTTGAGCACTAGTAAATGTTAGTGTATTTTAGGAAAGAGCTTGTTGCCCAATGACAGTCTGAGGGGATTCCAAAAAAATTATTTTTCTATGACTCACATCACTCATTGCATTTCATTCGGATGTTTGTCAGATACAAGTCAAGTGTGTTTGATTAAAGAAAGTAAGTTAAGGATTTCATGGTCATAAAAGGAAACAGTCCTTTTCACTTAGTCCATTTCTGCATGTTCACAAATGTTCAAATAGGTTTCCGTCAGTTTCTAAACATTTCATCACGGAACATTTCATTTGGAATTGAGAGATTCTGCAATCCAATATTTTTCAAAATTATTGCAACATTCTTTTTTTACTTAACTCACCTACCAACCTCGAGTGCAAATTCCCAAAACCATAAGTTCATAGTGTACTGTGCAGAGCGTTCCAAATACTTCTCAGTTTTGCTGAGTACTGTCCCAGCACTAACGTTTGCCATTATTAAGTGTGTCATTATTAACCCCCCCCC
>NW_017805824.1:1186809-1289311 GCF_001891065.2 Hippocampus comes
AAAAAGTCATGGACATTCAAATAGTAGCTATTTTTTAGGACACTGTAAATGATGTTATCCAGAAAACTCACTCCTGTGTGACCTGATGTATTTTTTCACACTGCTTGTGCATCAGGTCGGTGGTCTATCAGCAGAACTCTAAGGAGTCAGCCACTCTGCAGCCCTTCTTTACGCTGCAGCTTGATATCCAGTCCGAGAAGGTCCGCACAGTCCAGGAGGCCCTGGAAACGCTCGTCGCCCGGGAGTCGGTCCAGGGCTACACTTCCAAGAGCAAGCAGGAGGTATGAAAGAAGTACCACATGTGGATGCTACGTGCTGTCAGACATCACTTGCATTACTGCTGGTACTATTCTTGGCCTGCACACTGAGTTTTCGTTGGCTTATTTGTTAGTGAGACAAGAATGTGACGTTCTTTCCAACAATTTTTTTTCTAGAGTTTTGTTGTCCTCTGATTGTTCTTCAACATCTCTGTGTACTGCTAAAGGTTATCTTCATTTTGAGTTGATTTCAACCTGCTGCAGTCACACAGTGTTGTGTGTTCAATGCCTCCAAAACATCAAACATGATTTACGAGTCATCGCTTGGCAAGATCAAAATGTTCTCTTCTGTTCTCTCGTGTCGCCTCCTCTCTTGTTTGCAACATTTTTTTATCCTGGGTTTTATCTTAAGTTCCACACTTACAAAACAGCATCGCCCAAACTGTTTTTATGGTCTGGGACAAATGTTGTCACCCCCACAATTAGTTTTGATTGCACGCATTTTTATCCCTCATGTCAGATTGAGGTCAGTCGGAGGGTGACGCTGGAGGAGCTGCCCCCTGTCCTCGTGCTCCATCTCAAGAGATTTGTCTTTGAGAAAACTGGAGGCTGTCAGAAACTCAACAAGATCATCGAGTACCCTGTTGACCTTGAAATAAGCAAAGGTATGACTTGTTTTAAAAGAGCACGGACCTAATAAAACCTTCATTGTCAGTTTTATTTGACAGACGTCTCAATAAATCAAAGCTTTAGTCACTTGTACAAATGTTGGATGTAAATGTCTATTTGTCACAGGGTAATGCTGGGTAATCTCTCTGTTTTATTTACACACTTATTTTCTGCACCGACATTCACTTTAGTGACAGCAATAGAACAGGATGCAACGCAACAAAGTTTATACTGAGGCTTTTATGTGATATCTTGCAGACTTGCTGTCTTCTGGAGTCAGGAGCAAAGTTGTGAAAGGCCAAAGAACGTACAGGCTCTTTGCAGGTGAGCTGGTGCTTTGAAAATTGAATTTCTCCCTTGTTTGAATTTCGCACCAGGTCACCATTTTATTTGGCTTAAGTTCAGATGCCGTGCTGGGAGCACTACTTCTCAACATTAGCCAGAAATTATCTTTTTTTCTTCCATTTCAATGACATTTTCCCCCACCTCATAGATTCTGAACGAGCGATAACAGTTCATTTGAGATATTTTTATTGGCGTCTGAAAATTGCCGCACCCTTGGCATCCCCCTATCCTGGGCATTTATTTATTTTTAAACATCTTGTTTTTTGAAATGTGGGAAAAGCCCACACATGACGAGGAATAAATGTGTGCTGACTACAACTCTCAACGGTGCATTGTGCTCGAGATGACCTACAGCACGCCTCAAACAGCGATCAGCAACCACCCCGTCCCCCCCACACCCCCAGCAGACTTCTGCCGCAGTTTTAAGACTGACCTGTGAGAGGTAGCATGGTACCACATGGTATCAAGACTGCCATAAAATACAGAAGAAGCGAGACGAACCTTTCGCTTGCCACGTTGCTGTTGTAAACATTTGTAATTTTTATTGTAGTGAACGACGTGTAATGCAAACACTGTTTGAGCATTTATTTGATATCCTAGAGACAATTGTAGAATGACTAGGGTATCCTAGGAGAACACCTGATTTAATTTTTTTTTTTCCCCGCAACTGTCTTCCACCACTGTACTACGTTTTTCCAAATTTGGCCACACTCCTAATGGGCATTTTAGCACCATTTATTAGGGTTCTGGTGGCTTCTAGCGCATGGCACATATCTACTAGTTAGCCCTAGTAGTGTTAATAATTTACCTATAAGGTTCAATTGAGCGCTACTAGGCCTAAAATGGTATGAATGGAAAAAAAACACAAGACAGTCTTTTTACCGTTGTCTTTCATTGTCTCACCAGTGAGGACAAAGAGCGCACTTGTACTTGGATCTGAAAGTCTATATCAAACTAATGCTGAAACTTCTATCCATGTACTTCACTTATCTTGCTCAAATTAAATGAGCGAAGAGGCTTTCAAAAGGCATGTTTCTCTCTTTCCCCGGCAGTGGTCTATCACCACGGGAACAGTGCGACAGGCGGTCACTACACCACGGATGTCTTCCACATCGGTCTCAACGGCTGGCTGCGCATCGATGACCAGGCGGTGAAGGTGATCAACCAGTACCTGGTGGTCAAGCAGATTGCAGAACGCACTGCTTACCTGCTGTACTACCGCCGCGTTGACCTCTTGTAGACGCGCACGCACGCACGTCGACAACGGAGCAGGCGACAAGCATACATGCATAAGCTCACAAATACATGCCTAACGCAGCTCCCCTCATCCTACACGTGACACACACAAACACACATGTGGAACATATGATGAACAGGAACACTGCCCGACTTTGTTCTCTTGCAAGATTTTCCTCCTCTTCCCTTGTGTCCTTGCTTCCTTGAGAGCCAGCTTTTCCAGCACCTCTTCCCAAGAGGAGACACAAGTTGCATTCAGCAAGAATTCCTTGCAACGGCTCACTCTTCTCTGTGCACCACTGCTGTCGTTTTCTGTTCTTTTTCCCTGACTTAAAAAAAAAACAGTAAAAGAATAGGCGGTTCAGATGGAGAACTGCAAACTGGACTGTTGGAGTATCTTCTCTCCACTGAGCGGATTCACCAGGAATTATCAGTGTTGGCTTTTTTCATTTGGCGAGCTGCAGTGAAAAGGCCCGTTATTGAATGAGCGCATTGACCAGGACTAGCACCAGCATCATCATCATCATCATCATCATCCCAAGCCTGCTTGTCTCCTCTTCCTCATCCAGGTACAGGTTGAGCCCTCACGCACAGCGAGCGCTGGGCTACACGTAATCTAAAGTGAACACTCCCTGGGTTTTTATGTCGACAAAGAGTATCTAAACAAAGTCTCTATTGCGCTTTAGAATTATGACGACAAGCTTTCTGTGCATTACGATAATGTGGCAGGTATATTTGCATTTATTTAGACTAAAATGTCCCAAAAAAAGGAAAAAAAAAAAAGAAAGAAAAACATGCAGTCCTTAAGGACTTTGCTTGTTTTTAGATTGTTTGCACTGGAGATGGCAACTAATCAAAAGATAGATTCCACTGCAAGAGCTGCCCTCGTTTACTTTGTACATTTCCTGTTAGATCCATTCGTCGTGTCTGTGTCATCTCCTATCTCCAGGTGGCTCGTCGGTGTGTCTGAGCCACAGCACCCATCCAACTCTCCCCAAAAACTCAGCTGTGGGGTGAGGGGGCCAGCCTTAGATTTGATCTGCGATCTTTTCCCTGCCCGAATCGGGCGGGAACCTCTGAAATAACACGTCTCAGCAACGTGTGTTGAAGGGTGCGGAAAAATTAGCCGACACCAATGCACGGACGTCTGCGCGCAGACACACTCACACAAATGGAGATAGCATTTGCTTTCATTGATTTTAAAATTTTTTTTTTTTTTTTTGCATAATTCATTGTGATGATTTTTGTTTGCTCATGTTACTAAAATGTTAATTTTCTGTTTCGGTCACTTATCGAACATCCCCACGCTCATGCTCCTCTCTGACTTCCGCTTGCGTTTGAATTGGATGTTTTCAAAGGAAATGACACAGGCTTAAGCACAACGATGAATAAAGATGAAGTAGTTCTTTGCTCTGTACTTAGTTCGTTTTCTCTCACGAGCACAACCACTTTCACCAACATCACCCTCCAGCACCAAGCACCCAACGAAGTGCACCCCGTTTCCCCATATCTAACATTGTCATTTAAAGTCTCTGTAAAGTGAAGACATTTTTACATGAGTGCGGTCAACAAACCAAGTCAATTTGAATAATTGAAAACAAAAGTGGATTTGAGGCTTCAAAGTTGTCCAACACCCCCCCCCCCCCCCCCAAAAAAAAATAAAGCAGTTGTCTCTGCTTATGAACGTTGTGGATGTGTTCGCTAAATACACACCCTCCTGAAAAATGGATGCTACTTTGTGTGGCATCTTATTTTACGCCTACCCCTGCCTACATGTTTAGCTATAAAAATGTCTCAACGGTGGCTGGGATGTATCCCACTGTGGCGGGGCTTTGCACGCCTTCCGAAGAGGCGCGAGCCACCAGCCATCTTGAAAGCCAACATGTAATAATAACGAAGGAACTCTTAACTCATTCACTCCCAAAGACGTTTTTAAACGTCTTTTCAGACATGGTCCAAGAATTGGCTGGCACTGAATGAATTAATAGGACCAGATAACAAGTGATTCGAACGACGGTGGACGGAAGTGCGTCACTGAGCACCGTTTCAGCCACGCCCAAATTATCGCGAAAACTGAAATGGCCAAAAACACCTCATGGTATGTCTCCACATCTCAACACTTATTTGAAAAATCACGTAGTGGATCTTGATCTGATGTCATTCCACTTTTGTGGGTTTTAAACTTTAAAACCTTTGCCAACTTAACCAAAGGACACCATATTGAACTCCTGCTTATTTTTAAACTTTTTTTTTGTTGTTGTCTTTATCTCCTGCGCTCATACTGTGCTGCAAACTTTGTAGTGCTTTCTCCCCAAGCTGTGACATTGACCCTCATTTGCGTATTTATTCCTCCAAGAAGAAAAGAATGTCAGAACATTTGGACTTTGAAACGGACAGCCAGAGCTTTCCGATTGCTTCATGTGTGTCTTCGGTATGAGCTCCTAACACTGTCTGCTGGAGTTGTATACAACAATCTATTGTCTTTTGAATTTCAGGCCTCTGCCATTCTATTTTGTTTGTTGTTCGAATAAAGGATTGTGCAAAAAGGAGTTTGCTAAAAATGACACAGAGACAAAGACGTGTTGTCATTGTTCAAATGCTCCACAACAGACACTGGCGTGTGACTGGTTTGCCATGCAGTGCACTTGCTCCTGCGGCGTGGCTTGCCTCGGCATAATGGAAAGCAGACCCATCATTGAAAAATCTGCTTGGTCTGCTTGTTTTCAACCCCTCCTTCCAAACGAAAACTAGGCTGGCCTCGAACACGTGAATGCTTTTCTCTGCGGCAGATCGTCAACACTAGTCAAGTGGAATAGAAAACTTGCCTTCGACTACTGGGTGACATTTCTGCACAAAAGTGCGACTACATTGCCATCAAACAGGATGTTCTCAGAATTGGTGTGGCCACGGAAGTGTCATGTTACAGAGACTGGAGGAGTAACAAAAAGGTGTAGAAGTTAGAACCTTGGAAGTGAGTCGGGGTACTCTAGTTTCTTTGCAAGATCTGCCAGTTTTGCTGAAAGTACTGAAACATTGACGAGCTACATTCAAATGTTTTTAGAAAAGATCAAATTTGCCTGTTACGGTGATAGTTTAACATTCTTTGACCTGGCTTGAACAATACAGTTTATTAATAGACTTGTATATGAACTGACAGTTTTTACTCGTCCAACACAATTTTCATGAACATTTTTGGGTTTATTATAGTTTTCAGCAACGAACCTCATCCGATTCACTTCTGTAGCACAAGACTCCCACTTTTGTTCTCCAGTCTTAGCTGCAGTAACATTTTGTCAAAAGTGACCTCATGGCATCACCATGTGCCAAGTTTAATAAAACAAAGGGCCACAATCCTAAACATACACGAGCAAAGTGACTGTGAGGCCCCCGTGCTGTCAGTTTTAGGGGTAGACTCGTGACCTTGGGTTCCCGTGCGAAGGACATGTTGTACTCTGCGCTCCAGCAGCTGCTTCCAAACGCACTCAGTGAGGCCTTTTTAACTCACGTAAGCATGTATGTAAGAAGCATGCTTCCAGTGACATTGTGCACGCTTGTGCCAGTGAAGCTGTCAGCCTGAATTCAAGCGCTGCATGAATAATTACAGGCCGTTGAAGCCATTCTAGTCTAATATTCAAAGTCGGACCACCATGGCCTTGAAGTTGGTATCTTATTTGACTTTGAGTGGCCACAAAAAAGCCTTCCAAAGTCTCAAATGTAACGCGAGGAGGCCTGCGGGGGGTTTACCCATGTGAAAGCCTAGCGAGTCGTTTATTATAATGGAGACCATTTTGCTCAAAGAATGTCTTCCATTTGAAATGTGAGCCAGGGGATAAAAAAAATGTATACCACTACAACACTTCCTAGCATGTCCAGAAACAATCAATGCCCTTTTCATGTTGACGTTATACGCGCACCATGTACGTGTGCGGTTTGCACAAATCAACAATAGCAATGTTTTATTCTGCAAAATGATATTTAACCTTACATGTAACACCCATACGCTCTGTGTGTGTGTGTGTGTGTGTGTGTGTGTGTGTGTGTGTGTGTGTGTGTGCGTGTGCGTGCGCGCGCGCAAGTTCCTCATTGACATTTTGAGGCTTGCAATTGTGTTTAAAACAGTATTTTCAGCCAAAGTATTTATGGGAATGCTGAGAGAGTTGTGTACTGTTAACATAGTTTCCCAACTAAGTCATTTATCTTGTATTATATTTTCAAAACCTCTCATATCACACACGCCACACAAAAATGTCAATACATATTGAAAGAATGATGATCTGGTCTCGATTTACTCAGAAATGTGTACTCTGTGTGACATCTGAGGCTGGTAAGTTAAACAATGCACGTTAATTCACTAATTACGGTCCTCTAGGGGTGGTCATCATGCATGTGTTAGATGTTTCCCTCCTCCAACACACCTCAGTCATGTGATCAGCTTATCATCAAGCTCTGCAGGACCCTGCGGAGGATCCTTCTCATTTGAATAAGGTGTGTTTGGAGGAGCAGTAATGCCTAAAACATGCAGGAAATGCAGCCCTCAAGGACTGGAATTTGAATGTGTTGATCGGACCGTCTGCCATTTAGTGAAAGAGTAATTCATTATTCAGCCTGTCATTATACATCACTGGCATAGATAGCTGAACAAACATTTTTCAGATGAATAGGTACTGGTTGATTTTCTTGCAACTCTGTCGTTGAGTATAACTGCTGTACCAATTTTTTTTCTACACCACATAAAATGTCGGTATTTTATTTTGGGAAATTGTGTTTAAATTGGTCACTGTTTTGTTTGCATCTGGTTCACATTAAGTCATCTGGGGGACCCCAAGGCAAACCCGGTAAGACGACCTTCCACATCCGTGTACAGAACTGACAAAAAAATGAAAGAATCTTCATGCTTTAACAGTAATTCAGAACATTAAGAAAGATGTAACATAGCTTACAATTTTGACCGCTTTAATACGGTGTAGTTTCGAAGATGTATTCGTAAAATCTGGAGTCACTCTCCACTTCATTTTATGCAGTGCTACTTAATGCAACTGGCAAGAGTGTCTGGCTCATGCTGTTTTCCATACACACTTGGTGTCACGATGAAAAATGTCAAAGTCATAATTTTGATTAACAACAAAAAAAAACGTTTCTATTCAGCTGGAATAAAAACTTATCAAATCTACACATGCACAGTGAGAGACGGGAGTACAGTACAGTAGTCGAAACCATTATGATAGCTGATATATTTAAATGTCTAAGCACGTGAATTAATACTAAAACAATGGTAGCCTTAAACTTCTGTTTTTATGAGATGTTTGGGGCGGCCCCTGGAAATCTTACGGCTCCAAGCAATGACTTGTTTGTATTTTAATAGCAATGCTTGTGTTCAGGATTGTATAGTGGGTTACTTGACTGACGTCTGTGCATTGCGGATTGGTTTGATTCTCATGCGGTGACTGTGTTGATGTCAGTCTAAACAGCTCTAAATGTGTCCTGCTGTGATTGATTGCTGCCTTTCACCCAGTCACCTGGAATATGCTCCAACTCACCCTGTGACCTTAACAAAGACCAGTGCAGCGCAGGAAAATGGACGAATAACTTCTTGAAATGTCGACATGGGTCAAACAGTGGTCAAAAGTTATTTGTTCATGTAATTTTCTTTCAGATTCAATCTCTTCCAAAAGACTGTTCAAAGTTAATCGTATTAGTGCGGCTGTATTCTCATTTTAAAGGGAGCATCTCTCGGCATTCATCTTCTTGGTGAGTTACGATTTTTTTAACTGTTGTTGGTATGCAGCTCTAATAATTTAGAGCTCAAGGAACAAAAAAAAAAACTCAAATGTAATTTTAAAAGGAGACCACACCTTACTTTAAGACAGTAGAACCCTGTGATTTCTCCCAGCCATTCAACAAAGAAAGCTTGTGAACAAATGCAGTGGATTTAAATACTGACAAATCGCGGATACAATTGTTTCAGGCCTCTTCAGAGCTTGCTGATGAGCTGTTCAATTGAATCAAGTGTGTTGGAGTAGAGAGGGATGTAAAACAGGCAGGATACGGCTCTCGAGGAACCGGAGTTCCCTACCCCGGCTGTCGATAAAGAGAAAACCTTAACGTAAATGCCAAATGCTGAAAAAAATATATCTTTTACTCGCGCATGTGCAAATCAAGACCATTGTGGGAAAAAATGCTACACTTGTAGCATTTAGCCCAAAAGTACGATCGACCGTATTTGCGAGTATGTTCAAATGTATTTTTGAGTACTGTATGTCTGAAACTTTTTGCGAGAACATTGGAACATATTTGCCAGTCCAAATATTTTTACTCCACTTTGGCAGCTCCACACTTCTGTAGACTGGCAATATAAGACTAGCAGCAATCGAAATAGCCGAAGCGAGCAAAGCTCTTCGCGATACCTCATTCTCTCTCGACTGTGTCCCTTTGTTGGCCAGATAATTTGCTGCTCCACGGAGCTTTATAGTCTGGTGAATGTCCCCTGAAAACTGGCCTATTGGAAGATTATGTTTTGTTCTAACTTTTGTTTACATCAGGTGTAATACCAGTTTTGACCACTGGATTCTGACAAACTTTCATTTGAGCAAGAAGGAAACAGGAAGTCGGCCTGTTGAACGTCATCTGCTGTAATCCTGCTTTTTATGCCTACAGTTAGCGACAGCCATAGGTTAATTCTGTTTGGGCATGATTAATGATGTTTAGTTTTATTTGTTTCCTGTAAACAATGAGAGATAGATACACTGCAATATTTTTGGGATATTCATTGCTCTTGCTCTTTTGGTATATTACGTTGTTTAAATTTGTTGGTATTATCTTAGTGTGTTGAGAGACGTGTAAAAAAAAAAAAAAAAAAAAAACAATAGACCCCCCCAAGCAACCTAAATGTTATAAAGTAAACTCGCCGACTAACTGGTTCAAGCAAAAGTGGCTCAGGCTCCAATTGTGTCAATGACTTTGTCTCTCAAAGCCCAGGGTTGCCCTGTTGGAGCATCCTCTGCCAAGAGGTGAAGCACAAGTCAATGGAAACCTTAAATGTCGCTCAACTTTGTGTCGTCATGCAACCTGTGCGGACGTTTCAATGCCTTTCTGTGGTTTGTTTTGCTAATCAGCTTCATGTTCAGCTCGCCTGTGTGCGTCATGTTTCGAGGTTCTCCAAACCACCTCCTCCAGCCCCTATCAAAATAAACCCGTGCACTGTAATACATATGGAGTACTGTGTGTGTGTGATGGTGGTTCCCCTTGAACACCACCAAAAAAAAACGGCAATCCCACGTGCTTATTATTATATAACGTCAGAAGAGTTTCCACTGAAATTGTATGAATTATGTATTAGAGTGTAGACCCAATAAAGGATGCTCCTCATCCAGTGGTGCTAAGTATGACGTTCAGATACTTTGTTAGTGTACGTAAGTACATTTTTCGAGTACTTGTGCTTGAGTATTTATATTTTTGATCACTTTTACCTCCATTTGAAAACATGAATAATTTCTACTCTCTTTTTCAGAATTGGCCTTTTACTTTTTTCAACGTCCATGAGCGACGACAACTAGAATTATATTCAACTGTGGTTAAGATCGGGTTCAATGGTTCTCAAAGTGTGGTCAGCGGGCTCCCTCTTGTGGTACGCAAAGAACCACTGAATGAACTATTAAACTGCATGATGTTGCAGTTGCTTCACCTTATTTGATCTAGTACATTATTTAAGTATGAAACGTTTCAGTTTTCAGTTCAATACTACAGAAGCATGGAAATGCCAATCTGGAGTCAATATTTTAGTACAAAAAAAATGTACTCCACATTGGCAGTTCCACACTTCCATACAAACTTACACTTAGATGTAATCTTTAACTACATTTTGTTTCCAACATTTTTTTGGGGTGACAATTTTGTGTACAATTTGCTTTAATTGAATCATTAAGTACACCTTTTATTTTAATCACAGTGTTAATATTCAAACTGTGCATAATGTGACAGCCTTTTTTTTAACCCATATTAGTTACTATCTAGTTAGCATTTTTTTATAATCTGCACACACTGCATTTTTTTGGGGTAAAAAATGAATCAGGATGTCATAGCAACATGTTAGTTTAACGTTGGCATTTAAATGCAATAAAAGCAGTAGTGTGGAAAACCCAGAGTTGCCAAATGTGACTGTACATTTGCGTCATTCATGTGCCAACCAGTCACTTGCCACACTGATTGTTCAACTGAATGATGGCATCGATTTTCATCAACATTCACCTCTACACACACCAATCAGGACACCATTTTTAGCCCCCTAATCGATGAACCAATCAATCAGGGTTTCGGCAAAACCCTTTAGCTCCATCTGATTTTATTTTTAAATCTTAGTAAGTATGCTTCCCTTCTTTACAGTTTTGGGAAGGCCCTTTTGGGTTCCAAGGTCCATCAAGGAGGAAGGAGTGTGGTGTGGATGAGTGGACAAAAAAAAAAAAAAATCCCCACACACTCAAACATCTTGCGCAAAATCTTCCTTAGAGTGGGAGCTCTCATAGCTGCAAATGATGGATGGCGACTGCATATTTCCTTCAAATTTTCATTCCCTGTCCCAATACTTGAGTCAGTTGGTGTATTGCCAACATGGAATCTCCCTCTGAGATTATCTAAACAGCATAGCTGATCGATGAAAAGTATTTACCGTATTTTCCGCACTAAAAGGCGCACCTAAAAGCCTTCCATTTTCTTAAAGCTCACAGCGCGCCTTAAAATCCGATGTGCCTTGTGTATGGTTATTACGGTAATACAGTATGTCAACCCCCAAAATGGCTCCTTACTAGAGACATGCTTACAACACAGTTCAAACTTAAGGTGATTGGGTTACGCAGTTGAACACGGAAATTGAGTAGCGGCAAGAGAGTTCAACATTAACGAGTCAATGTTATAACTTGCTGTTGGTTAAGTGAACTGTGTCGCTGCTTTAAGTTTTACTGACATCTGATTGTTCTGTTGGCATTTCCTTCAGTGTAGCTCCATCTAGTGGATGCATTGTAGATTGCCTCTTATAACGCGGTGCGCCCAATGTATGAAAAATATTACAAAATAGGCCATTCATTGAAGGTGCGCCTCATAATCCAGTGCGCCTTTTAGTGTGGAAAATACGGTACCAACAAATAGGGAATGAAAACAAATTAAATCAATCCATCCACCCATTTTATCTAGTGTTTGTCTTTGTTATAAGTTGCAGGCTAGCTGTAGTCTATCCCAGCTGACCGTTAGACAAGATACAGGATACCAGAATCGTATCGGCACCGATATCAGTACCACTATCTTTTAGTGTATCCCTGTAACTCATGCTCTGACTCACAAAAATGATCCGATACCATGCACGGGGGCGGCATGGCTCAGTGATAGAGTGGTTGTTTGCCAACCGAGAAGTTGGGGGTTCAGTCCCCGCCCATTGCGAGCATGTCCAAGTGTCCTTGAGCATGATACTGGCCCCCAGCTGGGCCTGATGCCCCGTCATCAGTAGGTCAATGAGGTTACAGTGTCAAGCCCTTTCAATACCCGACGTTGAAAAGTGACAGCCCATTTACCATTTGAACACCATTACCGACAACTCCACCCCCTTTGTTTATAAAACACCAAAGACAACACTTAGATGAAGTTGTTCGTCTCGATTTGAAGGGTAAAACATCCTTTGTGTTTGTGCGCTCTTGCCAAGTGCTTGCACATGCACACATGTGAGCAAAAGTCAGTCAGCCGAGCTCCATTCTGGGCTCCTCATCCAGCTGCTCGACTCATTTGTCACTGAGATGATTAACATTATTTGTAGTTTTCCCTCCTGACGTGAGGCTGCTGCTGCTGCTCATATGCATGCTGAGCCAGGAACATTTCAGGGAAGTTGGTGTGGGGGAGGCTTTTTTTTCCCCCCTTTCCCTTCCCCTCCTCTCATTCTGAGGGGTCCTTTCTCTATATAAGGCTCTCCAAGCTTCTCCCACTGTAGACACATCCTGCGTGCTGACAACTCTCTGCAGATCCTCACACGGGAATACAAGACAGCCCTCAAGCAAGCGAATAGAGACCAAAGACGAGCAGAGGTGAGATAACAAAAGTTTATTGTTGTTACCTAAATCTGCCTTGAGACATTTTTTCTCTTCATTCATACCAGTTTTGTCTGGTGCATTCCATTTTTCAAAAAGTACATCATTGTAGCTGCAGCAACTGTGCAGTAGGCACAGAGTTGAATGATGATGAATGTGAAAGAAGGCTCTCTGCATGCCCCCTCAACCCTCATTGAAATGGACGGGAAATCAACATTGTAATCCAAGATGAGTTTTGGAGCGCTAAAATCATGACTTCTTCCACATCTGCCATTCATTCTTTTGTATATCATTATGTAGTACTTGGATTGACAGGCAAACAACCTAAGCCCCAGTATCACTGTGATCCCTCTAATCATGGAACTAGATAAGGCGTAAAGAAAAGTGATAAATGACATTATGTAATTATCCATTCAGCTTGGGGTAATTTTCATCCCGCCTGAACTAAGCTGGTATATTTCGAACTAATCACCTGTCAAAGCAATAATATTTATTTAGTGCAAAATGCTTTCTGCAATGTTTTATTTTATTTGGCAGAGGACCATTCTTGGTAACTTTAGGCACACGATGAGGCTTGGACAAACATGGAGTTGTGTGTCACCAAATATGGCCCCTGCCTGCCTGAAAAAGAGAGAAATATGGATGGAAGGATAGTGTCGATAGATGATTTGTTCATCCTGTGAGGGAAGTGAAATTTTTGTATATTGCTACAATGATGAATTTTAATAACCCCAATTTGAAGTGCAGTGTATGAAACCTGACATGCAGGACTTTGCTCATGATGTCATCTGAACAATGAGCACCAACTGAGATATAAATTTGAATAATATAAACAGTGTACAGTACAGCGATGTCCAAACTTGAGAGCCACATCCCAAAAAAATGGCAGAAAGAGGGGCAGCACTTCATCTTGTGTATTTGACATACAGTATATAATACTAAAAACCCTTCAATAAACGGTAGGTCAGCATCTGCTAAAGGGATGTCAAAAATTGTGATATTTTGTCGCATTCAATTTTTGTGACAAAGCTTTGTTAAACATAAGGAGGCTTTTTCATGTTAAAAACTCATTTCTTTTCATTTTCAAATTTTGTTACATTGTAATTTTCAATTTTTGCAGTTACTCAATTCTGGCCACCCCAAAATTGTTTTTTGTTTTGTTTTTTTAACCACAACTCAAGAAAAAACTGTAACTGTCATTACATTAGTTCTCCATATAACCTACAAACAGAAAATGTGAGCACAAAACATGCATGTTCCCAAACCACTGAATTAATAGTGGCTGGATGTTGTGAAGTGTGTTGTCGCTATCTCTCAGTGAGCGTCTGAAGCACCCCTCAAATTTTGCTCGGATGTGCCTAACCAAAATTGGTCAAGTGATGACTTGCTCCTTGAAAAACACATTAGTCTTGGCACTATTGCATGAGCTTGTGTGGCAGGCCAAAAAAAAGAACAGTGGGCCATGAAATGGCCCCCTGGCCACAGTTTGGACACCACCGATGTGACGCGCGTGTGTGTGTGTGTGTGTGTGTGTGTGTGTGTGTGTGTGTGTGTGTGTGTGTGTGCATATATGGTCAAGCCTGAAATTATTCATACCCTTGGGTTATTAATATGACTATTGACTGTGTATACTGTAGGCCTAATGTATGTCACTGAGGAAACTAAATAGTATATACACACCACCTATTATGAGTCGGGAAGTGGAGATGACATGCAAGCGTGGTGCTGAGGTGAACGAAAGGTCAGACCCATCCCCTCTGCAGAGAGTTCTCAAGAGGCCGGACTGCGTGAAGCAACAGTATGCATCCATATCTTCTCGCCCCGTTTGTCACTCCAGTCTAAAATTCAGGAGAACCATGAGAAGGGCCCGGGCAGCGACACTGCTCTCGGTTGAGTGCGAGCAGCAGCAGTAGGGTGTGGTGCCTGGTGCCTGGCTCAGCTGCCCCTGGCACGGCGTGTTGACACAGAGACGGTGCCAGACCTCAAGCCGCCTCTTTGCAGCCAGGGGGAAAGAGTTGAAGGGATTCAAGGATAAGGAGCGAAGCAGTGCGAGCGAGAACTCGTGTTTATTTTCTTGTCGGTTCACACGGACCCGCTGCACCTTTCTCGCTTTATTTGAACAAGTCCTCCCTCTTGTTAGACATTAAATCATTATTGGCCGCAACATTAGCGACCAAATGAGATCCAATATTCGGCTGTAGCCCAAAAAAAAAAAAAATGCCTACACAGGATAATAATGTTCACTTTTTATTGAGACGTCAGACCGATGGTCATTTAACACGATGCAGCACAATTTTTAGTATTGCGGTTGCAGTTTGCACTGAACAAATCTCTGTAAGCATGAGTTTTATTATCATTCGTTATCTTCAAGGACTGAATTTTTGATGAAGCTGGTGCTCTAAGGACTTTTTTTTAATGAATCACACTACAATTTAGCATGCTATGTCAACTGATTACAAAAACTGCTAGATTACCTTACAGTGGTTTGCTGAGACACAGACTGAGTTTGTTCCTTGACACCGATCGTAGCTCAAAACACTCAGATCTCAAATCATCTCTCACGATGGAAATGAATGGAAATGCCATTTATCTGTTCCAGCTCAGTCGAAAAACCCAACACAAAATTCACGCTAGATTAATTGTACTTTATGAAAACATCATCGTGATGCCATCATTAATAAATAGCAAGTTAAGAATGAAGCAGTTTTGGGCACATTTGTTGCTTGAGTTCAGTGGACATTGTGCTACTCTTCTGGTGTGCTCGCCTTGGTTGCCTGGGGACTGTAGAATACAGGTATACCTGGAAACGGCTCAGCTTTTCAGTAAGCGGCAGTAATATTAGTCATTCTTTACAGAGGAAAAAGAAGATATCCCTGTGAGTATTGTATCAGTCTACATGTGTTGCGCTCCTGTTTGTGTTGAAATATTTATCGTCCAACGGCTTGTTGCATTCGAGCAATGCTATTAGTTAGCCTGTCTATGGCCCATTATTTGTTAGCATCAATCCAGACGACTTAATGTTTTAGCTCCAAACATCATACAGCATTTACATTGAAAAATGATTTACTGGACTTGGAATTATGATGCATCTGAAGATCGTGTGCAAACTAGTGACATAATTACTTGTAACTTACATTCCAGTAGAAAAACCGAGGTCATGTGTTTAAAATGAGGCAAAGGACACTTTTGCTCATGATTGCGATGCACTCATATATATGAGTCATTAGTGCAGTATTGACAGCATTTCTGGTTATCTTCTTGTCACATTACTCATCAGCGCTTATCAGTAATTTGACATTTTGTGATGCAGTTAAAACTCAAAGCAAGAGGAAGTTTTTAGTACATGAGCTGTGTAATCTGTCAACTATTGTAATTTGTACTCCCACAACAGGAAGAAACTGATGAAATGTTCCCTCCCGGCAGGTTGTGTCAGGACCAGCCCCCCTCACATATAAAAAACACTGCTGTGTTCAATCGTCAGAGTGTCAACAATGGCCTTCATCCCTCTCCTCACCCTCCTGCTCCTCTCTTGGCTCGGAAGCTCGACGTCTCTCTTCCTGCCCGACTCCCAGGAGCTCAGGCAGCTGTTGAGTCGCTACGAGGACCAAGAAGTGGGTCACAACAGCACCGGCCAAAATGGAAGCGGCAGCAGGAGCAGACGTGCCATCCGCTGGTCGGACCGGGAGGAGATCCTCCAGCTGCACAACAAGCTGAGGGGCTCGGTGTACCCTAGCGCGGCCAACATGGAGTACATGGTGAGGCACACTTGGGAATCTCATTGCACGTGACACGATTTGGATAGGTCAGCACCAAAATTTCTCAAATGATATTGGGGATATCCCCAATATCATTTGTTTTTTCTGATTTCCCCCCGCCCCCCCAAAATGAGCTAAAATGCTGTAAACTAAAATGGATGTACCAGTGTGTGTTAAATCAAGGAAATCTGTGAGGATTTTGAAACTCTACATGTAATATGTATGAGATTTTTTTTTGGGGGGGGGGGCATTGGCAAGTGGTAACAGTGTTCAAACGGGAGCTTCAAACCGTCTATATCCCCACGACATTTGCACAGTTTCCCACAGAAACATGCATTTGTTGGTGTTTGAAGAATGTGTACTTTTACCGGACAATTGTCACAAGGGAGTTTGAAACAGTCCTGAGAAGTGTTTGTGTGTCCACCACATTGGCACAGGTTCCTTTAGAACCATGCGCATGTGGGGGAATGTTGAAACAGTAAAACAGTCATGTAAATGTGTATTTTTATGAAGTATTTGGGATTGGGGGGCATAATGTACGAGCTTGAAACAGAGAGAACTGTACAAGTTTCCACCACAATGACACAGGGGTCATGGAATCATGCACCTTTTGTCTCTGAAGGCTGAAGACTCATGGGAGATCTCGAAATGGTAAAAGAGTCAAAATCATTGAGATGTGTTTTTTTTTTGTTTTTTTTTAATGGGAGGGTGTTCACGGGGGAGCTTGAAACATTCCTGACAACTGGCTGAGTTTCTACCACATTTGCACAGCATCCTGCAGACATGTGCACTTTTTGTATCCTAGGGTTACATCAAAACAGTGAAGGTGAAAAAAAAATGTAAGAATGATACTGTACATACAAAGCGTCAGACGTCAAGGGTGCCTTGACACAGGCACAAGATCAAGTAGTGCGTATGTGCAATGTAGCAAATAAAAGTGAACTGTCCCCGTTTGCTGAAACATTGATGAAGGGTTAATCATCCGTTTCTTAATCTCAAACGCCTTTTAAATTCATTTTGATAATCTTTATAGTTTAGAATTTGGTATAGACAACCATGAGTACAAATAAACTGGCACTCAGTGAACCAAGGAGCTCAATTTCATGTTATAGAATAGGTGGGCATGGAAACTGGAATGTGCTTAAGGGTTAAAATACCTTTACAAAGTGCTGCTGTATATATTAAAAAAAAAAAAAGCCTTTTCTCTCAGCTGGAAACATGCAGTCATGACGTTACACTATTACCAGCCTGCTGTTTCTTTTTAACAAGCTGGATAATAATGCTGACTTTGTGCAGTCTACCTGCTTCATGCTGGAGAAGACAAGCGAGGGGGGGCTTGTTAGCAGCCTGCATGGCACAGGAGTGGGCAAAGTAGAGCAATTATTGTTTTTGGGACTCCTTGAAGGTTAGGCAGGGTGCTGGGATTTGTGTGTGCGTGTGTGTGCGTGTGTGTGCGTGTGTGTGTGTGTGTGTGTGTGTGTGTGTGCGTGTGTGTGTGTGTGTGTGTGTGTGTGTGTGTTTGACCATCAAAGGACTGGAAATTTACTGAGGAGTAAGTTCGGTGTCCTCTCTGCTACGGAGCATTTATTCGATAGCCTTAAAATGTAGGACCTTTCGGTGAATATACAATTACGCTCTTTGTCCTCACGAATAAAATAATTAATTTAGCACACCAGTAGAATAATTAGGGTGGATTGGTAAACAGACTGTCTCACCAGGAGTACTTATTTGCATGACTGTGTGAGACATCTGTATATTTGGACAACTATGGAATACTCGTAGGGCAACTCCATGAAAGTTCAGAGGAGCAGATTTATTTTTTATTTTTTTTATTGGGTTTATTTGGGTTGTCCAAATTAACCTTCTGAGTTGATCTGGTGAATGTCGACAGGTGTGGGATGACGAGCTGGAGAGGTCTGCCACTCACTGGGCCGAGGTGTGCCAGTGGGATCATGGACCTCAGGACCTGCTCATGTCCATCGGGCAGAACCTGGCTGTTCACTGGGGCAGGTGAGACCCTTTAACATTTCTACTTTTGACCACTTTGATTCCGATGAGATTTGTTTTCCATGTTGGAGCTGTTCCTCAATGAACAGACCAGACATTTTCAGACAGCAGTGTTATTTGTATTTACAAGTATGAATGAATACAACATAAATTCCAAGCCCGGGACACAAACCAGTGACGCAGCCATCATTTCAACATGTTTGTAAATAACAAACACCAGGTGTCATAATGTGATTGACTACTACTGACCTGAATTTAAATAAGAAAAACGTCGTGTTTTGGGTTGTGCCAAACTGTTTGGTTGTCTTTAAGTCCGTTTAGAAAAAAAACATCATGGCTAACATGCTGTCCATTTCACCATAAAAGGAGCACGTCGGTGCCATGAATTCCCAACACATCTATTTGTGAATCAACTGACTTGCTAGAGTGTTTCATCTCCCTTCTAAAAAATTTGCTTCACATAATGTCATCTTTCCGACTGACAATTCACACGTTGAAACTGCAGCGGGAAAGAAGAAGGCTACAATTATCACCCTGTGGTCAAATGATATGTCATGTGTGATTATTAATGATACCATTGAGGAAAGCTCATGCTTAGGCTACTCAAAAGAACATGAAATGTCTTGTAGTGTATAAATATTAATCTATAAGCTGAAAAGTGTTAATATAGTTTCGAATATTGCAAATATCGGTCATCTTATTTGTCTGTTTTCACAATAGAATCCTGAGTTTTGATTTAGACTTTTGACGTCTGCACAACAAATCTCAAAATTGCATTACAGCTGTTGAAAAAAAAATCAATATTGCTTTGCCAAAAGACTATACAACCCATTCAGAAATACGTTTATACGGAAATTTATATTTTTGTTTGAAATTAAATTAACCCCTGAAATAGTTTCTTGACAATAACATAATTTGCTTCTATTCATGACGTCAATTTAAGAAATCAAAACTGTTGATTACATAAAAAAAGAAAACCCATTGTTCATTTATGATATTGGCATTTTTGTTTTACACCAAAACCCTTGCTTCAGGGCGCTGTTCAAAAATAGAAAGTTGCCCCTCAAATGAAGTCACCAAAGAAAAATCAAGTCATTTTGAGCCTTGGGTGCCTATAATCCACACATTACTTCAGCGTCAATAGTTTGCCCTTCAAGATGTAGCACTTGGACTATAAGTGACTCCTTCCTTCTCACACACGATCCAGCGCAGTGTGTGTGTGCATGCGCGCTCGGCTAATTTACACACCGTGTCGCTAACGGCATCTGCCAGTAACTCATTTCACGTTGACATTCACTGGCAATCACTTAAGTGTTGTCGACAGGCCATTCTGGCTGAGAGCTGGTGACAATTGTGCCAATTGCAAGAAATCATTTTTCCTGTCTCCACTGTTGGCCGCCACCACACTCTGTCATTCATGTGTTTTTTTTTTTTTTTTTTTCTCCTCCCAAAGGGCACCATAAATCGGGCCACAATTCAGCCAAACTGTGCTAATCCCTTTTTTAAATGAATTTATTTAGTGCGAACCATGTGCATGTTGTCGGGGGTCGACTGTCCATGTGTCACTGGGAAACCATTAAACCGCTGGTACATATTTCCACTGCTGCTGCATTTAATCTTTCTTTTTTTTTTTTTTTTTAAACTATGTTGGGTCGATTCAAGTGTACCACACATTATGTGGGCAAAAGTATTGGGAAACACCATCATCCATCATGGGTAGTTTTGCAAATGTCATGTCCAGTAAGTAGGGGTTGACTGTTGTATGAATGTGTGTGTTTGATCACAGTAGGCCTCTGTGTGTTGCTATCACAGCAGGTGCCCTTCCAGGAATCTGCTCTGATTCTCACTGAGCCGTCATACCCTCCCCTCTTTCACTTCTTTTCTTCCCCTGCCAGCACACCCACTGAGGATTCCCTTTTTCCGCTCCCTTTGCTCCCCCCCCCCCAACCCCTCCACATCATGCTGTGTGCTCCTCAATACCCTAAAAAGGCATGTTTACAATACTGATTTGTCAGACGGTGGGACAATGTTTCGTTTGCTTTGATTCTTTGGAGTTCTTTTAATTTCCCATATTATGGAGGGGAAGAGGTGCTGAGAGGCTCACGTGGTACCAGAAACTTTTTGACCCAAGCTACTGTTTTGTGTGTGCAGATACCGCTCACCCGCCTTCCACGTTCAGGCCTGGTACGACGAAGTGAAAGACTACACCTATCCCTACCCTCATGAGTGTAACCCGTGGTGTCCAGAGCGCTGCTCCGGGCCCATGTGCACCCACTACACCCAGGTGAGGGAAGCCCGAACGCACCAGAGGTCTCTAAAGAGGCATAAGAAGGGGAAACAAATAGACACGGTGGTTAAAAATGCGTGATGGGCAGACAAATCATTTTTAAAAAACATTTATCGAAAAAGAATGAAAATTGTCACTTATAAACATCATCATGTTGTGTTTTGACAGTTGTCTGCATTGTAAGAGACGATATTGTCACATTTGTTGTCTTTGTATATTCCACGGGCGTTGAACTGTACTGCTGCATCATACTGAAGGGTGTCCTCATCTCAAATCATCTTTCCCCGCTGAAATGAATGAAAATGCCATTAATCTGCTACCATGTTAAATGAATACATCCAAGATGGTGTCAATCTAAACGAAGTAGCCTGCTGTTATCTTTGTCAGGTCATCAACTTCTTTTGAAGATACTGTGACCTATTATTTTATGACCGCTGAGTGTAGCTGCATTTGAGGAAAATCTTCCCTTCAAAGTTTATCTTGAAGCTTCTGTGATGTGTTTACCGAAACATCCGGACTCCTCCCTCTGCCCCTCAGCCTGAAACCTGACCAGGGCCATCTGGTAGTCATTCGCTCTCATCCCTCCATGCTTGACCTGGATTCCTCTAAAGATGCTGCAGTGAGGGGGGGCCCCACTTGAACTGAGCATCGAAACCTTTTCGATGAGTGTCCTTCCTTTCAAATTTAAGCGTGCAGAATACATACTTGAAAATGTCTGGCGAAACGGCGCCTAGTAATGCACATCGGTTCATTCATGCCACCCTCCCCCAGTTTATAAAAAATGACCACCTTCGTTCGTTCACCACTGGTTATCAAGCACAATTACAAAATGTGCAATATGAATGCACTTAGCTAGCTAGCTAGCTATGCTACACCCTGAAAATGCATCTTTCCTTCCGATGGTCCGCTGGTGCACCTGTGTTAGAGCACCTTGTTGTTGGCCACGAGTGCGTGCATGTCAAGGAGAGAAAGTGGAAGAGTGAAGCGAAAAGAAAAAAAAATGTCCGGCTTCATAACCTGCATGTGAAACAGGGCTATTAATTAGCGTGTTTGCTTTCCAGCGCCTCGTTGTCGCTGTGTGGAAAAGCCTCATGACGAATTGGTGGGATTTATTCCAGTCACGGGAGACTTTAAGCGGATATATTTTTACAGCTGTAGCATGTGTTTAGACATTGGAAAGGCTTGATACAGTACTGTATGTATTTCACCACTTTAAAGCCCCGTTTGATATACGATTTTTTAACACATTCACATTTGGCGGGATTGTTAACCAAACTCTTCTCTGCGGTGTGTCAGATTTAGAGTACGGTACTGAAACTAATTATTTGCACCACTGGACAATACACTCCAAAGATGGAGACTCTTCAGCTTAACGTCGCAGCACATCAGACACGAGTTCTGCTTGCTGACTCACTGCTTCCAGTGGCCTCGAAATGTCTCAACCAGGAAAAAAGATGAACATTCCGAAGAAGGGAGAGCACGCACACACGTTTGAAGGAAAAAAGAGGAAAAGTTAGGAGGAGTTTTGGAACCTGGAGTGTCGTATTCCCCTTCAAATGGCACATCATTCATCTTGAGCACTGCTGCAGCAGTTTTCCGTTGAAGAAGGTGCTTTATTTTACCTTGGACGCTTCCGAATAAGATATTAGAGCATGACGGCTTTTCCATTTGGTTGATGAGAGGGATCGAGGCAACATCCCAGAGGGCAAAGTGTGTTCGCACGAGATGAACAGCTGACGAGGGCAGAAAAACAGACTGCCCACTCTGCTGTGTCCCACTGGCCTCGTTAATCGTGACCGCATGTCTGCTCGCTTCCTCTGGAATGATCCATTGACCCAAAAGCTCAGGGAGAGAGAGACGACTTGAGGAAAAATGGGCCGCCGGTTTTATAGGTTAACTGACTAGATTTTTCTTTTCATTCATTCATCCAGAACCTCCAGCTTACATTGGCCTTTCTTTCGTTCCCTTCTTCGCAGGTGGTTTGGGCCACCACGAGCAGAGTTGGCTGCGCCGTGCATGTGTGTCCGAGGATGAACGTGTGGGGGGAAACATGGGAGAACGCCGTCTACCTCGTGTGCAACTACTCCCCAAAGTAAGAGCAACGATTCCAGAAATGACACCTTTGCTCTTTGCTTACATTTTTCCTCCTAAACGTCCTGGCAGCGAATAGCAAGTTCCTAAGGTACTCCCAGCTGTTGGCTTGACCGCTCATTTGAACGCTGAATGACATTTTAGGGCCACTCCAATTCCTCCAGAAGTCAGAAAATAGAAAAAAGGATAACGAAGCATTGGGAAAGAAAAATAAGAGCTTGTTTCCATTCCATTCAGACACAACGAGGAGGGCTTTTATTAGCCTCTTAGGAGTGTTGACCGCAGGCGAATAGTGTTAAAGTCATTACAGAAGCGGCCAGCAAAGTGATGCTGACATGTTCCAAACCTCAGTCGACATATGCGCCATGTGTTCCTGCAGGGGCAACTGGATCGGGGAGGCTCCCTACAAAAATGGCCGCCCTTGTTCCCAGTGTCCTCCCAGCTACGGAGGAGGATGCAGAAATAATTTGTGCTACAAAGGTGAGACAATGACAGTGAGACAGACAGTGTTGTTACATTTCAGTTATATATATATATATATATATATATATATATATATATGTATATATATATGTATATATATATGTATATATATATATATGTATATATATATATGTATGGACACTTTTTTTTTCTTGTATGTATATATATATATATAGCGGATCCATAAATACAGCGGTTGTCAAGCTTTTTACGCCAATAACATGCACTGTACTGAATTATTATTTTTTTAAAAAGTATTTTTTATCTTTTTACCCAATGTTAGACTCCCAGCGCACAGAGACTGAGGATATGAACGAGGTGGAGAAGCCTCAGGTGCCCGTCGTGCCTCGCACAACCGCAAAACCCGCACCCAAACCCTCCACTCCAAAGAAACCAGTGTCCAGGCCGTCCACGCCAAGCAGCCCATCCTCAAGGAATCCTAGTAACACCAACCTGGGTAAGTATTAGAATACTACATGATATTATATTCTATTGTTTTACCTCATTTTTCACCTTGTGTGTTTTTTTTTTGTCAGCTCAGAGCATCAAGTGTGAAACCAGACTGAGAGACAAGTGCAAAGGAGTGACCTGCAACAGGTATAATTACCGGTATATTATTTTGATTTGTTTTAATGAAGTACCTGTAAAGAAATGTACACCGAGTGGCCACCTAGATACATTCGCACAGCCTGGAATGTGAGAGTGTTAAGATCATTTTTGTCACTGCTGCATCGTACTTATGATTTCTCTTAGCGCTCCGTTATAATGATAATAGTAAAATGAACACAATATCGCTTATACTGTATTATGATCATATAATGGCAAACAAATATTCAAGTATACAACTATAGTTCTGACGCTGCAACAACTAATTGATTCATCGACAACTAATTGGTTATGAATAATGAATCAGTATAATGAATCATTATTTTGATCATTTATTACTCATTTAAACACCTTGTTTTGAATTTCAGCCTCGCAACAGTCAATGTTCTCCGTCTACAATCCTCCATGAAAGCATACTTACTAGTTTTGTGTTGAATCAAATTAAAAAATGTGCAAACATCTGCTTCTACTTAACTTATAACAACAATGTTGTGACACATGACTCAGCAAACCAGTAATTGAATCCTTCTCACTTTGTGCATTTTCTGCACTGTCAATTTAAAATTGAACCCTGCACCTCTGCACGTTGAGGCCGACGTGCTAACCAGTCGACCACCGGGCCACCCCTGTAGAGTGTCCATTAAAATAAATATCTCCATCTCTCTCTCTCTCTCTCTCTCTCTCTCTCTCTCTCTCTCTCTCTCTCTCTCTCTCTGTCTAGCTCGTATATCATTGTTCAAAATAATTTGACTCGATCTTTTACTCACTTCGCAGATACAAGTGTCCTGCTAACTGCATGAATAGAAAAGGAAAAGTTTGGGGAACACTCTACTATGATGTGGTGAGCATGGTTGCCAGACAATACAACAAAAATGGATCCATTTGATTTTAATGAATGAATCGTGACTGAAAAAGTGTTTTTTTCATTGTTCGAGTAGCAATCAAGTATTTGCCGTGCCGCCATTCACTCCGGTGCGATCGACAACAACGGAGGAGTTGTAGACATCACAAGGATGGAAACAAAGGTTCCCTTCTTTGTCAAAGCCACCAAAAATTCCATTGAGTCTTTCAGGTAAACCTCAAAAATTTATACCATGATAAACTGATTTTTTTTCTTTGTCTAAACACACATTTGAATATGTTTTGCAGTAAATATAAGCCAGGGAATGCCTTTATGATGGCCAAAGTACAAGGTAAGAGAAGGCGTGCTGCACTGACATTAGATGGCCTGTTTAATCACCAAGTAAGGCGAGGCGCTTAACATGTGTATGTTGTATTTTCTCATTTCTCTCTAACAGAATCCAATATTGACTGCTACACGACAGTCGCCGAAATCTGCCCATTCAAAAAGCCCCTCTCACATTGTCCGAGGTGACTCGTCTCATGCATTCACTAAAGCCGAACGAGGTCTCGTCTATTTGTGGGTCATTCTAGAATTAGTGGACATTACCGTAACAAAAAATAAAGGGTCTTAGCCTTTTGCAACATTTCTACTCACTCATGTAGCTCACTCTTTTCCACTTCCTCCAAATGGCTAAAAAGATACTCAGCGGAAGAAACTTCCGCTGAGTCATGCAGCTCACTTTTTTCTTCCTCTGGATAATTAAAATGATCTTAGTTCACAGGGAGGTTGAATTTATATACAACTACTGATATACTACTACAATTTAAAATATGTCTGTGATAAGACAAAATACGATTACAAGGAATACGTCACGAAACCAGACCCCGAAAACATTTTTTTTCTGTTACATTTTTATTCAAGTTCATCATTGAGGGAGGGAAAAGACAAAAGAAAAGCCATTTTAAGGGGTGTTCAAGAACGATTTGCCATTTTCAATAATATTTAGGAATCACTTTCACCGCAGCTGTCGTTAAATTTCGTTTCAGGACAACTGAAATTTATACAAAATGTGAAACTTTGGTCCCGGGGACCAAAAACGTCCTCCAGTTCTGGAATGATCCTTGTATGCTCATTATCAATGTACATTATTCCAAGCAAATGAGTAAAGCGAGCACTTTGATACAGCTCTTGATGTTGCTCCATTTTGACAGTCATGTCCAATTGCTTCTTTAGAGTCTTTTGTCCTTCTGACTGCAAGAGTCAACCCTCCTATTGGTCACCGGTTGTTGGCAGCAACATCTACATGGACGTAAGTGATGAGGTTTTGCGAAACACAGATTTATTCATGTATGAGGGAGGGATACCACACCATAACAACCTTGCTTTACTTAAATACAAGACAAACACTGTTTTTTTTGTTTGTTTTTTTTAACCAGTAAAATGGTTATCTTGGAGTGGAACAATTGGAGGACTTAGAAATAAACCTTGAGGAACCTCTCGAGGCTCTTTACATTCATTGTAAAAGCTTTCCAGTGTGTGATTGTTGAACTTGAGAATCAAGCAATGTAAGAAATTCATTACAAGATGCAACCTGAAAATAAAGGCGAGCACAGAAAATAAATGATTAAATAAATAAAAACGGATTTTAATATGAGCAACGTTGTTAAGATTAGCCTTTCTGAAACTTTTTAATTCACATCTGTTGTGTTCTTGATCATTATGTCCAACAATGGAATTTCAAGAACAATCTGTTCCAGTAGGATGCTTAGCTTTTGTTTTCATTCTTAAAACCTGGGAAGCCGTGAGGTGGGGAAACAGGTGATGCAGAGTCCCCTTCACGTTTGCCATTTTGCCACATTTTTGCTGAAATTTCGATTATTGGGCCATGAGAAAAAAACTCCAAACCTTGGGAAACACTGATTTAGTGGTATCTCGAATTATTATTGCCCAACTTAAAGTGTTTTGAGTTGTTGTGAGATTGTGTTCAGTACCAGTTCTCTCTGACCGTTTTCCATCCAGAAAAAGCAGAAATGTTCTCAGGAAGACTGGTTTTGCTCCTGACCACTGCAAGCTCTTCTGAGCCATGTTGAAAGTGGATTGCTTCACTGTAAAGCAGACTAAACAGTGATGTGCAAGAATTCACGTCACCTTCATGAGTCAGTGTGTTGAGTTAGCACTGGCACTGGCACGTAACGTCTACGTGAAGTTTAATAGACTTTCACCTTGTACGAACTTCGCCTCCGATGATGTCCAGCTGGCTGCACATGACCGCTCCCCAGAGGCTCCTGGGCTGTCAGTCCCGTTACATGTCAACAGTTACAGACACGAGCACTGTGTAGCAAATGTGCCCTGGGAGGTCTCCTCAAAGAAATGGAAACCTGTGGACAAGGTGCTAAACTGTGCCCATCCTCTTTCTCTCGAACAGAACTCCAGTATTTGTAAGGCGGCCATCCATGCAGGGGTGATCCCACCAGACGGGGGGTTCGTGGACGTCCTGCCTCTGGACAAGAGAAAGAATTATGTTGGTGTGCTGAAAAATGGCATCCAGTCCGAAAGGTAATCTTTTCGTTTGTTAACTTGTCATCGCCACAATCAGAACAACTTTCCGGGCCAGAAATGATCCATTTAATCTTCAAAAAATATTCAAACCAAGATAATGGTAAATATCCAGGATGGTTGTGACCTGAAATAGGATTGTTTGGCCTTGACATTTAGTCAGTTAATGCAATAGATTTCTTCTTCTTTTTTTAAAATGTAATTAAATTTTTTTACTTTCACGGAAAATTGTAACGTGCTACACACTAAAAAAAAATTACAAACTCAGCCAACGAGTAGACCCTGTTTTAAATTGTGTTTTTTGTGGGTGAACCAAAATGGCAAAAACATTTTATTTCCTCCGATATTTGCCTGAAAAACACAAGTTTTTGCCCTTGTTGTGCTCAGGCCAAAGCAATAAAACTATTGATTTTCGGACATTTTATGGCATCTTCAGAAACTATGCCGAAGTTAGTTGAGGAGCTTCATTTAGACCGAAGTAGCGCTTTGCTGTCATCTTGTGGCATCGTGGTGCCAAGGCACTACTGTATGTTGAAGTGGATTGAGGATCTTAATTTAAACAAAAGTCCATGTTTTGGTACCAAAAGCCAATTGTAAACCTTTTGGGGCGGTGCGGGGGGGGGGGGGGGGATACTTACTCACAGATATTTGCTCTTTGCAGTGGTGTTCTTTCCCAAACCCCAAATCAGTATTTTCAAAAATTTTTAATTCTTTCCTCTTTTTTCTTTCAATGTGAATGTTTAATTTCAATTTTTAAAAAATTAATAGGTTGTATTGTGGATTGGGACAATCTTTCACAACAGCATCGTTGCAAGATTGATTCATTACAACATGCTCCTTTAAATGGCTCGTTTCTGTGTTTGAAAAAAGCTAATTCCATTTTACAAATATGACTGGAAATTCAACCCATTTTAAATGAGTAGCAAGAGAAATGAAAGCCCAACGAGCCCACAAATGGTCACTGAAGTAATAGATGAAGCTACTGTACATGGTGTTGGTCACAAATGCTAGGTTGCTAGGCAACAAGAGCTGCATAATGCGAGGCAAGGAAAAGATATTGATTGTTTTTATTATTTGATCAAGTTGAATTTTGTTCTAAACCTCGAACAATTCAATCACAAAAAAAGTTGAGCGCTAAATATTTTCCTGGAAGTTTCACAATGTGCTTATTTTTCTGAATAGATTGATTTTACTCCAGATCCATACACCTATCTATAAGGAAATAAGTTGGTCAATCGCTTTATTGAACAAATGGTAACAAAATAAAAACATTCACGAACACAAAATCTGCACATTCACACACGGGCTTCCGCGGCCACCACTGACACCCAGACACTCAGCAAGTTAACATGCAGACTGGCTAACCGTTAGCCACTCTGTACTCTCATGTACTGCCTCCCACATCACTCACCAGACCATGCCCCATCTTTGGAAGTGCGCACACACACACACACACACACACACACACACACACACGCACACACACACACGCACACACGCACACACACACACACACACACACACACACACACACACACACACACACACTCAAATTCAGAGATATTACAGTGTGGAGCATGAGTACCCATACTCAACAACAATACTTGAACCTTGCAAGCACTTTGCCATGTTGAACAACGTAAAATATAGTTTGATCCAATTAGTCAATGGAATAATCAGTAGAATCATTGATACAAAAAAAAAATACTCTATAGTGGCAGTACTAGTCAAGTTGATTCACAAATCTGCTTCTTGTTGGTTTGTTTTATTGAAATCGATCTAAATTTCTTTGCTTAAACCCAAGAAACAAATCTGCTGAACAAATTGTGGTGCATGTTTGGAACCAGGCTAAGAGAAACCCCGTTCGGTCTAAAGGCCTTACGCCGCACGTGGAAGCCTGACTGCGGTCAGAATCATCCCGCACACTGGATGAGTCTCAAAATCAAATCAAAGTCCATTTTAATATCAAAGCAAACATAATATTTATCTTCTTCGGCACCGTGGTAATGTCCGGCCAAAACGCACTGGATACAACTCAAAGTTGAGATCTGTGTGAAATGAAGGTACATTTATTCATCACACCAAAGCAGGATTTATGTGTGTTTAAAGCACACAGCGGCTTGCTTGCATGCACACACGCCATGTTTCTCACATCGCTGCGGCCGGCTCAGATGGGGTGCAAACGTAGGCGAGGGAGGCCTTTGTGGCCAGCCCTGTTGTAAGAGTAATGGTGTGGTTGGCTGTGCGGATGGGCCACACATGGGATCTTTGCTTACTTTATAGCCTGGCATTTCAATTGAGTGTACAAAGTGCTGAGTGGTCCAAAAAAATCAGACCGGTCGGACTACAATGAAAGTATTAAAACAAAAACAACACCAAAAAAAAAAAAAAAAACCCTCATGCAATTGGGCTAGGCGGTCGCAGGTCAATAAATGGCTGGAGTGGAGGTCCGTACTCTGGGCCAACATTACGTCGGCTACAGTGCAGTAGGATTATATGGACGAGTAATCACCATGGATCTGATTGCTCCTGGCTGGAAATACTGACCACCACCTAATCACCACTTTCCTATACAGTAAGAATAATTATGTGCGATATGATAGCAGGTGAGCGGCCTATCGTCTCACTGGTGAACTAATTATAAAGGCGTTCTAATGTAAACACGTTAGCAGGTTCGTGCCAGTAATATGTCACGTAATACCACATGTGCTTGTTTTCAATTCAGGCGCAAATAAAGGCTTTGCATGAAATCGTCCTAACATGGTACACACATCATCCAAGTTGCCAACCAGTTGCCATATTTATTATTATATAAATACTAAGCACAATAAATATTATTCTTTCTTCTTGCAGTAAATGTAGGATAAAAATAATAAATGCCCCCTCCCAATCATGTTATTGGTCTTTCTTTGCAGCAAGAGCAACACAGAGGGAGGCTCCTTCCGCGTCTTCGCTGTCAGGGAGTGAGGCATCTGTCGGTATATCCGAAAGTCACCTCACCTGCTCTTGAGGAGCAGGAAGTGCTTGCAGGTTTGATACCACAACCATACATGTGCCTTCGGCGGAAGCCGAGCGCCTCCACACAGTCTGAACTCTTTCCCCCTTTCAAGTAAATCAAGGAAATCACGTTTTCCCACGTAGAGAAAACCCTTAGAAAGGCTTCACGTGTGAATGTTGTAAATTAAAATACATTGAACAGCTGGTGCTGGCTCGATGAAAGTTATTATGTTTACATTGGTGTTATTAATATTTTTTTCATATGTGGGAATGTATACTGATCACACTTTATTTAATCAGCGTGTACATAATATATATTTGGAAGAAGTGCCATGTATTAACAATTTTTTTTAAAATATTGTCTCCTTTTGCAACACTTCCTCACTCCTGCTCATGACTCGTTGCTGTTTTGGCTCAGAGAATGTTGGCAATCTTGTGGTTACGTTTTATGGCATTGGATCACTTCTGCATTTACTTCTTCTGGCTTAATTTCCAAATGAAAATGTTTGCCTCCCCGACCCCACCCAAGCCAGATGAATGTGTCACATTTCAATGACAGATGCATTTTATATGTTGACATGGGAGCCATAATTGGAAGTGCGGAAAGTTTCATGTTCAAAATCCAAATCATTTTGTTGATGCACTTTTGTAATATTCACACTTCATTGCATTTTACGTGAGAAATGTGTCCAAAATGGACAAAAGTACGACTACAACCACAAGCCAGGATAATCTGTCCTTATGAGCAGTATCTACTGTTCTTGTTCATATCATATTCACGTGTGGCCACAAAGAAAATCTTTTCAGTGTATATTTCTTTATTCTACCTCAATCCTATCGCTATGCTTGGCAGTCCGGTCTTTAACATACCGCAATTGTAATGGGAAGTGTATGATGGGTTTTGTAAAGTTCTGCGAATTGTAAATAATGGTATCATTTTGGTCTTTTTTTTTTTTTTTTTTTTTTTTGCAGCGAGGTCATGAAAAGAATGTGTGACTGCGTTTCTATACTGTCGATTCACTTATTTTTATATAGGCATGTATACTGTAATGTTTTTAAAATATTTTTTGCACAATTTGAAAATAAAATTGAATTTTAAACCGCAACACTCAGTGTTTCCGATTGACAAAATAGTTGAGTAACTTCATGATGATTGATTTTGAGCAATACAGTATACCATTGTTAGCCTAATAGCATATTTTATGAGTTATTTGATTAATGACTTCAGAAAATAAACAAACACACACTACACACAAACACAACTTCAACAAACAAGAAGAGTCCAGTTACCGGTATTCAACCTTTGCAGAATAAATATGATATTGTGACAGTTAGTTAAAAAGGACTTATTTAGGCTACGAAAATACTAAAGGAGAACACTAGGGAGTAGCTACAGTATGACAAATCTTATGCGCGGATCCTCAAAGGAAGACAAACCAACCGTGCTCCTGATCTCACTGACTTGGCCACTCCAATTGAAGGCACACATACAACACCACAGACACTTTGACCAAAAAAAAAACAAGTCTGTTCATTTCTCTACATTCTCATTCATTTTGTTTTCTTGTAGGTCAAGGCACTGGTCGATATTGGTCAATTTCATAGCTAATCATTTCGCCATATATTTGTAAAGGTATTTGATGTGGTTTAGAAGTGCGCTGCATCATACCGCATCACTGTGTGAAATTGTTAACAAACTGAACAATGGAAATACTTATTGGACTTTCCAGGTCAGAGGGGTTAGAGAAATATTCTTCCTATAATCCAGACAGAACCTCTGGGCAACAGTCAAAAATATGTAATGGATTCCAAACTCATAAAGTCCAGATGTTGTGATGATCTATAGCCATTTGATATACAGTAATACATAGATGATAGAAAGGCAGATGGGATAGGAAAAACATCATCAATGGAAGTACAGTACACTCCCTGGTCACCACATCCATCCCTCCATCCATTTTCCAATCCGCTTATCGTCACAAGGGTCGCAGGGGGTGCTGGAGCCTGTCCCGGCTGTCTTTGGGCAGTAGGCGGGGGACACCCTGAACCGGTTGCCAGCCAATCACAAGGCACACAGAGACAAACAACCACGCTCACACTCACACCTAGGGACAATTTAGAGTGTTCAATCAGCCTGCCATGCATGTTTTTGGAATGTGGGAGGAAACTGGAGTACCCAGAGAAAACCCACGCAGGTCCGGGGAGAACATACAAACTCCACACAGGGAGGCTGGAGTTGGCACTGAACCCGGTACCTCTGCACTGTGAGGTCGACGCGCTAACCACTGGACCACCAGGCCGCCCAGCAGGGTCGTTGCCCGTGCCGCGGCCAGGATTCGAATCAGGATTGCAGCGGCCACAACGCATGGTGCTAACCACTACACAATCATGACCTTGGTCACAACATTGACGCTCCAATTAAAGACCCACGTCTAATATTCTCTTTTGGCAAAGGTAATATTGCTCACAGGACTGCACCATCCACTCTTTGTAACGTCTTGATTCTCTCTTACTGGTGATGTTTTTCCAAGTACCGCTCTTCAATACTGTTTGATATTTCTGCACGCAAGTAGGTAAAGTTTTGCATATTAGTAAAACAACTATATGTTACGAGTGAAGCAAAGCTACTAGTGGGCACTTTGCTGCTCCTAGTAGGGTCCAGGAGGCAACTTGTGTTGACGCCCACTATTTGGGACGAGGAGTATTGCTTGTGCGGCACAGTCGTGTACTAATTATGGTGTACTAGTTGGCTAAAAGTGGCACTAGTAGTAGAAAAGTCATTACTAGTAGTGCACCCTACTGACCATAGTCTGCTCGTACACTGAATTTTCTTCCTCATGAGGACGAGTGTATTAGCACATAGACCTTAAATCAAGGATATTTAAATACGTTTATATGGCTTAACATAGAAAGAAGCAAATGATATACCATACTTGATTCTTCGACGCTAGCTTAGACTGTCAGACTCATTGATCTTGTTTTAATGTGACATATGCGTACATAATTCATTTGAAATGCACGGATATGAAAAATGTGAATATATTACATTCCGACTCATTTACTGCAAATCAATTCACTCACGGACTGTTGCTTCTGAAGATATTTCATGCTTAACATTGGTCAAAATGAATTGTTGAACAACCTGCAGTAGTATTCCCACAAACTGTTTATTTAGTTTAAACCAGGGAGGTCTCACCATCAAATTGATTCAATCATGAAGGACGTTTTTGCGTTCTTCTGATGTTCACAACACCACCGTGCCGCCGCAACGATGCCTCCAAATCTGTCATGCATTCCACATCACTATTTCAACAGCTTTGGCTTTCTTTTGTTTGTCCTTGGCACGAGAGACAGCAAAGTGAATCCCTGGCTCCAGTCCCCCGGCACTTTTGGCTCACAGGCAAGCGACCCCAAATGCGAGAACAATGGCTTTTGCGAGGAGATGATCAGGAATCTGCGGTGCAGTCAACCAGCACGCACTGGAGTACTGTCACAATGCGGTGGGTTCATCTCCGTGCTGCATACTGTGGTCTAAAACGACAAGAGCTCAGTCATCAGTGCTGACAGTCGCGCAGTTTTTTTCTTCTACCGCCACTTTGATGAATTCCTATTCTGGGAAGGGAACATTGAGGATTCACAGCACATTACTCAGACATAAGAGTGCGTTCCATTCGTGTCACTCAACAGTCAGCATTTTGTGGCTCAGGCCGTAATTCCCTTTTATCCACCGCTTACGGATGAACAGTAATTTAAACGATGATTAAGAAATGGTTGGGTTTTTCCTTGGGGTGAGACATCTAGCAAAGGCTGTGTTTATTCCATCCTGCCCATCAGGCATGGCACTGTCATTTTTCTCTCGGGGGGGGCTTGACCGATATGGAGATGAATATGTTGAGAAAGAAATCAATTTTCATGACTTCGCTTACTGGAGAGATTGCTTTGTTTTTTTTTTTTTGTTTTTTTTTTTTTTAAATAAGTGTATAATACACACTCCTGGTGCACGGCAGAGGATTGTATTCAATATAGGTGTGAATTTGCAGAGATTTTGACCCTACTGTCCAATCGCAGTAATTTATTATGTCTTTGTATCCCTTTCATTGCGCACTGCTCCATGTGGCAGAAATGCTCAAATTGTATGCTCGCATTGCCTCGCTGTTTTCCGCTGTTCTGGAATGCTTCTTGCACACTATTTTGAAGCTGCTGCACTAATGAGACGCGGCTGGTGCTCCTTCAGGATTTGGACCGGGCTCATTATTCCAATCTGTCTCTTCTTCTTTACCCTTCTTGGAGACGGGGAGATTTTTGGGGGGAAAACATGTTTTGTTTATTTAATTGCAAAGCGTTCCAGCACTGAGATGGATTGCAAGCTAACTAACTCTAACCTTAAGCGCTTTGGGAAATTCAGTCTGATGCTCATGCATTACTCTGAGAGAAGGTGTGGTCTGAGAGGTGGAGCATGCAGAATTTCCGAACGCAGTTATCACTGTTGCACCGTGTCCCCAGTCGGAGCACCTAGTTGTTGGCACAGGTTTTGGTGGACTTTGAACAACCAAACGACAAATTCAAGAAAGCGCTAAGTTTCTGAATGGTCACAGTGGACCAGTGCATGCTCTGAGATTATTTCCGAACGCGCCCTCACTGCGGAAGTAACTGAAAGACTCAACCCACCCTTCCCTGCCCTCACAAACAGACATGGGGTACAGCTGCAACACAAACATGGAAACAGAAATTGGATTGGAACAAAATGGCTACTGACTTGTGAACTTAAAAAACATGTTTTGAAACTTAAATAAATTGCTGGGGTGGGGGCGGGGCTGAAAGAGTCAGTCATTGGACACAGATAGAGATGAACAATCTTACACACTTACATTCACCCCGTCACTGAGTGGGAACGCATTCCACACTGCTCACTCACAAGTCAGGTGAGTGAGCGACTGATTGTAATTTAATGTGCAGTTAATTTTTCAAGGCCCTCTTCCCATTAGTGATGAGTAGATGATACCTCAAGGAGTATATTGAAACATTACACAAACTGTGTTGACGCTATATTGATACTGTGTTGGTCAGTTAATAGTGACCTCGACATAGTCACTGAAGACATAGTTGGCCACATGAGTTTGTTTATGTTGACAAAATTATTCTAAATGACGAGGTCTTGTGAAAGCCATTACGCACAACTTTACCCAAAGGGTCCACTGCTATATATAGATTTTATATATATATATATATATATATATATATATATACACACACACACACACACACACATACACACACACACACACGAGCGCGCGCGCGTGTGTGTGTGTGTGTGTGTGTGTGTGTGTGTGTGTGTGTGTGTGTGAGTTCTTTTCTTGTCGAAATGTCAAAAAATGTTCAAAATTCCAACAGGAAAAGTACAGGCAAAATGTTCGTCAAACGGTCGACAGACGTTTGGCGAACATTTTGCGACCTTGTATACTTAGATATATACTAAGATATCGACTGATATGGAAGTTACATAATCCTACTGTGATTAAAGTACTCTAATTATAGAGGAAGTTTGTTTTTGTGAGTACAACAAAGAAGATACACACAAGCCAGTTTTGAAGAGCCGACACATTTATCGCTGGTTCATCATGGTCGGATGCTTCTTTTGAACATCTTTTGGTGATTATTTTCCCCCTTTTGATAGTCTACTAAGCCAATGAATGGGCCGTTTGCCGCCACTTTGGTCTCCAGTGAGCAATAAAACAAGTGGAAAGAAAGGCCAACATAAACATGCTTGAAGGCCACTGCTGTTAGTTTGAATTGTTCAATCCCAAGGGGACTTGCTGTACTACACAGACAGTGAACCACAGAACAAGGAATAAGATGCTTGGGTTCAACACATGTTGTTGTGGAAATTGTGAAATGGAGGAAACTGACCCTGTGCTTCTCTGGGGTTTTAGTTTGTTTGGACATTCTTGATTAATCATAACAGCACAATGGAAATACTTTTGTGGTTATGTTTTTTTTTTTTTTTTTTTTTAAAGTTATCAAACTGAAATTAAAAACACACCAGGCCCTATTTTTGTGCCTCGCGCAAGTGCAGTCAAACTGTGCAATGGGTGGAGTTTTCTCCCCTTTGGTATTTTGCTAGACTAGCGCAGATAGAAAAGGGCGTTTGTGCCAGTGTGCACCGTTACGTGGGGGAGCGCAGCCAATCTAAGCGGCTCTCCTCATTCCCGTTGAATTCAGCACAGAGAGAACTGCGCGGTCTACCCGGCTTGCAGATGCAGGAGATCGGAGCACGCAAAGTCCATTTGAAAGGAATTGCAAGATCTCCACTTGCGGATGATGTAAAGTTTGCCGATGTGGACGGGCACTCGGAGACCACTTTGCACCCCCGATTTTGGGACCGTGTGTGCGTGTGTGTGTGTGTGTGTGTGTGTGTGTGTGTGTGTGTGTCTGTTGTGGTGGTCGTCAATGGGGGTGGGGTCTCGCAAAGGGTGCCATTCAAGTTAGGACCCCCCCCACCCCCCCTCACTTATCACAGGTCTCAATTATAGACCTCTAGGTAGGTACAATAAATTAGCCCTGAATTGTACTCAAGTAAGATTACTGTTGACTGACTCATGTAAAATGATAGTGTTAATACTCGTGAAACAGCGCAAATGTCCACCAAGAAAGGCAATAAAGACATTGAATGCACAATCTTTAAGTGTGTTACTCTGCCACTGCCTGTTTGGAGAACTGTTTTATATGGCATTCAGATGAGTTAAACAGTACTTTACGAAGGACACAAACTGATATTTACAATCATGTACGGTAGGTATTTTGCTCTTGGAATTTTAACACTTGTATTCGCAGTTTTGTCCATGTTACATAAGCCCGTTGCCGCACAGGGTATGCCGGTGCAACGTGTGTCAGCTCTTGGACAAGGTTGTGAAACTCATCTACAGCAACCACTGTATCTCTCAGGCTTAAGCGAGGTGGAAAACATAGCTCACATCTATTTGACCTTCCCCCTTCTTCTGAGAAAATAATACTGTACCTGTAACTGCCAACCGCCGACTTAATACTGTTGACATCAATTACGGGACACTCAATAGAGAACAGAGCACAGATGGGATGCATTCATCTCACTTGAAGAAGACCTCTTCAGGATGAAGCACGGTTATGTAACAGACAGTATTTCAAAGTCTTATGCATCCCGTGTAATGAGATTATCGTGATGGACATATTGTGGTTCATGTTGTTAGATTTCATTAAAAATGCAATTTATAAATACACAAGCACATAAGGCATTTCGAATGGCAAAAACTTTCGGCTTCTTCTCTCTCTCTTGTTTGATATTTAATTGATTTTTTTTTTTAGTTGCTTCATATTTAGGAGAGCAGGCCCAAACAAATGATAACAAAAGATGAAAACTTCACATTACAGTGAAAGTATACACACCCTTGTTCAAATTCCACGTTTTTGCAATAGAAAATACATTTCAAAATATTTTCCACCATTAACGTAGCATATAACCTGTATAACTCAAATGAATTATAAATAATTTGGTTGCACAACTGCGCACACCCACTTATAATTAAGATGGTCATGTTCTAAATTAACCAATCAATTTACCGGTACTACTATACTTTATATCCACTGTATAGGCGATGACTTTGACATTGGGTGTCTCATTTCATGTATTTGGAACAACAGTGGCTTTTTTGGCCTATTTTCTTAGCTGGAATGGTTGAAAGTGGCTTCATAGGGATACTGACTAGCCTCAGAAATGGTCTTGCGGTCTGTTCGCATGTGACGGGTTTGAGTCGGGTTAAAACAACTGACGCGATTGAGGTAGTGAGGTGAGTTTGGTCAAGCTAACGTCAGCACCCCGACGCGTCACGGAAAAGGAGTGGGTCTCTGTCCGCTTGTTCATGAACAGTAATGTGGTTTGGTTCAGTTCAGGTCAAGTGTGTGCAATGCATGGAACAAATACAATTTCCAGATTGAAAATGACAGTAGAGTACATAGGGAAATCAAACGACTACCGTGCAGCAGTTAACATTTGCACGGGCATCCTAACGGTTCCTCAGCAATATTCGAAAACATAAGATAACATTAACTTACACTAACGTGCTGATTCACTGGCACCCAAGCTAATCACTTCTTACTTTGTAAGGCTTTTAACAATCTTTCAACTCGACTCCCTGGGACGTTTTTTTGCGTGAGGCAAAGTCTGGTTTCATGAGCGTGGCCATTTTGGAAAGAGGAGTTAGCCCAGTAGTTGCAGTGATGAATCAAGAGAGATGCTGAGTGCAATAATGGTCATCCCCTGTGTATGTCAAAATTGAAACTCTAAGCCTTGATTTCGACCAGTGTACATCTGAACACCTTTTCAGCAAAAATGCCGTTAGCGCACTCTTGTTCTCAGCTGCTGAGTCTGCATAGGACTATCACGCGGTTCTGGGTTTAAATCGTCTTGTATGGAATTTGTATGTTCTCTCTGTGCTTGCGTGGTTGATTAATGGAAGACTCGAAATTCCTCAGAGGTGTGAATGTGAGTTTGACTGTTTGCTTATGTGAGCCCTGAGATTGGTTGACCAGTCCAGAGTGTATCACTTCACCTCTAGCCAAAAGTCAGCTGAGAGAAGCACCACCTCACTTGTAACCAGACTAAAGAGAAGCAGTTTAGAAAATTGATAGAAGGCTTGGCTGGAACTCAGTAGGCTGATTGTGTCTTTTCGACTCCTGACTTTATGCTCAACCTTACACATCGAATTTTAGTCTGATGCTAAAGAATGCTAAGTGAACCGGGACCAAATGTGGGATTGAATGCACTATTATTATTATGAAGCACAATATTATTTTATGCTTTGATCCAGACCAGGCATCAAAACACAGCCTTAAAGTACAAGGTTAAGTGCGGTTTTTGTCAATTTATTTTTGGTTAAAGAAAGTAAGAACTGTGATGTTAACATGGGAGAGATTGTCTTTAAAGTGGGTTTTCGTCTTGGTGTAGGTTTTTTTGTTTTGGTTTTAATTCTGCCTTGTACACTATACTGGAGTATGTAAATGCGTATGTGGAAGTTTGCAGACGTCAGCACAGCATTTTCAACTGGAAACCAGTCATTTACTGATGTACTTGTTCAGGAGTATCCTTTAACTAAATATTCCCAGCTGGAGCATGACAAATTAGCTTCCCTGCCAGTTCTATGTCATTAATACAGGGTCGAATGGAGCCAAATAGAATTAGCATCTCAGATAATACCCTGAGGTCACTTTTCCCATGTTACTGATGTCACAGAGCTATCTGCATTCACGTTGGCACTCACAACTCATGCCAAGACAAATGTCAGTCTGGGCCCTGCTCCCTTGAAACCAGCCAGTGTTGAGGTTATAGTCTTTGAAAATCCCTTGCCTTTTTGCCCGGCGGTTCCTTAAGGGCTCTGGGAAATGTTTGGTTCCCAGACAGAAAAAACTGAAACGCGTCCAGCTTGAGACAGGTTTTCGAGGATTGTTGGGAGTTTCTCTCAAGAGGTTGTTGACTACTTGAAATTTCAGCTTCTTTTTCTAAGGCTAACCCCGGATGTGGATCCATAAGTCAGGCTTTGATATCAGTGATGAATGTAGCCCATATTGACTTTTTTAGTCTTTGCATTTTGAATCAGCGGGCATTCATCCTTCAAGGTTTCTCTCGCTGAATCTGGACTTTATTTGACATGCACTGTTTCGTGTTAAGGCAGCCAACCATTATGTTATCATGGTGTAACACACAAACCAGTGGAGGTTCCTTTTTTTTTCATTCTACAATTCAGAGTCACTAATTATGATAGTGGGTGGATGACTGTATTTACAAGTGTAGTTATATTTAAAATCAGGTTCAGACAAACAGTCTGTGGGCAGAAGACAGAACAACATTTTTGTTCTGGTTCCTCCAAGAAAAATGACCGTAAATTATATTTTGGGAGTGGTGGTTGGATTTGACGTCTGCGTTAACCAACATACTCGCTTTTTGTGGCATTGTCTTTTTGGAACGAACGTACGCAGTAAGAGCAGATGAGACTGCTGACACGAGTGTGAATCCTGATAGGCCTGCTGACGCACATTAACTTCACGGGGACTGGTGGAAGCTGCGTCAGCCAGGTGGTTTATATTTTTGGGTGAAACCAATGCCTCAATGAGAACTGGAAAGAGGTCAGGTGGAGCATGTGATGAAATTTGAATTCTGTTAATGGAAGAATGCAAAAGAAATTTGCGGCTAGGGACTGGAAAAAAGAGAGTTACATCACACACTTTTTACTATACATTAGAAAGTCGCACCCAGAAACTTAATTGTAAAAACCAAATTCACTGCACGATCATCTTTTGTTTCCTGCCCCTCTAAAAATATATCATGTCAATTTCTTTTAAAACCTTCAGCTTAAATAACATGCCAAGGAACTATGCCCAAGGGAGTTCATTCAGCCGAAAGTAGTTCTTCGCAACCAACTTGATGGCATTTTGGTGCCAAGAAACTATGTTGATGTGCATTGAGGAGCTTCATATGGACAAAATAGTCCTTTGCTGCCATCCTGTGCCATCTACCGGCAAATAAACTAATGTGTCGAAGATTGAAATCATTCAGTTTCATTTCACTGCTACTTATCACTGCCTTAGATAGGTTAAGGTTAAAAAAAAATCTTGTAATTATCCAGAAGAAGAATTTGAGTGTTATTGTGTGCCTACATAACTGCTACTGTATTTACAAACACAATAAATACATTTTAAGGTAAAACTTATATGACAGAGTGAAGAAAGAAAAACAATGTCAAATGAAACAGTGCATAACAATAATCAACATGCTAACACCCCAAAAAGATGCACAACATGTAAGTACAACACACATACAACTACTATTACACAACCAGAAAACAACAACTAACATTTTTGATAAAACAAATTACTTTGAATATTAATGCCACCTTGAGCGGCTACACACTTCACACATTCCAGGAACAGCCATTTTTTAGGATTGAAGGATTCAGCTGCGTTTACAGTTCCATATTGTCACCCTTTTAAACCGATGGACAAAATCAGATTTTGACAAAAAATATTTTGGGGGCTTCATCATCTCCTCGGGTTGCTGGCTAGCCACCTCTGCTAAAATATGCTACATCCTTAAATTATGAATAAATACAATCAGTATTTTGATACATTTTTATATTTTTGGAAAGAAAATAAAAAAGGCACCCACGCAGGATCAACATCACACTTAGATCTGAAGTGTTGTTTTTTGTTTATTATAATTTTCAGTCAGCCTCCTCGCATTTTTTCCTACGATTGAGCTACAGCTCAAGAGAAGGCATACATCTTTTATTCAGCCGAGAGGGCCCCAATACTTTGTGGATTTCGGTGTCCTCAATCGGAGTGGCCTCGTGCCACACTTTGGGATTGATGAGGTTTCTGGGGTGATTATGTAACGCAGGAATTTAGCCAGTAAACAATAAAGTGTGACTGTGCTCCATAAATATAACATATAGCTTTGTTTCCACCCGTCATTTTTCACGCTGCACTACATTAAGTCACGCGTCTTCAAACATGTTCAGTCCGAAATCCAAATTCCATATGGAAGCACCAAACAGAATGAAGTTTGAGTACAATATTTTATTTCCATAGATTTTTAACGAGAAAACTGTCACAGACGCCTGTGTGGTCGTCTCAGGCGAAGTTTTAACATCAGAACCGGATTGACCCGAGAAGGAAAACTATTTCCAAATGTAAATCTCAATTGAAATCAGGATTTCAGTGAATCATGTCTTCTTTTTTTTTCCAGTACGCTGGGAACATTTCCTGGATCAGAGCAGATTAAAATGTGAAGTATTTTAAATGTGAAGGAGAACTTTCAAAATAAATAAATGTCATAATCTAGGCTCAATTTTTATTTTTATTTTATAGACCGAAGCCTAGCAACGATGGCAACTTGGAAAAGGTCAGGAAACAACTGCCCGCTGTTGCCTGCTTGAGTGCCGATATATTTCAAGAAAGCATGCAACCTGTTTGGACTGCATCCCTTGACTTGCGTGTGGCTTTATCACAACCGCACGAGTTTTAGTTCACCATCCACAGGAGCTTGCCAGCTCACACTGTTGGAAAAAAAATGTCAACTTACCTGCACATTTTTCCAGACTCATTAAAGAGGCACCTAGTGTATCTCTACGGGGAAGCACGATGCATGAATCAAGGGCATTAATACGTTTTATATTTGCTTTTTGTTTGTCTTTATGGTGGCCAACAGACTTTGGCAGCTCTCACATGTTGGCATTGGTAAGTTGTGGTCGGGAGGGGTGTACTCACCTCATTAGTTTGTATATGTTTGCTCGAGAAATTTTATCAAGGTCCAGAAGCTGATTCGCACTTTTGCTGAGGCGGGAAGAAACATATCCACTTGTTGAAATGATCATGTGTGAAATCAATACATCATCATTTTGACAGGTGAGTGTGTTGATACCAAGCCCCTGTAAAAATTCTGGGAAAAGGGAGAGATGTGATGGACTCTTTACTGAGTTTTGTTTCTCCCTCCACATTTAACACAACTCTGAATGCGTGGAAAAAAAAAAAAAAAAACGTCACTGACTGTGCAAGCCGCTGTCTGTGCCATCGCTGTACATGAGGCCAGACCACAAGATGTTGAATAATCTTGCGTCATCTCTGACGTTGAAGGAAACTCACGCCAGAGACAGATTGAAAGTCCTGAAAACCATGATATATGTAGCATCCATTTCAGGAAAATATTGCACAAACTTGCAAGCGCTTTGCGCTCCAACTGGCCGTTAAGATAAGATGATCTGTCTTAATTACGCCGGCGATTGTGTAAAAAGAGACCATTCTAGCAATGTGCCTCACTGCAGTGGAAATTCCCCTTGAGGAGTGTTGAGGTTTGATCCCGCTGGGGAGGGACGTGGCGTTTTTATGTAACAAGGTGACTTCAAGGCCCCCCGACATCATGGTGGGCCACAAACCTCAAGGTCCGCGGCATCTCGTCCCTCGGAGCGTTTAGAGCAACAAGGCTGGTGGAAATTCAGCACTTCGGGCTTGGAAAGGTGAACTGGGGATGGTTCTAAGCACACATCGCTGCCTTGTCCTAGCAAACACAGCTGCATCTGCCCCGCAAGTTACAAATTACCCAGAATAGCTATCCATGAAACTGTGTTAAACAACTATTTAGTTTAAGACCCTCAAATGTAAAGTCTCCTCTTTTGTTAGCTTGTTTCATCTCCATTGCTATACCTTTAAAACTCTTGTAAAAATAGTATTCACCCAAAGCAGAAGCTGCGTCATCTCATAAAAGTAGACTGGAGTATTTATCAAGAGTTCTGAGGCCATCTTGTACAGTAAATTGCGCTATAAAGCTTAGACAACAATTTCTTAATTGTACTTCACAGCTCGGCTCACCGGTGGGAGAATACCATTTGGACCTTGTTATGTGACTTTAGTTTTTCTAGCCTGCATTTTGAACACTTTATTAGACGGGCTCAGAATTTAAGAGAAAAGGAAGCACAGTTTGCATTTGGTGTTACCTGCCAGCAATATGGTCTGCTGCTATTGATTTTAACTTCAAGAGCTTTGAAAACAAAGGGTTCAAGTGACCGGAGGTTACTTAGACAGTACTATACAGAGAGTACAAATATCGATATATATACATAAAATTTGACTTCACACTGATCTGACTGAAAGGAACGAGGTCGGTCGATATTTTGCATTTTATGCAAGATCGCTGATTGACTGTCATGTCATAATTGGCGCAATCTTTCAATAACGTCATAAATTGGAGCGGTGAAATAAAACATTACAGCAAACACAACCTTCACTTCGGGGTTGTTCTGTGTTGCCAAAGTGTATGTGTGACACCGAAAGCTAATCTGTTTTTGGCCTTGTCTTGTGTCGTGTGAGCGGAAAGCCTTGGCATAATTGCATTTGCATATTTATTTATTTATCCATTCATCCATCCATTTTCTGTTCCGCTTATCCTCACAAGTGTCGCGGGGCATGCTAGAGCCTATCCCAGCTGTCTTTGGCCAGTAGGTGGGGGACACCCCGAACTGGTTGCCAGCCAATCGCAGCGCACACAAAGACGTACAAACAGCCTGCGCTCACGATCACACTTTGGGACAATTTAGAGTGTTCCATTAACTGCCTTGCATGTTTTTGGAATGTAGGAGGAAACCGGAGTACCCGGAGAAAACCCACACAGGCACGGGGAGAAACTCCACACAGGAAGGCCGGAGCCGGAATCAAACGCTGCACCTCTGCACTGTGAGGCGGGCGTGCTAACCAGTCATCCACCGTGCCAGAAGTATTTATTTATTTATTTATTTATTTATTTGAGTGGTCCAAAAACCATTTTATTTACAATGTCAGAGGAGATGTAAACATGTAAACATTGCTTATTAAATTTAATGCTGATCAGCATTTTTTGGGAAGAATTGGGTTAAAATGTGTATGTTTTCCAATGTATTATCAGTGTGGGCCACTGTACACTAAATATATGAGTTGTTTCAATAGATATCTTGCTCCATCTTCTGCCAGAATATATACATATTTTTTTCAAACTTGCTGAAAAAAATAACACCTACAACAACAAAAACAAGTGGAGATTAATACTTTGTCTTGACACACAGTAGAATTAATCATCATTAAAGGACTGACTCTTCTAAAAGTTCACCGAGACCAAGGCAAGGGGCGACTCTTTGCATGGCTATATTTAGTTAGAAGAAGTTTCCAGGCATGAATACATCACACAAAGAAGACCGCTGTCTGTCTCCACCACTTGAGAGGCGAGTAAAAACATTTGGACACTGGACTTCATAGGCAAGACTTTTTTTTTTTTCATAGGGGTAAGCTCCTTCCCCTCCCAACTGAACTGACTTGTTTATGAATGGATGAATATGGATGACCATTGGAAAGGCAAATTTCCTTGGCTGTCATAGGATCATATGAAAGGATAAGCCCCATTACTATCATTGGAAAGCAATTTGCGTGAGCTGCCAATCTTGACTGGACAAAAGAGCCAGGGACATATTTTTGGCGGGGGATACTAACATTGCTTACAAATGGTACTCAGGCGAAATGAAGTTGAACGTTTTAGATTAAATTTAAAAAAAAAAAAAAATCTTTTCCTGCAGCCTAGATTAACCTCTTGAAATGTGTCTAGTCTAGTCTCACGTCATCAGTAGGAGGGCGCCGTCTTGGTCAATGCTGAAGAAACCATCGAAGGACGACATACGACATGTCACACTATGCAAAAAGACGAATGAATACAAATTCTGACGTGCCAGACTTTTGTCGTCGTGGTCGTAAAGTGTCCCAGACTCCCAATCGTTGAATATGTCACATTACACGGGCTACGATGCGCTAAGACAAATCAAAATCGACGATGAAACACTCCGTTTGTTTGCAACAAGTGTGTCGGCTCAAAATCAGACTACATTTGTAGCAATAGTAAAGCCACCTCTGTCCATCTTTAAAACTTGTCTCAAGATATTTTAGTATTCTTTGGCTTTCGACTCAGCAGAAGACTCGGAACCCACGACCTCACAGTGCAGAGGTTGTGGGTTCGATCCCGGCTCCGGCCTTTCAGTGTGGAGTTTGCATGTTCTCCCTGTGCCTGCGTGGGTACTCCATCCCCCCTCCCCCTCCCCCCCAAAAAAACATGCAGGCTGATTGAACACTCTAAATTGTGACTAGGTGTGAGTGTGAGCGCAGATGGTTGTTCGTCTCTGTGTGCCCTGCGATTAGCTGGCAACCGGTTCAGGGTGTCCCCCGCCTACTGCCCGAGGACAGCTAGGATAGGCTCCAGCACCCCCCGGGATCCTTGTGAGGATAAAGCGGATCCAAAAATGGATGGATGTTATTTATTAATTTTTTCCTTTGTTATAGTATGACTGATTTCTACTCTATTTTTAACTGTACTTTCTATGCAGCAACAGTTGTTTTAAAGTGTTACATAAATAAAGTGGAGTTGAGTTGAAAGAGTGCGGACAGTACATTGCATGAACGTGCCTAAGTGACACACTTAGGCAGTACATAGTTGGGCATCTTTTCTGACTTAAGCACAAGGGACATGCACTTATGAAAAGCACAACTTTCAAAATAAAAGCACCACTTATTTTATGTTTTACTTTGACTCTCGAGATTGTGGGCGGGCCGTACTTGAGCCCAGGTCTGGCCTACAGCCTCACCACCACTCCTAACGAGCTGAATCAGGTGCAGGTACGCTTCCAGGAACACAGAGATCACAAGCCGCAGGGGAAAGAGAGGAAGACAAACGGAAATAGGTTAGTCACAAACTACAGTGCTGTGAAAAAGTATCCCCCCCCACACTTCCTGATTTCTGTGTTCTTTGCATATTTATCATACATAAAGATTCCAGTTCATCAAAGCAATTTAAATATTACACAGTCACAGTACAGGCAGGAAAGACAGTTTCGGGTGTGACAGGAGCATCAAAAAGACGATGGGCATGTTCAAACAACATTTGTAGCAGCATTTGACTGAGGAAATTTGCAGTGGTGACAAGGGGAGAAACTCAGTGTCTTTAAGAATTTGAACAAAAGGACTGTTTTTGGTCCAAGAAAAATCTTCAAACACAAAGAAGTAGTACACCTGCCTTTAATTTAACTTTCAACTCTTCAAGCAGTGATCTTCCATGAGCTCAGATGCTTGATGTGTTTTATTGGGGGTGACTCTGGATGTCTCCTGTCTATTAAAGATGAGATCTGTTTCAGTTCCTCTGCAGGTTGACTTCTTTGTAATCAAATTTCCCTCTTACGCCGCTCCTCCTGAAACTGCGACGTTATGAATCAAGCATAGCTATTCAGTGGCGGTTTGCAGTTAGTGTTCCCCAATGTTTTTTCTATTCACGTGTGCCACTGGGTAATCCAAAAGAGTTCGACACGATGATTAAATCTGACGTACGCAATTTAGGATTTAATTACTTTTGATTGAATGATGTCAGTGTTTCCCAACTGTGTCCAAACTTTTTCCCGGCAAAACCTTTCCACACCAACCTAATCAGCATGACTTGTGCGTAGATGGCAACTTTTTGAAGATTACATAATATTTATTCATGGCCAGACTTCTAAGGGACTCGACAATGTTTGGCCGCCTGTGTGTTGAAACTCTCTCAGTGATGCAGAAAATGGAACTAATGTGAGGACTTTGCATAAATTTGTTTAAAAACAATGTTAACTGAGAGCAAATGTTGAGCTTTGAGTGTGGACCGCTGTGCGCTCTTTGAGCTCGCCGGATCAATGGGATGCCGACAAAGCGGACCCATCACAACAATGAAAGTATAACAACCAACCACCAGCTCGTGTTCTGTTGAGTCCAATTAACGCTTTGGAGTCGCTGAGAGAGAAGCGAGCTCGATCAGAATGTTCTGTACCGCTGTCTGAGTCAGGTTTATTTGGGAAGGATGTCAGCACATCTTTGATTAGCCTCACTTGTTCAGAACAAACTAAGTGGTACAATTTAAGGCCACAATTAGACAGTTGCTAATCCCTCGTTCGAGTCAGTATAAAACCAGAGATTGATACCATCCACGTCTGTCACACTTAATAGGTTTGGGTGATGGTTTTCGGCTGCTGCAGTCCACTGACTGCAAGGTATACGCTGATCGAGTGAAAATCAACTTGTGAGTGTAGTTTCTTTGGTTAAACATAAAGCCGTGCACTATACTAATGGCCCAAGATCACCACAAGTGGTTTTCTATTCCGCAAATAATTTCTGGTGTGCTTCAGATTCGTTGAATGTTCCGGTGTAAGACTAACAACGGAAGGCACAAGAACAAGGGAACCGCTAAAGAAATCATTAAGATGAAACAAGCGTGCAACAGAGGACCTTTTGAGCGTTTTTTTTTTTTAGGTTTTTAATGCATGAAATTTAGAAATGGGATGGCACGGTGGTCCACTGGTTAGTACGTCGCCCTCAAAGTGTAGGGGTGCAAGGGTTCGATTCCGGCTCTGGCCTTCCTGTGTGGAGTTTGCATGTTCTTCATGTGCCTGCGTGGGTTTTCTCTGGGTACTCCGGTTTCCTCCCACATTCCCAAAACATGCGTGGCAGGTTAAAGGACACTCTAAAATGTGTCTCTATGTGTGACTTTATGTGTGAATGGTTCGTCTGTGTGCCCTGTTATTGGCTGGCAACCGGTTCAGGGTGTGCCCCACCTACTGCCTGAAAATGTGATAGGCTCCACCACACCCGCGACCCTTGTGAGGATAAGCGGCTTGGATAATGAGTGCATGGATGGATGGATGGATGGAAATTTAGAAACTCAAAGTCGATGTAACCCAGCAGAGATATTTTGAAAGTTTGAGTTGCGTTGCAAAATACAGGGTGTCACAATTGTTGTTTAACTGTATTGTGACTTAGTTCCAGTCAATGAGTGGTAAAAATGAGTGTGAATAATATCAAATTCGCAATCAATGTCATAAAGGAGTGCATAGAGTACATTATATGCACATCTGACACAGAAAGACCCGTGCGGACACTGAACATGGAATTTTTAATGTAATGAGGCACGAGTGCTAACCACTGAACCGCTGCTATTTATTTTATTTTTTTATTGTTTTAATGATTTAAATTTAGGTGTCAGCGTGGTTGTTGAACTGTCCGGCTCCGTTAGTTCAATACAACTGGCATCAATGTGAAAATAGCCATATGTAATTTTTATTGCTGGTATGCAAAGCACAGTGTTCCCTACACACTGTCAGGGTCAAGATTCAGAGGAAAATCTGACTGAAAGCCCGAAACCTTCCCTCGCTTATGGGCTGACAGTGTAACAGACTCATTTTCACACATAATTTGTATCCATCTCTTTCCTATGACTGCTTATCTCAAGCAGGCTGTGCCTGAGCCACTTAGGTTGTAAAATAAACTCCCGTTGCTGGCAGTTAGCGCACGTGTGTTCTTCCAAAAAGTGCATCTTTCCCCCATCTGCTCCCTACTCCCCCCGCCCCATATCCCCTCTCCATGAAAACAGAGCCTAGCCACGGTTAAGAAGAAGAAGAGACTGTTCTCGAGGATGAAACACACTGTCCTGATTAGGGCGCGGCCATATGCTACGTGTGCCCGTCAGCGAAATGTGAATTTGGGAGGACCTACACCATCGGCAGTGAGGAAACCTTCCACTCCCGACAACCTCTTCGCTTGATGGGATTACATAATGTTATATAACCGATTAAAACGTTATTCCACTAATTGCGTACAGCTGATGTCACGGGCCCGACTCAACTGGGAAGAGAAAGCTTTGCTATTTTGCTAAGGTGATTGCTGTCTTGCTTGAGTTGAGATTATACCCACTGCGGTGGATTTCGTTGCCATCAGTTTTGATTTGTTACTCTGTTTTTCTACGATATCTGGGATTAACAGGGGGGGTGGGGGTGACAAAAGGAGGAGAAATGCTTTCTTAATGAACACGCATTGGCCAGCCAATTGTTAAGGGAATGCGGCCGCCCTGTGACGCGGAGGCCCTTCCTCCCCCTTCTGATCAAACGTGGAACGACCATTTATGACCTCCAGAGAATGAGTCGAATTTTAAGAAGAAATAAATAACACAAGAAAATGATACTAAAAGGCTTTCAGAGTGAGGTCTCGCGAGAGAAGAAGTGATCCAGTTAGCTAGCTGCAGTGTAAAACACACACAACGCATATTTTAAGTCAGGACTACTCTAAAATAGGAATGATTGACATTAATTGCAACAATGTGAGTTAGCACAAGAACACCCCACAAAAAGCAAGCAAGTTGTGTGCTCCAAAACAATTTGCTGACTTGTTTTTGCTTTTATCTGGGGAAAATACAAGTGATGATTCGGCAAACTCTTATTTCTAATTTGAAAAAGCGGGCAAAACTTGAAATATTTTGTTCAATTGCCCAACTTAAAATTGTATCTGAATTTGATGCCTTCAAATTTTGAATGAAATCAAAGTTTTTTTTCAGTGAAGTCTTTTTGAAGTTTTTTTTTTTTTAAGTGTGTGGTTCAGGGTTAAGATTCCCTGTCAGGGGAAAATAAACATTTTCAAAATTTAATACGCTACAGAGAAGAGTGTTGCGACCAACTCTGACAAATTCAAATGAATAAAAACATTTATCTTTCATATGCTTCCACATCCGCAGAAGAAATGTAACCCATGTGGTTGTCGTGGGACTTCCCCCGCTTCAGTAAAAGTAACTTGCAGTTTTGCTGGATCATCAATGATGCAATGAAGGCCCTCAAGTCGTTAAAACAGTTCGGGAGGGAGCACTAATGCCAAACACCAAAGTGCATCACGAGGCACCATTTTAGCCACGCCTCCACCCCCCAAAAATCAGGAAAACTGAAACAGTTTACTACTACAGGCAGTGTGTACACTGTAAAAAGCTTTTTGTTGAATTTACTCAATGGTACTTCATCAAGGGGTTGCGAAAAATCTAATCATCTGGATTTAGATTTTTTTTTTTTTTTGAGTAGACAACACATCTACTTAAAAAATGTACGTGGATCTAGATGATTTGATTTTGTGCAACCACTTGAAATAAAATCCAGTGAATTCAACACACCATTTTTCTTTTTCAAATTATGGCTCCACAAGTGAGACAGTTCTCAGTCTTTTTAAGTTCTCAACAGTTATCTTCAATAGTTTCAGAACCAAATATCTGAATTCACCCTACAGTGTCTTTAATAGGTTAAGTTCAGTTCTTAGGAACCTGGCTGACACATCACCAGCCACCTTTCTCATGTTCCAGATCCCATTGCAGGTCTGTTTGAGACTGGCAGTAGAAGAGGTTCCTTTTGGCTCCCAGAGGCACTGAGCGAAACTGGGCTCTCCTATCCCTCCTTGTTAATTCCAAATAAAAGCACAGCCTCAAATTAGTGAGAAAGTGACTCTAAGTGGCTATATCTGCCTTATTGACATGTGAAACTGAGGATTCAGGAACTTGAATTTACAGCAAGGCAAAGAAATAGATACACTAACTGACTATACGTGAGGGGCTTTGAGATGAAATTTCGGGATGAAGCTAAAATGCACTACAGTATAACCTTCATACATGAACTAAAATTTACCTTTTCTAAACTTTTAAAGGCCAGCCCAATTTTTCATTGTTTCAGTTCTTTGCACAGCTTCTGGCTCTCTGATGAGCTCAGCAGCAGAATTCACAAGTAATATTTTTCTAGTCTCTTTATTTCTTTTTCCGATGACACAGTGTGATGCTTCAAGCTCGGTGTCCACTCCCCTCGTGGAATATGAAGTTTGATGGCAAGGTACTGTTCATCAAGTGTTATGTGTTGTCATGGCAGAGATGGGAAATACAAGTCCAGAAAGTAAAAAAACGCTCCCGCAGATTCTGCGTCTTGGTCGTATGATGGCAAAATGTGAACAGTATGCTGAACAGGATTGTTTCAATACCAGGATAATTGAACCAGGAAATGTATTGGTCCATTCATGAATCAAACACCTTTTGTGAATTTGGCTGTTCTGCTTCTCATTAGAAAACCGCAAGCAATGCAAAAAGCACTGAAACATTGAACAGTTTAACACATTTATTCAATATTACAACATTTTTCCCTTTTTCCCTGTGTTTGGGTGGGGGGGGCAAACCTCTTTTTTGTGAACTGGAGGTTCATCAGTGGTTTTTGTATATTTTTTTTCACCATTCGCCACTAGATAGCAGTTATGGCTTACTTGTGATTGTTCCAGTTGTTATACTGCCCTACACTACAATGTGAGTAGGCCTCATATTTTCTTATGCATCTGAAATGGCATTCAAGACAAACATATTAGGCCTACCACAATAATGTAAGCATTTGAGTGAGTGGATTTTATTGAGGAAAATGTGTTTTTGCGCTGAAGTTTCTTTTTTGTGTTCAACAGTTTTGTGCCTTCCTTGAATGGAAATGAGACTGTGTGTGTGTGTGTGTGTGTGTGTGTGTGTGTGTGTGTGGGGGGGGGGTAGTATGTGTTATTTTTTTGATTGTTCAAACCCGTTGCCGTTGAAGGCTGGATATTTTATACATTGATTGAGATGTGGATTACAAAAAATGAAATATCTAAAGATTTGTATTTAAAATGGTCATTTTAGTCAAACAGCTGTTCATAAGTGTGTGGCCAAGCATCATTGGTGAGAAGTTCAAGTTGCATGGTTGGTGCTGGAAAGGCATTCAAAGCAAAGCTGTTACTTTACTCCACCAAATTTTAAACCACGCTGGGGGGGAAAAATAGCACTTTTCTCTCGAAAGAGCCATAGACAATGTAGACAAGTACTTTGACCTACTGTTGAAGTTGAAAACAGTAATGTCTGGAAATCGGCATGACTTTTCCCTGCGTCACACATATTCTTTATTCCTATTTATTACTTGCACACTAATCCCTCCTGTGCCCTGCCCTGACTATTCCAAACTGACCTCTTCCATCCCCGCTCTCCTTCCCGGATGGTGCGGTCATCTGACGCCGGTTTGCTTCTCCATCCCACACCAAACTGCGAACTTTGATGACAGAGCTACCAGAGCCCTGGCCTCCTTTTTTTTTTTACATCGTAAACAAAGTTCAGTGCTGTAGCTGCGTAGTGGAAAAAAAAAAATTGAAACGCCTCCCCTATGGTTTCTGCAGTCTTTGGGCACCCCCTGCTGATGGAAATAGTTATTGCACGCCAGCGCTCAGACACAATCCTGAAAGAAATTAATGAGGATATTGATTGTTTGGACAAATGACAAAATAATGACACATTATCGATAGAAAGGTAGTCTGGTTTGTCCCAACATACCTCTACACCCAAAGTGATTTGTTACTTGTTTTGCTGGGTGTCATTAAAACGTTTTGGTCATTTTTGACATGACTGAGTCTGTACACCTCAGTGCCAGCCGGAATGGGTAAACCACTCGGAAGAATTAGGTCAGCCGACCAGACGGAGAGAATGTGAGGATCGGAATTTAGCACGACACTCCAAGACAGATCGGGTTCAACACAATATTTGAATGATTCTCACCCAGACAGAGTTCTATTTCACCTTTGGCTTCCAGGCCGGTCTGTCCATTTTGGCGTCACCTTGCAGCTGTGCTTAATGGAGTGTCCATCAAAATTGTCAAGGCACACTACGCAGGGGAAGCAATATCAACAAAATCTCAAAAAAAAAAAATATTGACTAAATGTCCAAAGTAACCATGATCTGGAGACTTCTTTGGTGTCCATAAACTAACAAAATGGAATCTTCAATTTAGCACGCCATGTCAAAATAAGAACATGTAAACATGTTTCTTCGCTCACTAACCGCAAGATATTAAGAATTCAAACTAGAAACAGATAAAAAAACACCTGTTAGTGACGGATTTAATGTCATCACTTTCACATTGGTTCTGTTCACATAATGCAAGAAATGTCTGTGTCCTCGAGTGTCCTATTATAGCAGCCAACCACTCATCTTGTGGTCCATTCCCTCCTCTGCTTTTCTTCTGCTCCAAAATCCTTTCCTTTGCAACCACCTTATATCGAACCACTTTTACTTCATCGGAGCAAAGGTGAGGACTTCAGGTGACAATGCATTGCAGCCAGTGCGAAATAGGCCCTGGTATCTTTTTCGTTTGTCATTGACACACTTCCAAAAAAATGTGGTTTTCCTTTGTATCTATTTCTCCGATGATAACTTCACTTCACGCCACTGTGAAATTTCTTCTTTTAATTTTAAGGCCATCGCTTCCAACTTTGAACCTACTTGTGGATCTTGTTGTGATGGATCAGATATTCTTTTATGGGGAAGTAGGAGGGTGGTTTATGCAGATTGCAGATCGCTGACACAAGCCCTCTAATTTGGATGGATTCTGATTCACTAACAGCCAGCATGTATGTGTCACATACATGGCATGAATCAGACAGTGATTTTACACATACCATGAACTTGTCCGCCGAGTGAGAACATTTCTACGCATTTATTAGTGAGTGAGGCGCACTGAGTGCAAAGTGACTAATTATTGACTATATTGAATGTGATTCAACAAGATTGTATGCCTTGACTTATGACTTGCTTAACCCAAATAAGGGCTTGAAATTCAGCGGGGACTTGATTTACTTGGATTTTGCCACACCAACTTGCTTGAGACTTGACATTTATGACTTGACTGAACTTTATGAATTACACACACAATATGTGACTTACTCCGACCACTGATTGATCACTCAGTGCCAGATTTGATTCTCTCCTCCTCCATCTAAAACTTCAAACAAAAAAGTGTATGCAGAAAAAGTGTTTAAGATTGCATGACTGTCTGTGTCTTATGTGTTGTGTTGTATTATTTTGTTATTTTATGTTAACTGTTCTGTTGATGGCGGCGCGGGTACCCGCAGCGGCTCCTCTCTCTCTCCTGTGGTTGAGAGGAAAGAAATTTCATCTGTGCTGTGTTGCACATAGAGCATAATTGACAATGAAGTTGACTAGACTTGATTATTGCATCATTGCAAGACTCTCCATCAGTGTTTCATGGACTAATCTTCCATTACCAGCCCAGTCTGTCCCTGACCTCCCTGCATTTTCATTCTCCCTGGATCCCCTCATCATCTCCTCCAGACCACGTATTCTAGTTTAGCATCTTTTGCTGTCCCCATGGCTATTTGGTGTTTTGCTACGACAACGAAAACTCATTCCCAATCTTCATAGACTCTTTAACTGGCCTTTGAAGTTCAGCGCCCTTCTTTCTGGACTTTGAAGTTAACTGTGTTGCTGCTGCCCTGTTTGTTGCCCGAATTGTCACAGTTGTACCTTTTGCCGTCATCTAATTGCTCTCCCGGCCATTATATGTTGCTAGCTAAATAAAATGAAATAAATTATCATTGTAGAACGATGAAGTGAAATAAATAAATACATCCCCGCAGAACTGACCTAATATCCTGCACCACAGTGGTTGGTAATCACTGCTTTATCGTTGATCAAGAGGCTACAAAACTGACAGGTAGTTGATCTCATTCCACCAGTAGGAGGAGTTGCTGCTTCATCAACTCCCATGCAGGTTGTCCTCCTCGAGTCATTACTCGTTGGCGTTCCTGTTTACCAACTGCGAGCCGCAAGGGATAATGTCAGCTCACAGTGAGCACAGGTGAGATCACAATGTGGGAATGAGGCTCGGAAAAGGCGTGAGATTATATATACAATAAAGTGAAGGTGATGGTTGACAAGGCGAGTGAGCTCAATGGGAGCTGTGAAGGATCACATTTGTCAATCATCTGATGTATTTTCGATGCGCGTGGTTGTTATGTATACGAACGCAGGCACGCAATCACTGAGCTAATGGTGCAATTAATTCGGCGGTGATTTGATGGGTTCCCAGGGCAATTAAGTCATTTCTGAGTCCAGCCTACAGCTAGACTTTTAATACAACCTACACCTTCCTCATTGTACGACTAGGTAAGCTGTATCTGGTGCACCGGGCCCACTCTTAATTTCCTTGGTTCTGTGCATGCTGATGCAATCTCTTATTCCGAATGGTTGGCTACAAGAAAACCTCTAATATATGTCACAACCTCAAACACACATTGGTAGAAAAAAAAAATCCTAAAAGAAGACTGCTACAATATTCCACCAAAACATGAAAATAGTCTCTTTGCTTTTTTGAGCTCACACTATTCATGTTTTTTTCAGTCAGCAGCTCTTTGTCCAATTTTGAAAATAAATCTTGGGACCAATTGCCATCCCTTTATACAAATGTGTCCTTTAAAAAAAGAAATGAACTGCTACATGTCTGTGACCTTGATTCGAAACACTTTTTATTTTTAATCACCATTCAAGACATCATGGCATTACAATATGAAGGATCTGTATTCCGTATTGGGGAGTACTCGGTCTAAAACGTGCATAGTTGGGTAAAGAACGTCACATTCTAGTGGGGTAACTTCAGGAACTTTAACTACCGGTACTCTTTGTAATGACCTCTCAAAGGCAACATTCTGAAATTTTTGAAAAATGTCCACGCCTACGCCGAGGGCCGTTTAATGTGTCTCCTACATACAATGGGTTTAAAATGTGTTCGTGGTGATTGTGGCATGCACTTAGAAAATGCGACAGGTGCCAGAGTATTAGGGTGATACATCACAGCAGCATGTGAAACTGATGAAAGAATATTTGTTAGGAACATTCAGACACATTTATTCAAGTTTTCTTTCATCAATGAAACCATGAAATGAATCGTAGTGAGCACAGAGATAAGCCAGAAAGCCGTGTCCACGAAGTGATCTTAAGGTCCTCTGGAGCCTTTAGGACACGCTGCTTGATATGTCTGTTCATAGCAGAGGTGATGATGGTGATGATAAAAGCCAAGACATAGGTAGAAATGTGATTGTCCCCAAGAAACACCGCTAGTTATTACGCGGGAGGAAGAGAAAACTCATTTAAATTGGAGCAGTTGGATGTCAGGGCCAATCCCAAATCCACAAGTCTCTTCAGAGTTTTAAATCAAGCCTCCATCTATGTTGCTCCAAATTGCATCTCGCAATGCTTGATTGCTGCCAGATTGTCTCTCCTTAAAAAGCACACTGAGGGGAGCAGTCTTCCCGCACCGATGCTCATACTGTTGATACCTCAGGCTGGAACGTATGTAAATTGCATGCTTAGTTGAGGCAAATGAAGCAGCTAGGGATTACAGTTTAACTAGGAAATGTTTTCTGTGGTCAAAGATCAGTTTGATTGAATTAGAAGAGATTAGAAACCATTTGCCTCACAGTGATCTGGATTTGAGGAGAGGTCTGTTGGTGAAGCTTCTTCATTTTGCAGTGAAGTGGCAATCCAATGCTCGAATTCAACTCCGGCACTAATTACAACACGAGAATCAGATTACAAGGGAAATTAAATCAGAAAATGGAGCTGAAAAGATGAGTGCAGCTATCGATTGGGGGGAGGGGGAGAAACAACCAACCTATTACCGTTTTGGAAACTGACTTTGTATTTTGCCCATTACGAGAGCTATTGGCAATTGTCAGATAAAATTTCCATTTCTGGACAGTAATCGATCGATCAGTCAATGCATCAATCAGTGAGTTGATCTATCACAGGAGTAACAAAGTCCAATTCAAATCGGACAAGTGGTTTTGAATCAAGTCATTACTTTTTAAAAATATTTTTCACATCCAATACATTTCAATGACTGTTGTGGATTTTTGGTACCTATCTCCCAGAATTAGCGGCAGTCAACTGTGCATGTTTTCATGTTATTGATGGTTTCTATAATTGTAATGTGATATTGGTAATCTAAAGAAGTGGATTAATAATAATACAAATAATAATAAGAATAGTATTAATACTAACAATACGACTACTATTAAGTTGGTTAATTCCTAACTGAAGGCCCAAGTACCAAAATGCACGGCTTGCCATTGGTATATTATCATAATTTACTTCCTACCATGCATTTTCCATTTACCACATTTTTTTTAAAGATGTAAGATCTGAACACGAGCCAAAATCATCATCAATTACAGTACATGCCAAGTTACATTTCTGTTGAGGTGAATAAATGGTTGGCGTAATTGCAATATACCAGTTACCTCACTAAGCACTGCATTTGCATGAGAATGTCTTGAACCTGAAGATCTTCTGTGCGCGTTGCCTTATGGTAGCGGTTGGTAGTGGTATGGAATCGCACCATGTCACACCGGGAGGTGTTTTGACAAAATATCATCGCTGACTTCATTATGAAGCTAAATGTCATCAATAAGATAAGACCAAAGATTGCATGCTTGAATGTCTCTTTATCCAATTGAGCTAAAACCCTTTATGGTGTTATTCTTTCCTGTACAATCGATTGGAGACACAATAGTGATAAAGTGCTCAGAGCGAGAGACCTTTTCGTAACCGTGTGGCCAGTGGCTGATTAACCTTTGCTTTAGTTTTGGGATAATATATTCAACACTGTCGTACCTCATTTCAAATGGCTCAACTGATATTTGCTCACAATGGAGTCGATTTTCTGAACAGATTTCCTTCGTTTTGACTTTGGGCACCTTTCTGAACTTGATATGGAGGTACCAATTAAGTTCAGTTTGCAGTGTTGCGGAATCGTACTGCATCCAACTGAGAACTGTTCCCAATTCAGTGGTGCAATACGAATTTAATTAATTCATCTATCCCAATTGAAATGAATAGGAAGATCATTAATCGGTTCCATCTTCCACAAAAAAAGTGTTTTTTTATAATGACAACAGTAGCAATCTATAATACGAAATCAAGTATGCAGTAATGACAATAGTGAATAGATTTAAAAAGAATTAAGCAGTTTTTGTCACACCTTCTCCTTCAATGCACATCATGCTACTCATTCTAATGTGTGTGCCTTGGCCACCTGGGGGCAGTAAAACACAGACATTTGTAACTACTGGGCAAGGAGCCCGTCTGAGCTTCTCAGTAAATTGTAATATTAGTTAATCTCTGAAGAGGGTTAATAATATATGCCTATGAGTATTGTGAATATTGTCTGTCTATATGTGTTGCAGCAACAATTTTATTAAAATATCCATTGAGTTACAACATCGCCACATCGATGCTAATTGTTAGCCCATGCATGCGGTGTTTCCCGTTATATGCTGTTTAAAATACACTACATGTAATTCTATTTGTTTTATGTACAGTTTGACTGAAAACAGATTGAAGGCTTCTTATAAAGAATATTTACTCATTCTACCTGCCGCACTGCTACTTCCTGTGAAGCAAGCTGAGTCGTTGCCAGCATTCGGCACTTGGAAGTCAAAGCAAAAAAAAAAAAAAAAAAAAAATCAATCAACTGGACAACCTCAACGCATGTACCTCAAGGCACCACTGTATGGGCAAATTCTTTCCTAATCTAAATGGAACTGAGCAACGAATCACTGACTTTGTGGGTAGCAAAATAATTCAAAAACATTATCCATCTTTCCATCCGTCTATCATAAATGCCACCTATTCTTTGTCAGATCCCATCTAACCCACATTGACAGTGAGGAGACATGAGCGATTATCCCAAACAATAATGACAGTCAAATGCAGTATGGGAAATAAAGTGCGATGAAATCAACCAGTTCTTCCTTCTAAAAGCCCAACTCAGCGTCTCACAATCAAAGATAGATGAGTCCTCCCGCTGTCACTCCTGATTCAGTCAGTATTAGGATAGAAATTCTAAAAAAAATGAAAGACAGGCATAAAGGTGAATGTAGACACACCATTTTTTACAAATTTAAAACAAATTATATGTCAGGCCGCATATGAGCTGCCTGGACCGCGATATCCATCATACTTGGATGTAATGGGATTTCCTGGGTGAGCAGCACTCCTTTCTTGAATGGCACGCTGGGCCGCAGGTCAGACCCCCCAACCCCCCCGTCCCCGACTGCCGCGCACACGTCAGCTTTGCTTGTGTGATTGATAGGTCATAAAAAAAAAAAACACCAAGTGCCAAGATGACTGCCAAATAGGTTACTTTACGCTGTTGAATTCTAGGGCGAGAAAACCACCAGTGAACACTCATTGTCCTGCTTGCTGACAGCAAACAATACATTTGAAGCATTTTACTCTAAAATCGCACTATGAGGCACTTATGAATTTTAATCTCTTTCCAAATATTAACTAGATTATGTTTGGATGTGATTCTATTTGTTTCATGAGCATCATTGAGACGAGCACTGTGTGAGGCCGTTAGGGGGAGACAGAGTACATTAAATTTATCCACCAAACTTGTCATGCAGCGATATTATTAATACAAGTGTGATTAAACAGCGAATTAAAAACACTGTTCCATTCATATTGTTTTTAGATTTTCATGGGTGACTCTGTTTTCAGTTTAAATAGAAATACATGTGATGACATTGTTCTTTGAGATATTCGTCTTAGCTGGAAAGCTATACTATTTCTCTGCCTCGTTGTCATTTTTACACTTGCTGCCAAAGCTCAAGATATTTCATCCCCCCCCCCCCAAAAAAAAGTTTGTTGAGAATTGGATGGTTTTAAGGCATTTGAGACTCATAGACTAAGCTATCTCCATAAAAATACTGACATGTAATATTATTGTATATTATGTATATCATCAGCTTAGTCATAAGACAAAAGTTACTTCATGACCACCCCCCCCCCAAAAAGCAAAAAAGAAATCTATCTATCTATCTATCTACCTAGATAGAGAGAGATATTATTAGATGAGATAGATAAATAATAGTTTGCAGTTAATGATGAGTGAGCCTCTTCGGTTTATTTCTGATGTCATTTTAGGATGCACTTCTGGTTTAGGGTGCAAAAAATGTTGACTCTTGTCAAAAGTTGGACCTTCGCCGTAGATCCTCTTGAGTACAAGAGACAGGAGCATGGTGGGGCATTGCGCACCCAAAGAGGAATGTATCCTCCCACCATGGAGCTGACATCACATCAAACTCTTGCTAATTGACTAATGGAGAGTAATCATACTATTAATACTTTTGAAAAAAAAAATGGACTGACTTTTCCCTTACTCGTGCCTGCCCGTACTGTATATTACTGTAAAAACTGTCAAATGGTAATCACGCTTTAACATGCACTGAGGCACAAAGAGCTGAAAGAGAAAAGCTGGTACAGAAAAAAAAGACAAGCTCTATTGTGTGCTCGTATAGTGCTTACGTCTTTCGAGAGAGAAAGAGAGCGAGCTGTCTTTTCTTAGACCTTCTTCCTCAGCTGTCTGTCAGTCTCCCCGACCAAGTCCAAGAGTGACCCTCACTCACATAAATAATTTATACTTTGACAAAATTACAATGCCCATGTCACCGTCTGCACTCGGTGGTATTCTCAGACAGGGATAGAATAAACTCAGTGAAGTATAGTCTGTATATCCATTTTTTTTTTCAAATAAGAACATTCCCTCCGTCCCAAATAAAATGGGGTTCATTTTGTATCAATGAATTGGATTAGCACAAATCGCAAATCTCCACATGAACATTGCGCACTATCCAAGATTGAATCCACTGCCTTTGGAGTTGCATTCAAAAATGGGGGGGGTGCAGTCAGACAAAGCAGCAAAAATTGGTCATAAAAGCCGGGTAAGCGCTTGATTTAGTGTGGCGATAAAGAGTGGAGAGTTGGTCATTCATCATGGAGCCTGGTTCACCAGGAGAGGCCCCGTCACAGTCCCCAGCAAGCCCGGGAGCCATTTGGAGGTAGAGAACCTCGAGTTGCCCCTGAAGCCTCTTTTGTTCCGATGTCTTTTCCAGATGGATACATTTGAGCCTTCCACGGGTGACAAGTGCTTTGTCTTTGCTGCTCCCAAACTCAATCTTTAGAGTGGAACCGAGGGATGGATTACGTTAGCAGCAAAGCAGAGATGCAGACTTAGCGAGGCTTACAGCTACACAACCAGATGAGAGGGACAGAAAGGCCCTGAACATGCAATACTGTGAACTTTGGCCCTCGGCAGATTTTGCAACACGTTTCATGATCAGATATTTTGGCGGTTCAATCTATTCATTCCAAAGACAAAAATGACAACAAAAGCAACCTACTCTTAGGGAAAATTAGGTACTTTCCCCCCCTGAAGTATATGTCAGGGATATGTGAGAGGGGATTTACACTCCCAGGACGCTTCGTTACACCTGCACAATTTCACAAGAGCAGATACGGGGGCTATATCATCAACTTTGCCTTTTGAAATAGATAATTTTCAGTTCCGATGGTGTGCTGATGACTTCATATTGAGAGGTGTTTCTAATAAACGGGTTGTTTGCTTACACGAGCGGACAAAAGGTGTGCATTTTGCACAGTTGTAAAGGTAACAAACATCCGATAGTGAAGATGTTCATCACACATGCAATCGTTTGAACATGTGGCACTTAAAAAAGTTTCGAAATAAACCCCAATGCACTCGCTAAATTGTCTTGCTAGTGAGGTCAAAGAGCATACTAGCATGGATTTAATGCTTTATGTGAAGAATATTGCATTAATGGAAAGCGACTTTTCGCACGTTTCCATTTTGTGTAGCGCTTGCCTTCACCGTCTTATGCCAATTGAATTTGGTCAAGGGGTGGGAAAGGCACGGGACTCGTCATGTGTTTTCACATGGACAAATATTTTTTTTTTTTCAAAATTGCCATTCTTCCGGACTTCTTTTTTTTCCTTGCTGTATTTGCACCAAAGTGCTACTCAAAAAAAATATTCGAAGTGGAAAGGAACAATAACTAATGTGCTGCGAGACAACACGGTCAGTGCTGCTGATTTATCCGGACTCGTATGATCTTTCAATTCCTGGGGCATGAAGACAGACATTCTAACGAGCACAGATCTCATTCAGATGAGGAATCTCCGAGTTAGTCTGACAAGAAAAACCCATTCGATTTCTCAATCTAATACTACTTGGTACTTGGACAGTCAGGAACGATGAACCACACACCCCCTCCGCAATAATATCTCGCCAAAGCAGCGCGACTGCACATTGAGCTCGGCCGGCTGGATGTGACGTCACAGTAATATGTGAGGGGAATTGGGACTATAATGTAGGACAATCTGACAATATGGACAGGTGATAGATTTGTCATTTGTTATGAATTATTTTTCTTGGCTGGTGGGTCTGAGCCGTTGTCCCGGGAGATATGTTGCCAGGCAACCAGGTGATCTTCCGGAAGGTCACTGTTGAGACTTTGGTGCGGTGAAAAGCGCCTTTTTTGGGCGGCTAATTTTTGTTCGCATTAAGTGGCATTGAACAGGTCTTCTCGTCTTACCGAGAGGATAATTAAAATGTTTCTCTTCTGTGATTCCTTTTTTTTAAATTAACTGACGTCACCCTCGTCAAATTCATGTGCGCACTTATGGTAAATTTGAGGCATCAAAGCTTTTCATAATATATTTTGAGTGCTCCTGATCTTGAACTTGGAATTACTTCAAGTGGTGTCAATTAAGTAATCTGAGACTTTGGGTTGAACAGTTTACTGCTCACAGAAGTTCAAGAATGGATCAAGTGGGAGGGCGCTTTATGTCGTTTTTCTTGTCGGAATTAATATCGCAGTTCTTTGTGGGCCCCACTTGACATGCTACCCATCTGTTTCAAGTGTGTTTTTTTTTTCTCGTTGCGTCAATGGCACAAGCAACATCATAAGGAGCGGTTGGAGATCCTGCGAGTCAGGATCAATAACAGTGGGAAGTTTCATCAATATATGCTCAGAATAAGAAATGGACTTTTTGACTTGTACACAATTTGCTGTTGCTTATGAAGTGCGTCTGTGGCTGCGCCATGAAGAAAAAGATGGAGACTACTGAAGATTTTATTTTCCCTCTGTGAAACTGTTCAATTAAAGCCATTTGTTCCCAAACCTTCACATTTGTCATGTTTTCGGGATGACAGACAGCTCCAATGAAAGTTGATGGCAACAGCAGATGTGAGCACAACACGCTCTATTTTTGTTGCTCTCACAACGTTTTAGCTCTTTTTCAAAAACAAACTGGTTTAGACAGGAACCCTTGCGTCATCTTTACCAGTAAAGATGACTTATTTTTGGGGCGGTGGGAAAGGCGGCGATGTACATCCAAGATTTTGTCTTTTAAGTGTATTCGTGAAAATACATTTTCTGTGTATGCCCTAAAATTGGACTGGTGATACAAATCAATACTTTAAGGATAACACTTTCTGGCAACAGTGTGATGAAGTCTCACTGCAAGTTGTGCTGTCATAATTTTGTTTTAAATCGCTTTTTTTTTTACCCACTTTTCTGTACTCGTTCTGTACTGTACCCGACTGAGACACCGCATCACTGCAATTTCTTGAGTTAAAGGCTATACTTAAGTGGAAACTGTAGCAAAGCTGTTTGAAAAAGAAGCAGTTGAATATCAAAATGTGTCGAAAATATATATGAATAGCTCTATACACGAATGTGTATGTCAATTTGAAAACTTTCTACGACCCACGCGACTTAAAATCCACTCAACCTGGCAGATGAAAAAAAGAAGAGAAATATTTTATCATTAGTTTATCCCAGGAAAGCTTGTCATTCAAAACAATAGAACCTGTGGCGTAGTGGCTCATTAGCAGTAAAATGCATCCTTTATATGAGTGCTTATTCAAGGGCAAATCATCTTGTATGCGTGTGAATTGACGGAACGCGTGGAAGAAAATCAATGATTTTGTACAAACTTTTCATAAGAAGGTACCGGTAAGGATCCTAATGAGTTTGCCCGTCGTTCGAGTGTGATTACAAAGTACTTGTACGGATATTATCAGGTCATGGCTTTGGCATCTTCAGTCACATCTTTTCCCTCTTTTTACAGTTTGCGAATTAGCACCCTGGTCATCGATCTGGAAGGATTTCGGAGGCAGCACGAAAAACAACTACAACAACAAAATGACCGTGCAAGGGCTTCAAAGCAAGGTAAGGGTTTTTTTGAGATTCTGTCATATCGATGAGACTTTAGTGTCTGCCCATTTAATGTTCTTTGCACAAAGTACATGTTGTTCACGTCAAGCGGAAGGCACAGCCAGGTGATGGTGAACTTGTTGCTGAAGAGCTAAGCGGCACAAGAGTCTGAGAGCAATATGCAAAGAATGTCAGAAGCAGGTTTTTGAATGCAAAAGTGCTTCTTGCCCATTTCCCCCTCTGAGTATGTGCTTTACTTTCCCTAAGACGGGTTTTGTTTCAATGGCAGGAGGTTGTCTGTTTGTGCATCTATTTTGATTACATGTATGTTTTTGAATTTTTTTTTTCTTTCTGGGTAAAAAAAATGCATATGAGTCAGGCCCTAAAGACTTCTTCATCATTAAAAAAATCATATTTGAAGTAGAGGCTTATGTGGGATAAAATCTTCTTGTTAATGTGTAAAACCTCATTACAATGCAAACTTCCTTTCTGGAATTCAAAGTAAGAAAATATGAATAGCATGCAATTAAATATGGCGGGCATTAAAAAGTGTTGATAAAATGCCAAAGATTTTAGTGATATAAAAAAAAAAAATGAGACCAAGATTTACAGTGTCATTTTCAAAAAAATTTTTCCAACCATTTTTTTTCCACCGTCTGACCTCCAACCTTCAACAACAATCTTTACCAGCGGGGAAGTAAAAACAACTGAGATCATGTTGCACAAGTGTGCGCACTTGCTTATAACTGCGATGTTGCTTTGTTGAGAATGAACCAATCACATCACAATCACAATTTGTGTTTAATGGGAGTCAACACACACCTGTCACCATTTGAAATATCTCTGAACTGTGGCCGCTGATACCGCCTTGCACTTAATTTGCAGTTCGCTCCATCTTTGCGTTCAATTCATGAAGGATATTGCACTAATGATACAAGTGCAAACACGCTCGCAAAGTTTGACAGAGAAACGCAATTTGCCTCTGATGTGGCAAAGTATACTGTAAATGCTGGCTTTGCGCCAAGATCACCGTGGCAGAACAATGACAGTTAGGCAGTTATTTCAGAACGCAAGCTTGGTGTCCTGACAGAGGAAGTGCGGACAGGAGTGTCAGACAACCTATCAATTGTTACCTACATCTCAAAACGATCGTTTCAATATTTTGGAGTTTATGCACACAGGCCTTTTCCTTATTAAGCGACGCTACGCTCTTGTTGGCACCTATGGAAAGGAAGACGTTATGATGCCCATAAAATCCAAAGTATGGTGGCGATTGTTTCGATTTTTTTTTTCTTTCTAAAGTTCAGAGAGGTGCAGAAAGTTTACACCAGCTTCCTAATGAAGTTATTTGCTTCACTCAAACTGCATGTGGCTGTTAGCCCTGGCATTGGTAGATTAGACATTCATCAGTGAGGCTCATTTGCAGAGAGGTGGGAAATTTCCCTCTCTCTCTCTCGCCCTCTCTCTCTCTCTCTCCAACTATGCACATTTTACCTTGTTTAAATACACAAAAATAACACTTGCGTACCGAGACAGAATCTACTTGGCAGCGCTGTTACTGAAGCATTTATCCATCTCCTCACGCTTTGTGAATTAGATGGCACTGAATCTTTTTGCTCCGTTTTTACAGGTTAGCGTCATGTCAAAGCCACACGCTCTTTGGGTGAATTCGGCCCTGAGGTTTTGTGCCTGCTGTTTCAAACTGGTTGGAATTCCTTCCTGAAAGTATGAAACTGTCACCACCAGGTTTCACTATAGGTTTGCAATCCATTTGATAATGAGCAGTTTTGTGTTCATACCAAACATACCAACCACTTTGAAATTATGGCCAAAAAGTTTAACCTTGGTCTCATTGGACCGAAACAAAATATCCCAAAAAGATGTGGGGAAATGCGTTAGTGTCCGCTGAATACAAGGTTGAATATCATCTTCAGACGGAAAACCGACAAAGCAAAGATGGTGGTCAGATCGTAATCTGACTAATGCCCCTGAAAAGTGAACCCATCACTCTTAAAATGAAAAGCTTGCTGGCCTGTACTGCCCTCATACTGTCATTCATTGCTGACTTAGTTGACAATGTGGTGTGGGTTTTTTTTTTACTCTGGCTGGCCAAATGTGAAAAAATATATATATAAAAGAAAGAAAGGGAAATGACTACTCTCTTGGCTGTACCCTTGGTCCCTTGCTCTTTGTTAAAACCATATCTCCACCGCTCCATTGCCCCCAGCTACATTAAATCCCATTAAATTCACCTTCATTAAAGCGGTCCTCTCCACGCTGGTGCGAGCCTCTCAAGGACAGAGCAGTAATGAGGCCGGGCTGGTTGTAACCTTGAAGAGCACAGGTTTTCATTTCCAAATCAATAACTTATGGTTCAAAACTGCCACTAGATCTCGGCTATCATTTTCAAGTGTTAATTGTCTCCCCGGCGGTAATAAGCTATTTAGCTGTATGCTGCACTGTAGATATTGCATATTGCTTTTAATTTGTTTTGTTTATGTTGCAACATAGATGGGATAACTTGGAGGCGGGGTAGAGGTGGGGGGGGGGGGCTGCTTCAAAGAGTCTCAGTAATTACTTTTGATGCAATTACGGCAAAACCAAGCAGAGGGCAGTAAGCTGCTGGGATGTTTCCTCATTTCTCTTCCGAGTATTGCAAGCCAGTGTCATCATTCAACCTAAAAAGGTAGAACTGTCGGAAAATGCCTTCAGAACTGCTTTATGTAGCAAAATCTGATGTTGGAAGGAGTTAAAATGAAAATAAAAAAAGAAGTACAAACAAAAGGTAACGGAAGGATTCGGTGAATGGCATCAAGGACAAAGGGAAAAGAAAAGCCTGAACGATAACAATGGGAAATGTTTTCCATTCATCTTGCCACTCGCCATGTTTAAGTGAGATATTCCCTTCATTGGCGTTTGCAGTTACTGACATTTTGTGGAACGCGTCCTGTGGTGATAATTTCTGCTTGACGTGTTCATAATGTGAAATATTGGAAGTTTTTATGAAACGGGGAGGACGGCAGCTGTGATGATCACTGGAGCTTAATTTCTTTAATCAACTTCTCACTCAAATGAGGCTTTATTAAATTACAAAAGATCACATAGCGGGAGGAGGGCAGAGATGTCCCAGTATATATGTATATTAAAAAAAAAACATTAAAAAAGCAGTGTGGGATAATTAAATGAAATTAATAAAAGCCATCCGCGAGGAGAGCCGAAGCAAATGGAAACATGGAGCCATTTTCATGGTTGGCTTTCTTTCATTCCTTCTCATTAGGGTCTCAGAAACTTGAGCTTTGGAAATCATGAGCAGAAGAATGGAGTACAATAAGTGAAAGACACGCAACACATTTTTCCCCCCTGCTGTTATATTCATGTTCAGTGAAAATTAGAAAAATCTAACATTTGGGTCAAATTAAGTTTTCAGCACTATGCTTCTTCATTGCTGTGCAGCCACTTTATGTACCGGCATTTTATAGTGTGTGAGACCTATTACGGATATGAAGAAGAAAAAAAAAAGATAGTCGTGAATAGAGGCTATACTGTTCATCCATTCATTTCCTATGAGATATCACTCTTGCCTTCGCCACCTTACATTTAGTGAGAGGCAGAAGTCCGTACTAACCAGCGCTGAACAAATTTTGAAAAATATTCTAGTGGGAGATTAATCTGTATTACAATAAGCAATATCAGATTTATTATACATCATTGTTTTGGCCTCATAAATTAGATTTACATTGGAACAAAGGAAAAAGAACCATGAATTAAAATGAAAGACGGTATCGATCTACTTCAAGTAGAATTGCCAGTTTATTGAACACTTTGACTTGCAGTCTTTCTGTGGTGCAATGCTAACATTTGACCTATCAAAGCAATCAAACAGATCATGCATTACAAATGTATGTATATATATATATATATATATATATATATATATATATATATATAAATTGTGAAAAAGTATTTGCCGCTTCCCGATTTCAGTGTTCTTTGCGCATTATCAGTTGCTAAATGCCAATTTAATTAAGGCACAAAAAAAAAAAAAAAAATCCAAAACTACCTTTCCCTTCACGAAAAAGTAATTGCACCCTCCTTGTTAAATCACAAAGTAATTGCGACTAATGACAGTTTTGGGAAAGCTGAGTTTAATTTCACAGGCAACAACCTCACACCACATATTTTAATTTAAAAACAAAATCACATAAACAGAATCTGTCAAAGTGAGGTAGGCTACAAGATCTCAGGAAACAAACGCATCATGCCACGATCATTCAAGAAGAAATTAGAAAAAAAGTGATTGAAATCAGTCTGGAAAAAGTTACAGAGCCATTCCCAAGACGCTGATGTTTCAGCGAACCACTCAGAGCCATTATACAAAAATGGAGAAAACTGGGAACAGTGGTAAACACTCCCAGGAATGGTCGACTAAATATATAATAAAATTACTCCAAGAGGGTAATGGCGATTCATCCAAGATGTTGCAAAAGAACCTACAACAACATCCAAAGAACTTCAGACCTTGCCGGCCTCAGTTCAACTAAGAGTTCACGACTCCAGCATAAGAAAGACACTGGCCAAAAACGGCATCCATGGAAGGGTTCCGAGGCGAAAACCACTGCTGTCCAAAAAGAACACAAAGGCTCACCTGACATTTGCCAAAAGACATTTTGATGATCCTCAAGACTTTTGGAAAAACATTCTGTGGACTGATGAGTCAAAAATTGAACTTTTTGTAAGATGTGTGGCCCGTTACATAAGGGGTAAAAATAACAGCTTTTGTTAAAAAGAACATTATGCCAATAGTGAAGCATGGGGGCCTCCAGCGTGATGATCTGTGGCTGCTTTGCTAACTCAGGACCAGGACAACTTGCTGTGATTGATGGGACAATGAGTTCTGCTGTCTACCAAAAAAATCTTGAAGGAGAATGTCCGACAATCAGTTTGTGCCTTCAAACCCAAGCACTCTCGAATCATGCAGCAGGAGAACGAGCCGAAAGAAACTAGCAAGTCCAACTCTGAATGGCTAAAAAAACGAGTGGCCAAGTTAAAGTCTGGATTTGAATTCAATTCGGATGCTGTGATGTGACCTTAAATGGGCAGTTAATGCCAGAAAACTCTAAAATATGGCGGACTTGAGGGAATTTTGCGAAGAGGAGTAGGCCAAAATTCCTGCACAGTGATGTAAAAGACTCATCACCAATTATCGCAAATGCTTGATTTCAGTTATTCCTGCCAAGGATGGCACACCCAATTGGTAGGTTCAGGGGGCAATTACTTTCTCATCGGGACAGGTAGGTTCAGATTTTTTTGTGCCTTCATGAATTAAATTAGCATTTAGAAATTGGATTTTTTTATTTCCTTGGGTTGTCTCTGTATGATATTAAAAATTGGTTTGATGAAGTGAAACCTTTGTGTGTGATAAACATGCAAAGAACACAAAAATCAGGAAGGGCACAAATACTTTTGCCCGGCACTGTCCATAGCACAGCTATTAGTCCTAGATGATGTTCAGTGATCATTAAATGGCAGGTGACCAGTCATGTATATCTTCAATATCGTGTGTATCGGAAGTGCAATTAAAAATGTCTAGTTTTAGCACATAGACCTAATTCCAACAATGATGTATTGTCATTGTTTGACCTCATTCATTTAAGGCTCACCTGACATTTGCCAAAAGGCATTTTGATGATCCTCAAGACTTTTGGAAAAACATTCTGTGGACTGATGAGTCAAAAATTGAACTTTTTGTAAGATGTGTGGCCCGTTACATAAGGGGTAAAAATAACAGCTTTTGTTAAAAAGAACATTATGCCAATAGTGAAGCATGGGGGCCTCCAGCGTGATGATCTGTGGCTGCTTTGCTAACTCAGGACCAGGACAACTTGCTGTGATTGATGGGACAATGAGTTCTGCTGTCTACCAAAAAAATCTTGAAGGAGAATGTCCGACAATCAGTTTGTGCCTTCAAACCCAAGCACTCTCGAATCATGCAGCAGGAGAACGAGCCGAAAGAAACTAGCAAGTCCAACTCTGAATGGCTAAAAAAACGAGTGGCCAAGTTAAAGTCTGGATTTGAATTCAATTCGGATGCTGTGATGTGACCTTAAATGGGCAGTTAATGCCAGAAAACTCTAAAATATGGCGGACTTGAGGGAATTTTGCGAAGAGGAGTAGGCCAAAATTCCTGCACAGTGATGTAAAAGACTCATCACCAATTATCGCAAATGCTTGATTTCAGTTATTCCTGCCAAGGATGGCACACCCAATTGGTAGGTTCAGGGGGCAATTACTTTCTCATCGGGACAGGTAGGTTCAGATTTTTTTGTGCCTTCATGAATTAAATTAGCATTTAGAAATTGGATTTTTTTATTTCCTTGGGTTGTCTCTGTATGATATTAAAAATTGGTTTGATGAAGTGAAACCTTTGTGTGTGATAAACATGCAAAGAACACAAAAATCAGGAAGGGCACAAATACTTTTGCCCGGCACTGTCCATAGCACAGCTATTAGTCCTAGATGATGTTCAGTGATCATTAAATGGCAGGTGACCAGTCATGTATATCTTCAATATCGTGTGTATCGGAAGTGCAATTAAAAATGTCTAGTTTTAGCACATAGACCTAATTCCAACAATGATGTATTGTCATTGTTTGACCTCATTCATTTATATGGCTCAATCAAAATGGACATTTCCTTCATGTTTACAGCTTAGGTCTCCCCAGATGTATAAATTCTCATACTGCATATCCCCAGCTAATACGTTGTGTGCTACGCACGCTGTCAAAAATGTCTCTAACCTCTCTGTCTTGTTTTACTATTGCCATTAACACCTCAGACACCTGCCCTTGACATTTTGAAGAGCACAACGATTCCGTGTAGTCTGTTAAGAGGTTGTAAATTTACGATCAGGGTTATATAATGTATGATCTCCTTTCACGAACAAAGATTCAAGTGCGGAATGAGAGAATCTTGCCCTTTTGGGTGAATTTCAACTTAGTTCACCCCCCAACCCCCACCCCAAAAGAGGGCACCTTGTGGAAAAATCCAATTAAAGGGCTGTAATGCAGTAATTTGTAGTTATTCTACCTTGAAATAACGCTGGTAGTCCTATGATGCCTTGCAATTTAGGGAATGAATGCGAAATTCCTGATGGCGAGTCTGCAGTAATGGTGGCCTGTCTTCAATACCTCATCGTATTTATTACAGGATATTTCTCTTCCATAGCTGTTGTCACAAGAATTTGAACAAACAAATTAATTGCTTATGTTTTTAAGCCATTTTTACTGTCAAGACTGCCAAATAAAAAATAATTTTTTTTTTCACAGAAATTGTTCAGTGGTATGCGTTTACGGTCACAGTTTGTATTTAGTTAGCCTAATAGCATAATTTGCCTTGGTCACTTATGAATGTTTTTGGCAACTAAGAACACAGAAAGCACATGAAACAACAAAAAGAGTCAATTTGTATTGATTCAAACTTTTGTTGGATGACTGAGAACCTACGCAGACAAAGGAAAACCAAAATTTTTTGAGCAAGCACATTGGTATTTTTTTATGCTATTTGGCTAACAATTTACAATGGATTTGTCCATGTTTTACTGACTTGGGATACTCTCTCTCAAATTCTCTAATTCCAAATCGTGGCATAAAGATTGAAGTTCGCCACATTCTGGCATTGATTGGTTGACTTTCTTACCTCTTAAGTCTTCCAACGTAGTTGTGAAATGAATAAGGAAAAGAAGGTACGTTTTGGATAAAATCTTGTTTGTGAAAAACGAATAAAAGTGAGCGTTTTCTGCAAATATGTTCTCCTAAAGCTCTTATATAATGTTCACTTTCAACTTCTGACTTGGATTTGTAGCGGTTGTCACACGATCTTTGAAGTTCAAAGCTGGCAATTTAGTAACTTGATTCCATTCTTAAGGTTCTACTTCAAGTCACCAGTTAGCATGGCGCTGGACCAATTCAAAGCCTCTAGTCGAGCCTCTGAAGTTTTCCACTCATGCCCAGCATGTAGTGAAATTGCTCACACTTTTATGTCTGTCTGTCAGTCAAGCTTCATAATGCTCTGATTTCTTCCTCGACTGACAGAGGTGTCTCTAAATTAAATTATAGTGGCGGAATACCCAGAGTTCGGAATGCCAATTTGTGTCCCAGACAGTGTAAAATTTGCTTTTCCGCTGCTGTCAAACGGAGCAAGTGAGAGCAGACAAGGTCCTTAGGCGTTTTTCTTTCAACACCCCCCAACCCCCGCCCCCGCCTCCTCACCATTGGTAGTTGTTTGTTAGAAGTGTGCGGTGATAAGTATAGATGTTGTTCCACAGGACAATACTATGATCAAAGTTGAAAATGGCTGTTTTGTTCGGCCTAGTGTTTTACTCATTTTGGCGTCTCTGTCTTGGATTATCAAAGTATGTTTGTATCACGACACAAACTTTGCAGCCCCTTGTCAAAGCTAAACATTACTTCATGCTTCTATCACAGGAATTTAAAAAATGAACTGAAAAAGACGAGAGCAGTTTTGTAATTGGAGATTGCCTGAATCGGTCGGTCCAGACACCGTTTTCACAGAGTGTGTGTGTGTGTGAATAAAGCGGTGAAGGTGCCTCAAGTAGTTGACTTGGCAAGTGCTGCATAAATGCAGTTCAACTACTGGTAACAATTTACTTTACAATGATACGGGTTTTTTTTTTTTTTTTTGAAGAATATAGGCAATGAAAGCAGCAAAGTGAGCAGCTGCAGGTAATTCCAGCCAGCTCGCAAACGACCAGGGATTCAAAATAAACATGGAACATTTCCACCTTCAACAACATTTGCAAATGCAGGAGAAGGAAGCTAGTAGATTTGTGAAGAATGTGCAGCAGGAATGGAAAGCACAGAAGCGTGAAGCTGGCAGATGTTGGAAATTAAACACATGCGGCATGCTGCTAACGGGGCTGTTGGCTTATTATTCTGAGGGCAGACCCTGCAGATCTTGAGGACAGCTGTTCAAGGTTAATGCCTGCAGGTTTTCATCAAGGCAAATGTATTTTAATGGATTTTCTTCAGGGGAAACTCAGGTTTAGTTCTAGTTGCGTATCTGTGGCTCGTTGTTTACAACTATGATACATGTAGCAGGCCTGACTAGTTACATGTTCGAAAAGACAAAACTGTTGTACTGTCAAAATGATCACGTTTCAGAAAAAAAAAGACATCACTTCCTAAAAGTACTGGAGCGAAATCATCAGTGAGACATTGCTTGGATTAAGTTCCCATGCGATGTCTCTTAATTAAGTGTCCCTTGTCAGCTTTGATTGAAGTTGTTTATTTGCAATAGGTGTTTGACATACAGCTATACTTTGGAGACAGTCACAAATGAGCTATAAAGAAAATATCCCAGTGAGTATCGTGATATTGTCAGTCTACATGTGTCGCACCACTGTTTGTGTTCAAATATCCATTGTTTCAAGTGTTATAAAACCGTGCCACTGAGGCTGTTCATTAGCATGTCTATGGCATTTTGCGTTGTATGTTAGCTTTATGCTAAGTGGACTTCCTAAGGCAAAGCTTTGTGGGTGTTTTAAATCCTTGTGTCTTTGTTTTTCCTTAAATTTGTCAGTAAACTTTAACCCATTATTAAGGAGCTTGATGCCACTTTTTTCTTTTTTTTTTTGTTTTTAAAGAAGACGAACGACTTCTCACTGCCAAACAGCTGCTTGTTGTGAAATATGAGTTCACTGCCACCATACAATGCTCTGATCTTAATATTTTTTCTTTGCAAGTCAAAGCGCCATTTTAATCAACTCGTAAGTAGGGTCACTCGCATGTCAAGGCACCATCGTACTTTTGATACTTGTTCTCATGTTTGTAACGTCTTCTAAACTACATATGATGTCAGCCGGTCATACCAGGTGTGCCTCTATGTTGACCCCACTCATCTGGTGCTTTGTTATGACTTCATTATGGGTGTCGCCTCTCATCAGGCTTAAAAGTGAATGTTGCCAGCTGCTTTTTTTCTAGACTCCTAACTTCCCCACTTGTCTGTCTCACTTTCTGTCTACCTCCACCTGTCTTACAACACTTGGTCTCAGATCGGCGGTGCAGCTCCCTCACTTGTGGAGTACTCTGCCACAGACTTGGCAAACCAGTTTCAAGTATTTGAGGATGAAGTCCCCAGCGCAAATGCAGTGTTCTTCCATTGTGCTTTTCGTGTTGTGTATATTTGGTTAAGATGTGTCGGATAAGACGGCACATGTTCCCCTGGACTGCTCTCCTGTGGATTCAGAGATAGGGAGGAATACATCATGAATATCATGCTAAATCACATCTAAATGCAGAGCAAGTAGAATCGGGGGAACGGATAAATCTCTGTTTTAAAGGAGAGGAGTTTTTTTTTTTTTTTTCTCGCAGCTAGGGGTATGCTGGACAAAGTTGAAGCCCTCCTTGTCCCCGGAGCTGTGCTAGCCTAGCATCATTAGCTGAAGTTTTTGAAGTGTTTGGCCTTTTGATGTTCCAATGTTCTCTTCAGGCTGCCTGGCCCGAAGGACTTTTAATATCACTCCTACAAATTCCCAGTGAGGAATGATTTGAACTGAGCATCTGTCAAAGAAACAGCCATTTAAATACATTGGTCACGGTTAAAGAGGCATAAAATGAGGCCAGATTAGACGGCGTACCTTTCTATGAAGGCTGGGTCCGCTCCAGTCAGGGCCAACCTGGGGCACAGCGACCCAGCCAAGCTGTCCTTGCTTCTCATTCATCAAGTATCTGACACCGCTGAATTTTAAACTTCCTCCTGCCCGCATCGCTTGCAACACTGCTAATGAATGTGAAGCAATCTATATTTTATTACAATTTTTTTTCAGGGTAATGTATACAGTAGGTAGTCAAAAAAAAAATAGGGATGTTGGGCTTTAGGGGGAACTTTTAAGATGAGCCTAAAATGCACCTGTACGGGTAAACTTAATTTGACCTTCTCTAAACTTTTGATTGCACATGTCCAGCTTTTGAATTTTTCCAATACTTTTTTTTTCTGTTGGTGTTCTCTAACAAGGAGTGAGGTGACAAAGTTATTCACCAATGCAATCCCTTTAAAAGCATGGTTGTGGTTGATCAACTTGGGTGTGCAGAAGGACCTTTGTTAGTCCACCTTGGATGACGTGTTAACACAATCACAAGCACAAGTTTCTTTGTTTGCCGCTGATGTTTCTGGGCTTGCAGTCGTACATTGCAGACATTCTTTCCCCTACACTCACCATACTTATTGATACGTTTAACGTTAGTGTGGTCTGTATCAGGATCCGTGACGTCTCTTTCCTTAAGTTTAAACGAGGCTGGTCAAGAAAAATGCAGTACCCCCCCAATTTTTTTTCCTTTGGGGGGATAAATAACAGATTTAATAATTTGGTGTCATACTGCAACTTTGAGTTGGAATTAAAGGAGAGGTTTTATTAGGTAGCAGCCTTTTATTTAAATGCAGAGTGTCAGTGTCTCACCTCTCCTGACAATTGATTATAAAGAAATTAACAGCTCAAAGAAACCCGTGTGACATGTAGCATGAATATTTTTTTTTCAAATTTCAGAACCTTTTTCTTCTTCAACCCTTATTGTATGACACTGCATTGAATCAGAAAATTGTTCATGAAGAACTCTCTTGAAATAGATTAATCACAAGTAGTTCGAATGAACAACTAAAAAATCCAGATCAAAAGGGGGAAAAAAAATGACAAGAAAATGTGAAGATGCTTTGATCAATTTTTTTTCCTTTTTTTTTGTGGGTTACTTCAAAGGCAACAGATTGCATAAAATGTACTTGAATTTCTTATATACAAATGCGTTGGTTTCTGGAGTGCCTGCCCACCCATCAAGTTTGAAGCTATACAACGAAGTGATTTTTTGTTGGTTGCTTAATTTTGAAAATGCTTTCATAAGAGAACTGTTCAGAATTCTGCTGAATTGTGCGTCTGAATTACTTAAAATGTCGCCAAAAGATAAGGCTTACCTAACTCTGTTATCAGTATTAGCATCTCAAAAGCAGCACATACTTTACTTTCGGCAAGTGTGTTATGTGATTTTTATAGCTCCTTACGGTAAATGATTCACATTTCATTGACTCGTCATTGTACTGCTTATGGTCGCATCCCTGCGTCTTTGAGTTTATGTTAATAAAGTTGGCTCATTAATTGGCGTGTCCATAGATCGGACAGTTCCAGGACATTTAATGTGACAAGGCATTGTTCCCTCTACTAGGCTTCAGTGCGTTATTAGTCTTTAAACATTTTTTTTTTTTAAACGTTGCTAGCACCTTGTCCCCAACCTGATAAGGGATGGTGTGAATGTGTAGGAAATGGAAATATGTGGAATATGATTCGAGGTTCATTCATCTCTGTGCAAAAATTAAACGCATTTTCACTGATCTTTTTCTTAATAGTGATTCTTTGTTACTTGTAAAACAGGTTCATTGTGGTTTAAATGCATTGGCACTGGAATGAAGCCATCTCTCAGGACATATTCTGATCAAGTGTCTATGTAAGAAAGTTACTTCCCGGCGCGCTTCTCTTCGATTAAAATAACTCAAAAGCGCCTAGAAGGCACGAGCTGAGGTGACCGAACAAGAGGTGGCCCACTGGTCTTGTGACGGCCGAGCATCCTTTCTACCAGCTTTCATTATCTCTGTCATTAGCTGAAGAGAGAGTTTGGCCATGAAAACCAGAAGATTTTTATACTTCCCGGATGAAATAGAGGTGCACGAAGCTTAAGAGATGCCCCTCTTTGTGACAGCCACATGGGAGATGAGGGAAATAGAGGAGGGGGTGAAAGGCCAGGTGTCTGAGAGAGAATTTAATTAGGAAGACTGGAAGCCTTGTCCTCTGTAAAGTTGCTCCAGGCTTTCGTTAATTGCCCGTTTCCACAAGTAGTCTCTCCTCTACTTAATTAGTGTTCATTTTATGGAAGAGTTTGAATACTAATTCCGTATTCTACCTCCGACTATTTCCTCAATTGAACCCAAATCTTGTTGCGGTTGAAGCTTGAAACACAGAGCATAAATGGACGAAGTAGTAAGAAAACATGACAACGCCATCGCAATAACCCTGATAATCATCCACCTGATAGATGGCAACTCAAATCTGTTTTCGGTATGCAGTACTACTTACAGAAAATATCAGACTACAGTATTCATTCAGCACAGACTTTCCAGTAGAGAGATCAAGGTTATACCGGCTCAAGTGCACACATTTGGCTCTGCCATATAACATGCACGGTAGTTGCTGGGAATTGTTAAATCACAGGGGATACACTCTGTTGGTTGGATTACTTCAGAATTTGCCCACCATTTCTCTCCTTATCACATTTTTATAGCCGGGTTAAGACCAGTGTTCCAGCCGTTCAATCCCTTTTACCTCCCGTCTGTAGTCGCAGTAGGATTATGTCGTACGATAGGTGAAAGTCAGGGCAGAAAAAGTTTTCATGTACGGTTCATACTCAACTTCATTAGGAATGGTTTTGAAGTTTGATGAAATTATATTACAATGTAAAAACCACGGCAGCCTTCAAGGCCTGTCACACACCGAGTTGCACCGCTGAGACTGACTGAACTATCGCCAACCACTGGCCACTGGTTTTGCCGCGATTCATTTGCCAGTCTATGGAGTCGCAACGTCGCAAACGCAAGAGCCAATCATCAATTGCAAATTTTTCCCAATGCTCCACTTCAGGCGCGTTTGGCTGTGTCGCTCAGCGTGATTTGGCCCTTTCATGAACAGTGAAGACAAATTAATCACTTTGACAAAGAATTTTTGTCAACACTAAGATGCAGAACTACCACAAATCACTCCATCAGGTCTGGTATTTATTATCTTATGACTCTACCTCAGAAGTTCTAAACAATTCCATGTCTGGGATTTTTATATTGAACAGCAAATATGTGAGGAGAAAAAAAGGCATATAAACGTCACCTTGTTTACGCAGAGTAAAAAGAGTTGATATTCGTTCAGCCTTCAGAATGGCGTCTGTTTTTTTTTTTTGTGCCCCATTTTTTTTTCTGCCCCCCTACATGCTTCACTTGTGAACGGACTCTGTACCTGCTGTTTTAAAGGTTGATTTTTAGCTTTTAGGAGTAAGCCGATTCCTGTGCAACCGCCCTTTGATAGAGTGTTGAAACCATTGATCTAATTTTGAAAGCCTCTAATTCCTTCCCTGCATCCTTTCCTTTATGTGTGGTGCGGCATCAACCTAATTTCCCTGTGTCTCATGCAGTGGCTCACTCGGCAAGGTGGGAAAATAGAGTGAATATATAAATAAAGAAATCCAAGAAAGGGGTCTTTCACAGCGGCAGTGATTTTTATAGAGCGGATCAATTAAATTTGTCGTATTTGTAACGATGGGGGCTCCGTAACTCAATAAGAAGTAATGTGGCTGAAAAAGGCCTCTCGCTGCGCGGCAGCCAATCGGTGACTGAGTGTTACCGTGGGAGTCTTAACATGCACGGACTTCAGAAGCATAAAACGGGTCCGGGCCAATTAGAATCAGGAGCAGCCCAGAAAGCGGAGATGTGGGTGGGCATCCTCGGCCACCAGGTCCCGCTGCGAGGGCAAGCGGCACAGAGGACATCACAGCTGCAGTGTTGGCTTGTAGTTTTAGAATGAAGCACAGTCGTATCATTTCTCCTTCTACATGAGCGCTGTTAACAAGATGTTTTATGCTTCTTCTAAAAATGTGTTGAAAGCTATCATTACCTGTTGTTTATTGTTGTTTGTGTCCAAAGACAAAACCCCACAGCTGTTACCAATGTAGCGTACCGTGTGTAGGGCACTTATAAGCACTCTTTGACAGACAAAAACACTCAGGAACTTACACTCTTTTGAAGTGACCCCCGCTGGCCCCCCATTTATTCAACACAATCCTCGCTGAGGACCTACCTTGTAAGCCCGGTCGTGACTCCATACGTCATCACTACACAACCATTCACTGTAACGCTTTTCTCTTCTTAAGCGTGGAAGATTTCAGAGTCGAAGCCTCCCAGTGAATTGCAAATCACCGATGTTAAAATCCAGTATGAGACCCGACAGTTTAATTGGTCCATTGTAATGTGATTGGTAATTTAATTGGTCAGATATGACGAGACTATTGGGAAATCTTTTGGTGGCATGTAGCCTACTAGTAAAAATACATACATTAACCACGTCATATTTAAAGCATTCAAAACATGGGTAATGTAGCAGCTTGTAGTGCAGAAATTACATTAAGTTGATCTGCAAGGTTAGGTTGCCTACTAAGTTGCCAAAGTTGCCTTTGTTTTAACATTCCACAACAGTACATTTCTTACATGGAAGTGCAACTGTACCGCATTATCTTCTCCATTACCTTGTTTTGATTCGTTCATTCACTGTATGTGATGAATGCCATTCACCTGAACTTGAGACCAAGGCATAGTGCGTTTGTGCCCACTAAGATTGCCACGTTGCTTCCAATCACATCACCGAATAACATTTTTATGGAACACCAAGGCAACATTCTGGAGTCTGCACATTTATTTCTGTTAATGCCCAAGTTTTTAGAAGCCATGGAAGGAGGGCTCGCCAAGCTTATCTGTGGAATTGAGGTTTGTAAACCACTGTATTGAGTAACAAGTCCCTGTAAATGACACCGTTGCATAGCTTTGAATGTGTGATCAGCACAGCTTTTGAGTTGAAGACAAGGATCATGAATGAAATTCAGCTTGTCACGCCACTTATGAGGAAGAGACATTCCAACACGTTAGAAGTCAGACAAGTTCCAGGCGCCTCTCGGTCAAACAGAGTGCGTATATTTATGGTGTTAAGAGAGTATCTGTCACAGTAGTTAGTAAAGTGTATGTCACATTCTTGAGAAAAGATAACACGGTTCATTGAATGAATGACAAACGACAAGTAAAAAAAAAAAAAAAAAAGGAAAAAAGCCCCTGACGTTTGTCAGCCATGCGGTGGATCAGTGTTGTTGACATTTCAAATCTAGAAATTAATGATTATTTTTCCATTTAAGCCATCTCTGTCTTGATTTTATTTGTGTTATTATTTGAAGTGTCACAAAAAAGAAAACATATTAGCTGCTAAGTTAGTGTTCTGTTTGACATGTTGCTTTACAAAAAAAAACCAAAAAAAAAAGCTCTGCTTTTTGCTCAGCAACCAGTATTTATGGTGAAACCAACCCACGGGCTACTGCTGCTTACCAAAAGAACAGAAAAAGCTTGAAACAAACTTTTTTTCTTTTCTGGAGCAAGGGGACTTTTCATGTATTGTGACCAAGCACAATATTTATGGGTCTTAAAAGATCAGTCAAAATAGGGCAACTGTGCATTGAAAATGGCTGGCTGTGAAGACATTCAGATTGTGAGATTGGACCAAATTTGGATCATATTCAGTGCCACAAGTAATCCTCATCAATAATTCTCAAAAATATACTCAAATGTGCAAATGTGTGTATCAGATGTGTCACTTGCAATGTAGGCAAAGGTTGGAAACACCAAGTGCCTCAGGACATTGTAACAATGTCCCCTGTGCCACCAGCCCCCCCCGACACAATTACCCACTCACGTCTAATTGGCATTTGAGGCTTCTCTGCTTGATCGACCATGGCCACATCAGCATGAAGTGGCAGGCCAGCGTCAGCCAAGCTGTGATTTGGCTGGTATCACGCTTTGTTACTCTTCGAGCTGCTTACATAATTTGCCCATGTAAATTTGCGCTGCCTAATTACCATTGTCATCCTCTCATCTAATGTGAATAGACGTGGGGATGCGTCCGGCCCCTCACACTCCTCTGTGTTTCGCTGACTGGGCTGTCTGCACAGAGCGCCTCGCAACTTGGTTGAGCAAATCCAAAGCTGTGCACACTTAACTTTGCGGCGGGTTGTGCTGTAGCAAACTTTTGGTACGCAAATTAAAAAAATGAAGTTGTTCTAATTTGCGTTGAACTTTAGAACGGTTCAGACAGTGGTGCATGGACGCAAATGTGGCTGTCAGGTCTCGCTCCGGGAATGCTTTGTGATATTTGAGGGGACTGTGCTGCAGACAAATAATCATACTCTCAATTAGAGTCCCGTTCTCTACTTTACGGTGTGTGCGATGCTTAATGGCCTCTACCCGCAGAACTGTCGCTCCGTGTCTGCACACGTATCATTATCCAACCCCATCTCCTGTGTTAATAAACGACAAGCTTCTGGAATATTGATTTGTTAACCTTCAAAGTGGCACCACCTTATGCAGACAGCCGTGATAGGGGAAATATGCTCTGAATGTGCGGTGCATAGACAATGCTTCTCCATGGTTACGCTGCAGAAAAAGTTAGCAACTTAAACTGCCTTTACAGTTGTTAGTCAGTGATGGATGCCCCTTAATTGGTGAATGCTTGATGCTAAAACAAGGGCTTCGGCACGGCACTGTAAGCCTAATACGCACCAAGCCGTCCAGTCACTCAGCCAAGTCAGGATATTAGATGAGAATGGCGGTTTGTGATGATGGCAGGGTCAGTGAGCATCTCATTCGCACAAGGCCGCTCCACTCCCTCCCATTGCCGCTCGCCCATTTGCCTCGGTGTCGCACTGCAGGGTAATCAGGACAGTGACACAAAGCCCGGCAGTGGAGGAGAATCACATTTGTCTCCAGTTTGTGCCTCGATGAACATAGCACCAAAGTTAAACGGGAACAAAGTTTGTGTACCTTCATTTGCATCATATTCCTTTAAAAAAAAAAAGTTTCATTGTAATGATGGCGTACCTCCTTATTTTTCTTTCGTGACGGTTCATGCTGTACGAGAGCATTCAATGCAAAGTCATTGTATTGGTGTGACCGAAAGTTTGGCTTCGCGATGGGAAAGGACGAAGCTGTCAGTCAAGCTGAACGTGAGGCTTAAACACAATCGGCGGCAGTTGGGAATTCTTTCAAAGAGGCCTAATAAAATGGCTTCCTGCAGGCTTTGTAAAACTCGTGCAATGAGCTACTCGTTATGTTAATGAATACGAGCTGTACTTTTACGAAAAACATGAACTACTTTTACTTGGGTCTGTCAACAAGGTTGTTGAGTTTATCAAGACTGCGTACTTTGTAGCGTCTTGACTAAAATGGATTAATAGCCACCCGGAAAAACAATATTGACCAGAGTTTTATTCTAAACAATTGTGACGTTTTTTGCAAGCAATTCCCCTTTCATGAGGTGCACGGTTCATGTGTGTGTTGCGTGCAGAGCTTCTGCAAAGATTTGGTAATAAACAGCAATTCCCTGAGGGTCAGCTTATTGTTGTTTATGTTATGCGAGACTACGTCCTGGAACCTGAAGCAGAAGCGTTTTTTGGGATTGAAGCAGGTGGGTTCTGTACTTCAAAGACCAAAAGATAATCTTTGGAGAAAAAAAAAAACCCCTCTAAAGCCAGGCTCTAAAATTCGCAGAACCTCTCGGAGCTTCTGCTCACAAAGACAGCAGGCTCATCATGTGGTTCCAACCAATCCAGGAATGCTTTTATGCTCCTGAGCCCCTAACTTTTGTTGGTTTATTAGACTGAGTTTTTATGTATAATATATATTTATATATATTCCAAATGCTCGCGGGTCTCGAAAGAACTTAGATGAAATCCTGAAGAAATAACCTTGGAGTTGGAGGCTTGTGCTAAAGTATCAGTTGATTCAAAGGCTCAGCTGCAAAGTCGGCCGTAACACAGAGGGAGAAGCGCAAGGTCAATCGCTGGATAAATTGGTCCAAAACCATTGTGCCGTGCAAGCGGAAGAGATTTTTATTCTTTTTAAACGTTTGAATTTTCTGAACGGAATGAGAATCAAAGCAGGACTTTTGGCGAGGCAGTCAACGCCGATGTAAATATTACCATGATAGTTGGAGTTATCTTGTGTCATCTTAAATATTATGTGATTTTTCTTTCAGAAGGAGAAACTCTGTGTAATACAGCCAACATAAAGGGCGTCTACTCATTTAAATACTTTGGGCCTCGCCTCCCCGATAAAAAAAAAATGAAGTCAGTTCCTGATTGGTGGCCATCATATGTAACAAAATAAAAAATGCTGGATGACAGATTGCGCCTGGCTAGCTAAAGCTTCTGAGTCATACTTTAAAAATTGCTGCTGTCCGTATAACACCCGCATACAGAGACAGTGGCAAAATATTCAGTTTCTGATCCATGTAATGACCTTTAATGCTGTTCATTTCTGCTTCGGTATCAGTTCCTTAAAATCAAGGTCAAACTAAGATTTGGTTCAGGTCTGTTTATGTTTCCAGTTTGTGGCCCTTTTAAATTTAAGGCACAATATTGGCGCATGCAAAGTTTAGCGTCAACTAATTAGGTTCTAGGTAGCTTGGGCAATATGGAACTGAAATACCAGTAGGTATGAAATGGTTTAAGCTGGAAATTGCTTCGCTCACATAGTGATGTAATGAGCACCGGAGGGGGCCAAACTGGCTGAGTCCACAAATATAGTTGAACACAATCCCCTCCATTTCATTCTCATCCATACGCATTAAACTAATGTGGCGTGGGGAACAGCCGGCAAAGTTCCATCTTATTTTCATATGAAAAAAAGCAGCTCTTTGTGGAGTGCGTTTGTATCCTGTTTGCCTGCAGAGGGGGATGTTGCACTGAACAAAAGCTTTCGGCCTCTGTTTTAAAGTGGTACTGCAATGACTCACCCCCTTTTGCTGCTTCCTAGTGTGCTTTGCGGGTCTTAAGCACTAGATCATAATACGACTAGAATAACGTGCCTTTTGCCTCGAGTTCTCACTTAAAGTTTAATCAAAGTGGAGGAGCTTTGGGGTTGAATGCATTTTCATGAAAATTAGACGGCTTTTAAAATGAACTTTGTAAGTTAACATCATGGTCTATTAGCTCCACAGCGGTCTTATATGATACAACACGGGAGCATACACACATTAGCAAATAAAACACAATGTGGAATCTTGGCACTTAAAAATGGTGCTGATTATGACACATGTAAAGATAGTGTTTTTTTTTTTTTTTTTTAGTGGCTCAGAGGGAGCAGTGATAAGTTGCACACTCCGAAGTTGATCCCACTTTTTCTCAATTTAATTGTGGCAAGTCGTTCTATTGCTCAGCTTTGTATTTTTATGAAACTGTTACAAGAAGAAGCACAAGTTGAGGAACAAGAGCGAGTTTCAAGACGACACAGTGACGGTTCGGAAAGCCCCCTCCTCCCTTTCACTGGCGCCGCCTGGCAGAAAGAGCGAAGTAGCCATTTTGTGCAAACGGGGTGATGCGGTAGAGATGAGGTGGTTAACACCATTCTGCAGTATCCTCATCTCTCGCCCCTCTAATTTCACCCCCCCCTCTTTCTTTTCCCCCGCTCTTTTGCTCAGTCGACTATGAAGACACTTCATCTTCTTTGACAGTATGACCACTGCTGCATGTTCTGATGCGTTGAGCATACCTCGCCGCATCATAAATAAATCAGAGAAATGACTTTTTCTTCTTTCCTCACGTGTTTCTTTATTTCTCCATCTTCTGCAACGGTTATCTCGAGAAGATGCTGGAAAACGGGAAATGGAGTGCCTGTGGATTTCCTGTTCGCATCGCGCCGTCGTCACCGTTCTTAATACGTTTGCTGGATGAGCACCTTCCAACCCCCTTTTGACAATATCTCAGAGGAATGAATTTATCTTTGCTCCGTAATGATATGCACCGCTTGTTATGACGTTATCAGGTCTTATTTCAATTGAAATGTCATGAATGTGAGCTTTTTTTTTTTTTTTTTTTTTTTTTTAAACAGTAATAATGATGCACCGTGATGCACGTTTAGCGAAAAGTCACGTGTCCCTATTTTAAATGAGAATGTGCGGGCTGCATTGTGACGTAGGCGCCATAAAAAAGAACTGATGCGCTTTGTTGTTCCTTCTGGAGCCAGAAAACACCGACACACACACACACACACACACACACACACACAAACTGTATACGTTTGTGCTGGTGGAGATTACATGCAAAGGTAGGGGTGAGGTGTGTGTCTGCAGGAGAAAGGGGTTTGGAGGTGGGGGGGGGGGATGGAGAAATATCGTCAAGAAGCCACCCCCCCCACCCCTCCCTTCACCGACTCCTAGTTACCCAGTCCCTCCACCCTTTGCTGTAATCTCCACTCCTCCACGGGTAGTCTCAAACCTTGTGTTCGTCCACCACCAACCAATTACCTGGCAACCCTGCCCTTATCCCCAGCATAGGCGTGATGCTGCTGCATGATGGGGTTTTTTGTATATTGAATTCCATCTCCTGGTGAGATAAAGGGTGGAGGAACAGGGCTCTGCCGCTGTGCTAGATAAGTGTTTCTCACAAACCGTTCCTCGCCGCTTCTTCTGACACTGATTGTAGAGAAAAGAGACATTGGGGATGGCAGGGGGTGAAGACGAGGGGGTGGAAGGCTGCTGCCGCAAGCTGGGACCCAATTTCAGTATGATTTCCTCCTTGTTTTTAATTTGTTATAAAGCAGCTCGCAGACAAACTCGGATCCACACCGCATCGCTTTTCTGCCATGTTTATAAAGCCTCCATGTCACGATTTAGATCCATTTTCACATGGCAAGCGTATATTTTTCTGGCATCTCTTGTTCTCGTTGTAGACATACCAAACAGCAGATATTACTCTGCGGATCGATAGTTTGTCTTCATTTAGGGTAGCTGTTCAATCTGCAGAGGTGACAGTTATGGGTTGAGCCTTTATTCAGCCTCATCCCTTCCTCCTCAGTCCTATTTGTAAGCTGTCCTGCAAAGTGTCCCCAGGTACCTGTGGCCCGAGTCCGAGCCCATCTATCTGTCTTTGTCTTAGTCACTACAGGGAACCACACACACACACACACACACACACACACACACACACACACACACACACATTGGTTGTCCGCAGGAACAATGTAAGTGATGGACCCCCATTCATGCATCAAACCCGCAAGGCGTTTGACAGTGCAGGACAGAGGCATTGAAACTAACGACCACAGCAATATGTATCAGGTGTTCAAAATAGAGTGCACTGTTGAAATTTGAAGCTACTGGAGCCGCTGTGTGACACAACCGCCCCCGCCACCGCCACAGCCGTGCCCTCCCTCTTCTTTTGAGGTTAATGGAAGTTGCCTTGAATGGAGAGCAAAAAGATGTTTCCAGTTAGCCAACATGAGTGATACTCAATAACTCGGACACTAACATGCTGCAATTGAATTTCTTCTTTTGTCAACAAGGAGTTGGTCCTGCTGCAGACCCTCCCTAACAGCTGTGCCCTCTCCGCTCGACCATCGCTAGGCCAAGCCCCAAGGTCAAGTGTGAGGGGTCAAGTTTAACTCGAAACCAGACAGAGACACAGGAAGGGACTAGATGGCATGGCTACTTCCCTGCGGAGCATAGCTCATCAACAATGTGCCCAATGGGTTACGCGTCTAATAGCAAAACTCATTATTTCAATTCGAGCTCAATGAGGCAATTCGTAGGTCCTGAAAATGACGAGACCCATGCGAGAGCAACCGAAATCCGATCAAGTTGTCAGGTGAGACAGATTTGCCTCCCCTTCTGACACTTTGAAGAGCCATCTGATTTTAACTTAAAGCAGAAAGTCACAGCCTCATGATAATGGGCTTAAATACGCTGCCCTATTGCTATCACATGCTTACAATTTGGAACTCAGCAACTGCATTGCTGTCTCATTTTACGCTGTCTGAATCCTATATCATCTACATACATATTCATCGCCGTCACTTTTCCCTGATACATAGCTAGCCCACACCTGGTTCATATAAAAGCTCTTTTATGTTTGCGGGGCTATCCCGAGGTCAGGGAGTGCTGGGTGCTGAGAGCGAGTTTTACTAGGAGTGACTGGAGCTGGGGAAACAATCGAAGAAAGACGATATATCCAGGTGTAGTCGAGTTGAGGAAGGTTTATATATCACTGCCTTCCTATATTCCTGCACAGCTGTGCAGATACCTTTTCCCATGATATCTTCCACCCTTTGTATTTTAACCAAGATGTGCTGAAATTTAGCCTTGCTACCTTCCGAATGACCACCATGTGACAAACAGAAAGACCGACATTTTATGTCTTCAGTTTTTACGGGCCTTTATGAGAATCTTTTTGTCGACACCATTGAGTCTTTCCTCTGGGCTGTTTGTTGTCTTTCAGTTATTTTTGATAGGAGTCAAACCATCAAAGATGCGGTCCCTGAAATACTGACCTTCTTAAATGCAGAAAAGCATCAAAGTGACAATACGACATGTTGAAAGATACGTTTTCCTTTCTTTTCCTCTGTCGGCAAAATTTGAGTTCGGCGATTCGTTTTTCAGACACATTTCATTGTGATCCCAATGAATTCTACTTTGGTTGATTTTTATCGTTATGGACTGTTCTTACTTTTCAATTATTTGCGTCGTTCACCATACATTGTTTTTATGAGGCAGGGTTGAAGCAGCCCCTTTTATACTGTCGAGGTTTAATAACAATTTCTGTGGCATCACATTCCCTATGTTCCTCATTCCTCTGCTTTCACTTTTGACCAGAATTAGAGCATTTGATATGAATCAAATAATTTGGAAAAATGTATTTCTGAAAGTCAAGAAAGCAGGCATATGTCTCATAAAATGGCTGTGATTGCGGAAGCACCTGCGCCTAACGCATCTGACAAAAAGGACTACATGAAACTTATTTGTCCAGCATGTCTCACTGATTTGCCTGTAAACTTTTCAATTCAGGTGTAATTTCATTGAAGGTGCCTGGCAATAACCTGCCCTTTGGGGGCACACTAAGTACGTTTACCTGCACTCAAGCAGACTGACTTATTACATTAAATAAATTGAAACCACATGGTAAAATGTTCGCATAACACACAGACTATTCAATTAGAAAATAAATTGCTCTTGGTCGTATGCATTTTACTTGAGCATCTGAGCTGACTCTGGGCTGGAAAGATGGCTCACCCTAACTTGAGTGAACGAAGCTGGATGGAAACATGTCCACATGTGAGCATATTTACTCCATCAGATATGACGGAAATGTGCATGACAGCCGTCAATCAGAGTCCAGTGTGGTTTGCAAGTCAACAGAATTCGCCAGTGAATGAAATAAGAAGCCATAAACAGAAAGCCGATGTGAGAGCTATGTTGTCAAAAACAAGGCAAAACAACCAACCTATTACTCCTGAAGGATCCATTTTCAGTCTGTTTGCATGTTTCAAATGAAGGGAAAAATGTTTTATATTTATAAAATGTTGAATTATTCCATAATTATCTTTGTTGTCACTACGAATGCTTTAAAAGTGGCAATTTACCCAACCCTCCCACGCCTCCATCCTCTGCCTCCATGTCAGCGAATGGTTGCTGATCCGCAAAAAGCGTGGACTGGTCTAAACCGGTTCGTGACATAAATGTTGGGGACCGCTACTGCATTGGATGCAGATACATGTGTGACATCACTGTTATTTAACCCTTCCTAACCACTCGACGGTGCCCCCACGGCGTTGAAGACTTCACCAAAGGAGTGCACCGAGAGCTTAGGTGAAGTTCAAGTGTATGGAGTGGGTTTGCTTCCTCACCTCCCTGGGTGTGCATTGCTGCTTTTAAGGCTCTATCACCCTGTTAAGACTGCCTGAGGCAATTTTAGCATATGGCTGATTTTCAAATCCCTCTAGTTGTTTCAGAGGGTAGTCATGTAGAAAACATGCATTGAAACTTACAAGATGCTGCATGCATAATGTAGCATATGCATCATATGGACGCTCGAATGATATTGCCAAGTAGCCTTGTACGCTGTCGTTGTTCTGCAAGGCAATGAAATTAAGGGTGGGGGTGGGGTAGTTGACAAAGGCAGGTCACTTTTTATTTCGACAGTGCCAATTCACAACAGACGCTACTTCAAGGCATTGTACATATGGAGCTGGTCTAAAACCATGCTCCTCACATTTCGCTGCTCAGAAGGATGTGGTAATAGCTGTACATCAAAGCAGTGGAGTTGTATCTCCTCTGGTGGCTCCTTCTCTTGTTCTTCAGGCACTTCAGGAGGAGTCGTTGCCACGTCTTCTTCAGGCGCTTCTCCAGACTGGATCATCTTCACTAAATACTTGTGTATGAGTGGGTCAGAGTGGCCATCGATGCGGCTTCTGACTTAGGTGATGTCCTCAAAGCCCGCCCCACTTACGAGTTTCTCCTTCAGGAGCGAGAAAACTTGTAATCCTGAGCACACTCTGGAAGTAATTAAGGCTTTCTCTTTTCATGCCCCACCCTGGTTTGGACATTGTCCAGATCCATTGATTTCACAAAGGTGCGGTGTAGAGCAACTTGAAGGCAAAGATCATGCACTTGTCCATAGGCTGGATGAAGGAGGTGATGTTCTCAGGAAGGAACTTGATCCAGATTCCCTCGTAATACAAATCCAAAGGGAAGCCACCAGCATTGTGAATGATTAGAAACTTGTTGAACACAAGTTATTGGGGTATTGACTCGAGGAATGAAGCTTTGAAGGCTGGATGTAAGTAAAGCAGCTGAAAAAGGCCTTGGCATTATGCATTCAATAGACGGGCAGCACGTTCTCCTTTTTATTCTTCAGCTCAACTATCGATACCTTGTAGTAGTCATTACTCAGGACGGATCATTTTTTTGATCAGCTGGAGAGTCTTCAATGACTAGCTGGAGCAGCCTGCGATGAAGGAGTTACAATATTCCACCCTAGCGATCACCAAATCATGCTATTTTTTTTCAGCACTCGTTAGCTGTAAGAAATTACATTTTTTTTTAATGTTGTGGAAAAAAAAGCCGCTCTTGATTCTTGAATGTGGCAACTGAAAGATGAATCCTGATCTAAGGTGACATCACGGTTCCTCACTGTACTACCGAAGGTGATGGCAAAGCAATTCAGAACAGCTACTATGCCTAATTGGAGAATGTGTCACTAAAGTCCTGGGAGCCATGGGCTGTTGTTTTGGGTTTATCTAAATTCAGTAGTGAGAAATTACCGATCATCCAATTCTAGATTTCTTTTAGGCACGCCTGGTGCTTGGATAACTGATTGGTTTCTTCGGGTTCAATCTGTTCTGTCTCATCTGCATAACATTGGATGCTAAAAGTAGAGCTCTGAGTCACAACCAAAATTTCGCCATTTGTGTTAACATTAGCGATTGATGTTCAAATGGATATTGCGCCTTCCTGAACAAACATGCCGTCAAATTTGATTAAAATAATACATGGATAGCACTGTATCTACATCATACGATGGATGCCCAAAGAGCTTTACAAAGCCTCACATTGAACTGTATAGCACAGCAGCATTAAATAAGATGGTGGCTCCATGCCGCTATTATAACTCCTAAAAACGTCAAAAAGTTGTACTTTGTAGTGTGAAATGGCGTAGCTTAATCAGAATCCTGCTCCGCATTGTGGCCAGAGGTAGAAGCCAGTTCAAATATTGCGCCCGTTGGTGTTGTACAAAATAAATCCTCCGCACCGGTGGGTATCATCCTAAAACTAAGCTAGCTAGCAGAGGATACGTCATCTCTTTGGCAAATGCCTTTCATTTTTTTGACACGCGAGACAATGTGAGAGAGACTAACGGCAGAGGTGTTATACTGTAACTCCCTGACTATTCTTCTCTGTCTTTTATTCTGGTATTGGAGGCACTGAATCCATTGTTTGAATGTGTGGTTGTAATGTTACATCTGAAGGGGGAGATCCCGTGTGAAGGCTGCATGGCGCGATTGGTTCTGTCAGACTGAAGCAGAGAGTTCTCATTGTTACTGCCCGGATTGGCACCATCCACAATCACTTGTTTCTGATTTATTAGATAGCCGAGGAAATTAATTTTGTTTCGAAATGTACGGTCGGAAATTAGATGGTGAACGAATCAGTGATTGTCCTCCCCCAGTTTCGGCATTCCCTCCAGAGCTACTGATAACTGCTGATCTCTGTGACACAGCTAATGAAAAAGTTATTCAGATTCATCGGGGGAGGGGGGGAAACAATGTTGTAATTTAGTTGCCTATCTGTCCTCGCCTGGAGTTGTTTGAAGCCCCTCATTATGAATACAAGAGAAAATTAACACAAGAGTGCCAGGGTGTGTATGTATAAATTCCCGATACAAACCAAAAGTATAAAAATATCACGGTTAAGGGTAAAGCATGAGCCTTAATGGAGACTTCTTTCTTCTTACTTTGTTTCTTTTCTGATTGATATAAAAATGATTCAATAGATATAAACATACAACACGGGGTAGGACTAGATAAGTTCTTTACTTCTTCCTACTCCCTTGAACATAATAACTGTGTTGAATGATGACTAATTTCTCTTTCCTCTTTACTATTTTATTTACCTTATTTTCTGTCAAATTATTACTGTATATGTTTTATGTTCAATAAACAAACAAACAAACAAATGGATATTGCGCCTTCCTGAACAAACATGCCGTCAAATTTGATTAAAATAATACATGGATAGCACTGTATCTACATCATACGATGGGTGCCCAAAGAGCTTTACAAAGCCTCACATTGAACTGTATAGCACAGCAGCATTAAATAAGATGGTGGCTCCATGCCGCTATTATAACTCCTAAAAACGTCAAAAAGTTGTACTTTGTAGTGTGAAATGGCGTAGCTTAATCAGAATCCTGCTCCGCATTGTGGCCAGAGGTAGAAGCCAGTTCAAATATTGCGCCCGTTGGTGTTGTACAAAATAAATCCTCCGCACCGGTGGGTATCATCCTAAAACTAAGCTAGCTAGCAGAGGATACGTCATCTCTTTGGCAAATGCCTTTCATTTTTTTGACACGCGAGACAATGTGAGAGAGACTAACGGCAGAGGTGTTATACTGTAACTCCCTGACTATTCTTCTCTGTCTTTTATTCTGGTATTGGAGGCACTGAATCCATTGTTTGAATGTGTGGTTGTAATGTTACATCTGAAGGGGGAGATCCCGTGTGAAGGCTGCATGGCGCGATTGGTTCTGTCAGACTGAAGCAGAGAGTTCTCATTGTTACTGCCCGGATTGGCACCATCCACAATCACTTGTTTCTGATTTATTAGATAGCCGAGGAAATTAATTTTGTTTCGAAATGTACGGTCGGAAATTAGATGGTGAACGAATCAGTGATTGTCCTCCCCCAGTTTCGGCATTCCCTCCAGAGCTACTGATAACTGCTGATCTCTGTGACACAGCTAATGAAAAAGTTATTCAGATTCATCGGGGGAGGGGGGGAAACAATGTTGTAATTTAGTTGCCTATCTGTCCTCGCCTGGAGTTGTTTGAAGCCCCTATTAACTCCAGCTCCACAAAGCTGACCACGAGCAGTCATGACGTGTCTGGCTGCTGACCTGAGGAAGCTCAACCTTCCTTCATGCTTCCTATTCATGCAGGTGGAGATCAGCACCATCATGGACATCATACATGCTCATTGTTAGGCTACGTCCTGGAGATGTTTCATGTTTTTGCCACTTTAGACAGGTACGATGAGCCACATAAATATCCGGGCTTAGCTACTATGCTACTTTGACAAGTGCTGTAAGTGTACCCGTTGAGAATCATGAGAATTCCATCAACTCTGACAAACAAAACTGAAAAATATCATCATAATATTCATCGGTAGAATCATCTGGATTGAGTAGATGTATAGTCTACTGAAATATCAAACATATATTTGGATCCAGATTATTTTTTTCATGCAACTACTTGACGAAATGAAATAAATCACATCTTTTGATATGTACCACACACCTCAAACCTTTTTTGGTTCTGAATGTACTTGCATTTTCTTCAAGAATAATATCCTGACCTCCACTAATTCATCTATGCCTTGTGTTATTTTTTGTTAAAACGTTATTCAGGCCTGATTAGGTAATCTGTGAGACCGCATAAGAGGGGTTGGACTAGTGTGTGTATGTTCATGCTAGGGAGCCTTGTGTCTATGAAACAAACCAAAACAAACATTTCACATTACAGTTATAGTGATCAAAGTTATCATGGCTAGATGATCGCAACACTGACTAAAAAAATGACAGATACTCTCACTGAAAGCATTATAACAAATGTACGTACCGGTAATTTGAAAAATTGAAAACTGTGAATCGCTGTGCGTTTTAGACATGAGAAATGGTAAACAGAGGACCCTAATTTCATTTTTATGGACGCAATACCTAGCCAAACTTTATTTAAAATAAATAACACACCAGTGATGCATTTTATCATGGGGGCGGGGGGGTTCCATTAACTGTTTAATGTTTTCCAGTTCAAACTGACTTTGCACGACGAACAGACGTTTGTGATCATCGGCAACAAAATTCAATCAAATGTTTTATTTTCCATCAGTCTACTTGAGACGTACACAAACGGATCACTCGTATTTTAAAGTGAAGTGAAAAGTGCAATTTGAGGAATATGATGGATATGATTTGAAACTGAAATTTGAGTTGTGGCAGTATTCACAAGGCTATATGAACAAGTTGGGTATATTCAGCCTTTTGGGCAACTCAAGTAATTGAATCCAGGTGTTAGCCGTCTCTGCTCGAAGCTGCAGACCGACGGAGGAAGTGTAGCAAACTCTGTTGGCCATTTAAGGGTTGAAATCGGGGATACCTGGATTTCACGGCTAAGTCCCCTTGTCCCTCCACAGCAGGAATTCGAGATCCACCTTCTTAGTTTGTGTCGTGCAGGCAAATTGCTACACTTAGCAAGCGGTAATACTCCCTCATTCTCTTTTTCTTGCTTCGCCACTTAAATGGGCCGCAGATACAGTAGCACAGATATTGTTGCTTAAGATGGTAGTATGTATAATTAACATTTGTGTGAAATGATATGACGGGGATTGGCTGGCAACAGGTTCAGGTTGTACCCTGCCTACTGACAGCTGTGTTAGGCTCCAGCACGCCCCGCGACCTATGTGAGGATAAGTGGATCAGAAAATGGATGGATGGATGGATGGATGATATTATGGGTTATTGGTAAACTAAAAACCATATTGTCATTCGTGTTTTGTCATGTGGTTAACGGTTGTTGTTGTGTTGGCTTCAATTTTGTGTCCAGTCGTGTGCTTCATTGTCCTTCTGCATTTAACTCATTTGGTCCACCCTTCATCTCCCTCCTTTGCCCACTTTCACCTCAAGGTTAAAGCACGTCTGCACATCCCATCAGGCCTATGTAGGATGTGTTGTGCACCTCATGGTCTCTCACTATACATTTTCTACAACAGCTTTGATTAGATATTCAAGCCTTTGTCCAGTCTTCACAGCATATCCCGCTGTGATAAATGAACACGACCTTGGAAAATGGAAAAGGTTGAAGAACAATGATTTGGATTTGGATTCATTCTTTTTCTTTTATATAGCCTGGGTTGAGCAGGTCCATGGTTAATGTGCAACATGCTTTTGTCCATTTTTTTAATGCGCGTTTGAGCTTTTGAAATTTATTGAGGCAGAATTGAAGCCCTGGCTACATGTGTGAGCCATTAAAGGTAATTTGCGCAGTTATGGCTCTTGTCCCTTTGACCCAAAAGGATCATTTTTGCAGCCTGTCACTAATAATAAAACAGGACCAGCCTTTTTTGGGAATATCTCATCCTCTGGGTGGTTTGATATTTAGTCAGTTTATTTCTTTGCATCTTTTGTCTTGTATCCTCCCTGTTTGGGGGAACATTTATTTTGTGCATGCAAATACTTCGTTTTCTTTTTCTACTTTCTTCCCTTCAATTTATGCTGCTGTAGATTGCGAATTTCTCCATTGTGAGACAAATAGTCTTTCATATTCTTTTTCTTAACAAAAATACTTTTGATTTGAAATTGATTGAAACCACAGCCAACCAAACCTGATCAAATTTGTGCTTGTTAATTGTTCTGATTGTATTATTGTAATTAATGGAATATTTTCAATGTCCATATGTCCGTATTGACCCTCTCTGTAAAATGACGGGAGGGTTTTCTCCATAAGAGAACACTGCAGTACCTCGGCCTAGCCAGTAGATGACGTATGTGTGTCTTGTTCACTTTTGTTCCCTCTTACGAAACCGTGCTCTCTCACCCATGACTTGTGAAAGCACTGTGAGGAAGGCCTCCCGAACCTATCATCCTACACACCCCTCCGAGCACCCCATCCATTTCTGCAACCCCTCCTCCCCCAATCCAGGGGGCAGAGTCACCGAGGTGGCAGTTCTAACAAGCTACTGGGGACCGCACTGCTCAAATGAGCCAAATCAAAGAGAAAAGAGGCAGATAGCACCACGAGCCCCCCCGCAGAGAACAAACACTCTGAATATGAGATGAATTTATATTGCTTGACATGAAGGTAACCCATCTACTCAGTCTTAACTATGACATCCCCCTGACATTTTTAGAAAGAAAATGCAACCAACACTTTTGTATCACCACTGCCCAAACAATTTTCCTTTTGTTTTTTTTAAATTTTTTTTAGGGAAATATTGATGATCTCATGAATGCCAATATGATTTGCAAAAAGGTAATAGAATCAGTTGCATTATTGAGCCTTAACAACTCCACTGAGCTGATTTGACTTCACATTGAAATAACAATAAGGTGTAATTGTTTTTCCATTTCATATTTGTGTGTATTCCCCCGTCCCATTGCTTTATCCTTCCGTCATAAACCACTATTTTTATTTCACATAATGCTGCAAGTCACTTGACCAAACGAAGCATATTGAATATCAGTGTGTTCTCCCCTTTTTTTTTTTTTTTTTTTTTTTTTGGCGGGGGGGTTCCATTAACTGTTTAATGTTTTCCAGTTCAAACTGACTTTGCACGACGAACAGACGTTTGTGATCATCGGCAACAAAATTCAATCAAATGTTTTATTTTCCATCAGTCTACTTGAGACGTACACAAACGGATCACTCGTATTTTAAAGTGAAGTGAAAAGTGCAATTTGAGGAATATGATGGATATGATTTGAAACTGAAATTTGAGTTGTGGCAGTATTCACAAGGCTATATGAACAAGTTGGGTATATTCAGCCTTTTGGGCAACTCAAGTAATTGAATCCAGGTGTTAGCCGTCTCTGCTCGAAGCTGCAGACCGACGGAGGAAGTGTAGCAAACTCTGTTGGCCATTTAAGGGTTGAAATCGGGGATACCTGGATTTCACGGCTAAGTCCCCTTGTCCCTCCACAGCAGGAATTCGAGATCCACCTTCTTAGTTTGTGTCGTGCAGGCAAATTGCTACACTTAGCAAGCGGTAATACTCCCTCATTCTCTTTTTCTTGCTTCGCCACTTAAATGGGCCGCAGATACAGTAGCACAGATATTGTTGCTTAAGATGGTAGTATGTATAATTAACATTTGTGTGAAATGATATGACGGGGATTGGCTGGCAACAGGTTCAGGTTGTACCCTGCCTACTGACAGCTGTGTTAGGCTCCAGCACGCCCCGCGACCTATGTGAGGATAAGTGGATCAGAAAATGGATGGATGGATGGATGGATGATATTATGGGTTATTGGTAAACTAAAAACCATCTTGTCATTAGCGTTTTGTCATGTGGTTAACGGTTGTTGTTGTGTTGGCTTCAATTTTGTGTCCAGTCGTGTGCTTCATTGTCCTTCTGCATTTAACTCATTTGGTCCACCCTTCATCTCCCTCCTTTGCCCACTTTCACCTCAAGGTTAAAGCACGTCTGCACATCCCATCAGGCCTATGTAGGATGTGTTGTGCACCTCATGGTCTCTCACTATACATTTTCTACAACAGCTTTGATTAGATATTCAAGCCTTTGTCCAGTCTTCACAGCATATCCCGCTGTGATAAATGAACACGACCTTGGAAAATGGAAAAGGTTGAAGAACAATGATTTGGATTTGGATTCATTCTTTTTCTTTTATATAGCCTGGGTTGAGCAGGTCCATGGTTAATGTGCAACATGCTTTTGTCCATTTTTTTAATGCGCGTTTGAGCTTTTGAAATTTATTGAGGCAGAATTGAAGCCCTGGCTACATGTGTGAGCCATTAAAGGTAATTTGCGCAGTTATGGCTCTTGTCCCTTTGACCCAAAAGGATCATTTTTGCAGCCTGTCACTAATAATAAAACAGGACCAGCCTTTTTTGGGAATATCTCATCCTCTGGGTGGTTTGATATTTAGTCAGTTTATTTCTTTGCATCTTTTGTCTTGTATCCTCCCTGTTTGGGGGAACATTTATTTTGTGCATGCAAATACTTCGTTTTCTTTTTCTACTTTCTTCCCTTCAATTTATGCTGCTGTAGATTGCGAATTTCTCCATTGTGAGACAAATAGTCTTTCATATTCTTTTTCTTAACAAAAATACTTTTGATTTGAAATTGATTGAAACCACAGCCAACCAAACCTGATCAAATTTGTGCTTGTTAATTGTTCTGATTGTATTATTGTAATTAATGGAATATTTTCAATGTCCATATGTCCGTATTGACCCTCTCTGTAAAATGACGGGAGGGTTTTCTCCATAAGAGAACACTGCAGTACCTCGGCCTAGCCAGTAGATGACGTATGTGTGTCTTGTTCACTTTTGTTCCCTCTTACGAAACCGTGCTCTCTCACCCATGACTTGTGAAAGCACTGTGAGGAAGGCCTCCCGAACCTATCATCCTACACACCCCTCCGAGCACCCCATCCATTTCTGCAACCCCTCCTCCCCCAATCCAGGGGGCAGAGTCACCGAGGTGGCAGTTCTAACAAGCTACTGGGGACCGCACTGCTCAAATGAGCCAAATCAAAGAGAAAAGAGGCAGATAGCACCACGAGCCCCCCCGCAGAGAACAAACACTCTGAATATGAGATGAATTTATATTGCTTGACATGAAGGTAACCCATCTACTCAGTCTTAACTATGACATCCCCCTGACATTTTTAGAAAGAAAATGCAACCAACACTTTTGTATCACCACTGCCCAAACAATTTTCCTTTTGTTTTTTTTTTATTTTTTTTAGGGAAATATTGATGATCTCATGAATGCCAATATGATTTGCAAAAAGGTAATAGAATCAGTTGCATTATTGAGCCTTAACAACTCCACTGAGCTGATTTGACTTCACATTGAAATAATAATAAGGTGTAATTGTTTTTCCATTTCATATTTGTGTGTATTCCCCCTGTCCCATTGCTTTATCCTTCCGTCATAAACCACTATTTTTATTTCACATAATGCTGCAAGTCACTTGACCAAACGAAGCATATTGAATATCAGTGTGTTCTCCCCTTTTTTTTTTTTTTTTTTTTTTTTTAAATGGATCTTGAATTTTTTTTCTTTTTTTTTCCAGTCTTGTGTACGCACATGCACTTGCATGGTTGCTGTACACTTCATTTAACATTCACAGAAGCAGGGCTTTATGGTGTTCTTAAATCCTGAAAACAAAGAAGGCAACGGAGACTGCAAAAGCATGCGTTGTCTTTTATGTTCACAAGTGCTTCTGGCATGGAGGAAGAGCCGTTGAAATTGCTCATCCAAGAGAAGGAAATATAGGAAATGTTGTTTATAATAATGGTAATGCTTCAGGTTTATACCCCTATTTTGCCGGCACATGTGCAATCTTAGTGCCCTCGAATTGTATTTGACATTGATTTCACAATTTACAAAATGTATGCTTACAGAAATGACAATCTAAAAAAAAAAATAAATAAAAATCCCCCTTTTCCTCATCTCCGTATGCTTTTAAGTTTTCACTTAAAAGAAACACCGAATGAGGAAGGCTTCACCTCGAGAACCTAGTCTTTTATTTTTTGCAAGATGCTGCTGCTTCTTTCCTTCATTCTTTCTTTTTTTTTTTTTTTTTTTTTAATGTTAGACTCCTTCTGAGCAAAGCCCAAATTGTTGCCCAAAAGTGATGCCTCCTCCTTGTGTATCCAGTACTGACAGGAAATCACAGTCATCTCTGATATTGCTTGGACTTATGGCTTTTGCTGTTTTTCATGTCAGCAAATGTCCTTTTAGTTCTTCAGGTGAACACATAAAGCATCGGAGTCCACATTGGCAAATCGTATACTGTAATGCAAAGTGAATGCCGGAGTGCTTGGATCAATTTGACAACACAACGCCAAATTGTAATAGATGTTAAATGACTAAATAACAGTTATGTTCAAAAGTAATTTTGTGTATTTCAGTTTCTGTGGCCTCCCTCCAAGCAGCAATTCAGAAAGGCCATAAACGATGGCTGCAATTTGAATTCTGTTACCTCTGACCCAGGTTGTGTCTGCATTCACTTCAATTTGAAAGGTTTTACTTTCTTTTGTACGTTTTAACAAATGTGATTCGGAATTTCATAGGACACCATAGCGTTCTTAATTTACTACTGGACCAAATACTTTCAGATTTGGGGTGGTGTGACACGTTTATAGAGGCAATACACTCAGACAATATTTGACAGATTAAATATTGGACATATTTTGTGGGGAGGGAAACAAAACAATGTCAGCCTTGTGTTTATCCAGAATGCCGGACATTTGAATTCCCCCCAGCCAACGGCATAAAAACAAAGCAATGTTCTGAGTGAAAGCAGTAGAGGAGTGGACAAACGGGGATTGGAGAAAATCTGGGCCGCAGCAGCATCCAGCCAGCCCATCGCTCTGCTAACCTCATCTCAAACCACCACAGCAGCCATTTCCTCACTCTGTCCCCAGAGCTGCTCGCCCCCCGGCTGAAGAGCCAAATCAGGCGGCGGCTGCACAGGTGACGTGACGTGTGCCACATCACATCTAAAACCTTATGTTAGCTCAGTTTTTTTTTCTTTCTTTCTTTGCATACTAGGTGTGTATTAAAACATTTTTTTTTCCGAAAACATGTTGTTTTGCAATTACTAATTTGTGCAGTTAATGAAAAGATATTTTCTACCTAAAATATTTATTTTCTTCAAATACTTCTGCATAAGTATTTGAAGAAATACTGTACTATTTATGCATAAGTAAAAGAGGGACATGAATGAGTCGAATGCGATATTTTATGTCCAGATGCCTTTGGTTGCAATCGGCTGACCTCGCTTGGAGAGCTTAAAGTGAAAGATGCTGTTTTTTGCTTTCGTGATGGCCAAAGTGCCGCAGTCTCCGGGCGAGCGGCCTCATGGAGTCTCCCGTGTACTTGTCAAGTCAAGCGTGATTGAATCATGTCTACGTCGAGCTAAACTATAATACGACATCAACGGGCAACTAAGGAAATATAAAGGCCATCTTTATTCTCTTTTTGTACTTGTGTGATTTAGTTTGGATTTTTTCTTTTGTGGCATTTAATTTACATTACATTTCTATATTTTACCATACTGGAGACATGCAAAATAATACAAGAATATTTGTTTGTAAATGAGTAAAAATATTATCACATTTTGAGGCTATGGAAGGACTAAAAAAATATGAAACCACCTTAGTTTCTAGATTTTTGTATCTATTTGATTGCCGTTATGTTTTCTCCTTAAAGACATAAGGCCATAAAAATAGAAGTTAAAAAAAATATAGAAATTTAAGCATGTAACACCCACCGCCCCATCCCACTCTCACCGGGCCATTTTCATCAGCTGCTCTGATAGCCATGAATCTTGTCACTCATGTTTTTCATCAAGTCGTGTGCACGAAGCATGTGGCGATTCCCGTGTGTACTGAAGCGAACGCGGAGGCCCCAAACAGTCCAAACCGAGCTGGAGAACAACACAAGCACCACATCTGTGTGTCCATAAGATCAGGGGTAGCCGTTATGTACCAACATAGAAAAAAACAACAGTACTGAAACAGAAGTGTTGTAATAAAAATGTCTGCACTGCTCTGAAGCAACATTCATATTTTAGTGAGTCGGTTTAACAAACAGGCAAAAACCAGAACAGTGCACTTGACAGAACATTATTATTATTTTTTTTGACTGATTTGAATTATTGTCCATGTATAAGGGCTTGTTACAAGTGCAGGGTTTTAGGAGCAGGGAAAGTGTGTCCGAGTGTGTGTCTGTGATGGCATCAGCCTTTCCTATCATGACATGTTTTCCCCCTCATGCCTTGTCTGCTTGCCTTTACTTTTTAATGCATTATTTTGTTTTTGAACTTGAACTTGGATATTTTATGTCAAGAGTTGTGACCTCAGACAGCTACCATTAACCGTACATTACATTATTGTATTTCTCACATCTTTGACTTTTAGTGTATTTTGCCCCCCTTGGCCCTTTTTTTTTTTGGTCGTTCTACAAAAGCAATCTCTGTTTCTATATAGACATAATCACATATGCCAGTCTGTAATTGGGATTTAATTGCCTGAATTTCTTCATTATCAAGTTCATGATTAAGATAATTAACCCAGTGTTAAATACTGCACTGCAAGTCATGAAGGATTCCCCTTCATTAGTTAATGAAATTAATTATGCACAATTATAACCAAGGTGTAATTCCCACCTGCAATTCCACTTCCTCTTCATTTATGAAAGATCACAGCAAAAGATGGCTTAATAGGTAATTGACAGAAGAAAGTGGCATGCATAGGGAATGTTTCTTTATTGCTACTTAAATTGGAGGAGGTAGGGGGGCGTACTTTTTCTAAATTTGAATCAATATGTCTTTACATTATTTTAAAAAATAGTTTCTGTACAGAAATGGAAGTTCTTTTTTTTCTCCTGGCATTTATGTGCTCTTCACCCCTGAAATTGTAATCACTCATTTAGCATGGAGCTGAATTTTTAAAGTGACCATAATATTGCTCCCTGATCAGAGTGGAACAGGTATTAGTTCGGTTTCACAGGAACTGTCGCATGAATGAGGTCAGCATGGGTTGAATCGACTTGAATCAATCAGCAGGGTTTGCCCTTATTGGAATTTAGCCATTGAGCAGATAATACGCTTAATACGGGATGCTGCCGCTGCAAGAGCGATCGCGGTTCTCAAAGCAGAAGGTGGCAGGCAGCTTCCGTCCATATCTTTCCCTTCTCCATTTTGCGCGCGTGCGCGTCTGCGCGTGTGTTGGAGTGTGTCCGAGAGTCAGAGTCGGTTTTACTGTCACTACCTGTGAAATTGTGTTCTGCAAGATGGATGCTTTCTCTTATATTCATGACACCCAGGGAAGCACATTCACCTCCAAAACTGTTTAATATGGATGCAGTGGAGGCGGACG